>NC_082343.1:118236460-118570436 GCF_027477595.1 Haemorhous mexicanus | reverse complement strand
TATGAAAAATGTCATTTAAAAAAAATTAAATATTTATACTCCCATTTACAGTTTAAATGTATATTCATGTATAGTGTCATTTGTGTTCTGTATTACATCTCTTCCTATTATATTTATTTCTATTTTATATTTCTCTATCTATATATTTATATCCTGATTATATATTTCTATATTTAGAAATAGACAAAAATAATATCTATATTCATATTATTTAAAACAAAACCCCTGCCTCTAACCCAATAAAAACGAAAAAAAACCAAAAACCCACCAACCCTTTGTTGTAAAAAATATTTAAATTTTTTTTTTTTAGATTTATATTCATTTCTATTTAAAATGTATATTGATGTATAACGTTTATTTGTACATTTATGTTTATCGTTTTCTATCTGTATATAAATTTATATTCTATATTACATACATTCCTATTATTTATATTTATTTATATATTTTTATACATGTTTTTATATTGATTATATATGTCTGGTTAAGTTTTTTACTTCTGTAACACTTCTATTATTTAAAAAAATAAACCTGCCTCGAACCAAATAAAAGCCGAGAAGAACCACTTTTTTTTTAACTGCATTTAATTTTTGTTTTACTTATGGTTTTTATATTTAGACTCACATTTACATTTCAAATGTATAATAATGTATATATTAATTATTTGTGCTCTCTATTACATCTCTTCCTATTATTTCTATTGATTTATACTTTATATCTACATTTATATCCTGATTATATAGTTCTATATTTAGAAATATAAACCAATAATATCTATATTCATATTATTTAAAATAAAAGCCCTGCCTCTAACCAAATAAAAACGAAAAGAACCCTTTCTTTTAACCTATATTTACATATCTTTATATTTACATTTTTCATATTTATATACACATTTATACTAATTAATTATTTTGCCGCCTAATATTATTTATATTCTAAATTACACCTCTTCAACTTACTTACATATATTCATATTTAAATTTAAATTTATAGTTTAGTTACAGGTGTATATCTTGATACATTTATTTTGTCTTTCTATATTTAGATATAGAAAATATTTCTAAAATATTTACATTATTTAAAATAAAACCCTTGCCTGTAACCAAATGAAAACCAGAAACACCCCTTTATTTACAACGTATTTAAAGATTTAAAAAGAATTTTGTTATGCATAATTATATTTATATGTACATTTATAATTTTTATTCGTTATATTTATAGATGTGATATATAGTCTAGAGAAAACCTTTTAATCTATCAGATATATTATTTTTATAATAGGTATTTCTATAAGTTTAATTTATTTATATTAGATATTTACAGGTATCGGTATATATAGTATATATTTGTATAGTCGGATTTATATTTTTATATTATTTATATTTATATTATTTTTCAAAAACTCCAGCCTATAACCTAATAAAAACCAAAAAAGCCCCAATTTATTTTAAACGACATTCAAATATTTTTCTGTTTACGATCCCTATTTCTATCTCTTTGTACAGATCTCTATCCCTCTACCGCCCTTTTTGCGGTCGCTTCCAACGCCTGGGGATGGGCAGGGCGCTGGCTCGGGGGGGGCTGCAGTACCGCTCTCTGTCCACAAGGCGGCAGACTTACCGGGAGGGGCGCTCTTCGATTTTCCCGCCCTTTATGCCGCCACCTTGAGAAGGTCAAGTGAGTCCGCGACATCCGCGACACTCCACTCCCAACATGGCGACCAAACGAGGACCCCCCCCTCCACCGTGAGGCGTTTACGCAGATGCCTGTAAGAAACACGCCAAATTACAACCGTCCGCGACTCAACTGAGCTCACAGCCCGCGTCCGAGGCACTTGATACGCCACAAAAAATCCCGCCGTGGCCGCGCAGGCGTCAGGGTGCTGTGCAGGCAGTCCGGTTAGACGGACCGCGGGGCCTTCAATTTTCCCGCCCTTTTGCACCGCCATCTTGAGAAGGTCAGAGAAAGTCCGCGACATTCGCGACACGCCACTCCCAACATGGCGGCCGCGAGAAGCCCCAGCAGCAGAGAGAGGCGTTTACGCAGATGCCTGTCAGAAACACGCCGAAAAGCGCCCGCCCACCGCGCCGCTGAGCCGACAGCCCGCGTCCGGGACACATGAAACGCCACAGAAAATCCTGCCGGGGCCGCCCTGGCGTCGGGGTGCTATGCAGGCAGTTCCAATAGACAGACCGCGGGTCTTTTCAACATTCCCGCCCTTTGGGCCGCCACCTTGAGAAGGTCAAGCGGCTCCGCGACACCCGCCGCACGCCACTCCCAACATGGCGGCAGCGGGGACGCCTGCCCGTGCCGGGCTGCAGTACCGCGCTCTGCCCACAAGGCGGCAGCACCGCCGCGCGCCCCAGCCGGGGGCAGCCGCGCGCCTTGGGGCTGCGGGCAGGGAAGGCGGCGAGAGAGAACAGGGGCGGCCCCCGCCGAAAACTCCTCTGAAAGAAATGCCAAAAAATAAGCCGGAAGAAATTAAACCCTGCCTCTCACCCAATAAGAAACAGAAAGAAAAACACAAACCAAAAAAACCCCCAAAACCAGCCCAAACCCAAACATTCCTTTAAAACAGTATCTATTTTACTTTTTATATTTTTTCATATTTATATTCACATTTATATCTATCATGTACATTGGTGTATAATGTAATTTAACAATTTATACTTACAAATTTCTATTTAGATAGAAATTGAATTTCTATATTTCGTCTGTTCCCATTACTTAGGTTTATTTCTATGGTTTTATACATATTTTTATATACTGATTAGATATTTCGGGTTAAGATTTTTACTTCTGTAACACTTACATTATTTCTAATTAAACCCCTGCCTTTACCCAAACAAAAGCCAAAAAGAACCCCATTCCTTCAAAATTTATTTCATTATTTTTTATTTTATTTTTCATATTTATACTCGTATATATCTTAATGTATGGTGTCATTTGTGTTCTATATTACACCTCTTCCTATTATTTATATATATTTCTAGCTTATATTTCTATATCTGTATTTTCATATCTTCTTTCTATATTTCTATATTTAGAAATATAAAACAATAATATCTATATTCATATTATTTAAAACAAAAACCCTGCCTCACACCAAATAAAAAGAAAAAAAGACCTTTCTTTTAAATTATATTAACATATTTTATAGTAATATATTTCGTATTTATTTATCCATTTATATTTATAATTTCAATTGCCCTATAATGTTATTGATATTCTAGATTACATCTCTTCACATTACTTACACATATTTATATTTAGGTTTACATTTAGAGTTTAATTATAGTTATATATCTTTATATATTTATAATATATTTCTATATTTTGATTTACATTTCTATAATACTTGCCTTGTTTAAAATAAAGGCCCTGTCTCTAACCAAATAAAAACCAAAGACACCCCTTCAGTTAAACCGTATTTAAAAGTTTAAAAATAATTTTATTTTTCATCATTATATTCACATGTACATTTCTATTTTTTACTATATTTATAGATTATCTAGTATAGAGAATGCCTTGAAGAACAGATCTGTCTTTATACTATATATTTATATTACTTATATTTAGTTATATTAAATATTTATAGGTATCGGTAGATATATTATATATTTGTATAGTTGGATTTATAGTTTTATATTATTTATATTTCTACTATTTATAAAAGAACCCAGCCTATAACCTAATAAAAACAAAAAAAAAAAATCCCCAATTTCTTTTAAACTATAGGGAATATTTTTATATTTACAATCTCTACTTATATACATTTGTGTATATATATTAGGCTCTATTTTCCATATATGATAGTATGTCACAATAACATACATTATATGATAGTTTTATATATTTATCTGTTTTCCATGTTTATGTTTACAGTTATAGTTTTAGATTTCCTTTCAAATTTATTTTTATTTCTATTTTGACCTGTCTAGTAAACCATATCAACTCACTCACCTGACACGTCAGAACCACAGAAATCCCGACGCGCCTCGGTCAGCGCCGGCGCGCAGGGCACGCTCGTCCCATCGCAGCACATCCAAACAAAACCTATTTCTGCTACTAACAAAGAACAAAGGCCCCACTACATTTCACCCCATTAAAAACTCACAGAAACCCAACTGGAAATAAATTTTAAAACCCCTCTATAACTAGCCCAAACCCCCCCATCCATTCCAATCCTAAACTTCCTCCCAAACCAGTAGCTCAGAAACCCAAAAAACCTCAAAATCACATTGAAAATGAAATAACTGCTAATAAAAACAAAAACCCATGAAAAAATAAATCAAACCGACTCACTGAACTCAAAACTGTGCAACTGACCCTAAACATTACTACAAAAAGCCCCCAAAGCTCCACCTTTATGCTAACTCACAAATAATCTATAAAAATTACCTTAAAAATTAAAAAAAACTAATTAAAAGCATACAAATAAAAAAATCTAAACTATTAAAATACTAAAAATACCACTACCCAAATTTTAAAAAATGTTGCCTATAAAAACCCACCATAAAAATGCCCCTGTCCCCAAAGATAAAAACTAAACAAAACCCATCACACCAGAAATAAATCGGAACTTGGGAACGCTAAAACCGTAACACTCAAGAAGTACACCATATCCCTTCTGGTACACCAGCTACAAACAGCATAAAACAATACAATCAATTACTAAAAACCACCTTTAAACCACTACCTTTTTAAGAAAACTTTCAACAATTTAAAAACGGCTTTTAACAAAAGCCATCTAATAAATCAACACCCAAAACTCCAGCAGCCGAGCTAGCCCTACCAAATCTCTCTGTTTATACATCCAATAAACAAAACCAAAATCCCAACAATATCCCAAGTCTATTAAAGAAACCTACTGAAATTAATCCTAACTTAAATACAAACCAACCCATCCATAAAGTTAGCCTCACTCAAAAAGAAAACAATGACAGAGAGTTAATAATACCAAGAAATAAAGCAACACACCATACACCACCAACGAATATAATATTCAAGAAAAAAAAAACACTTTTTTTTTTTTTTTTTTTTTTTTAAACTAACTTCTTTTATTAGCTAGAACAAAGGATTTTGCCAGGACTGTAACAACAACTTCTTCGCCTCCTTCCTCTTCTTCTGAAACGTCCCATCTCATTCCCAAATTCCTTACAACTTTTGAGCTTCAATCCAAGCAAAAAGCAAAACTCGTGCACGTGTGCGTCGGATGCTCCTGCCAGGTTCTCCATTGCACCCCACATCTTCTTACACGTTCAGTCTTCGTGCTGACCTGCCGGGATGAGTTTCAGAGAAGGATTGGCACATGTGAAGAGAGGATTTCCCTCCCTCCCTCCCTCCCTCCCCCCCCAAAGCCGGTTTCCTTAGCGCATTTCAATAAATTCCAAGCCTGCAATGATGCACACTCGTCTCAAGGCTCACAGCAAGCACGCAGGAGCTCAGGCTTACTTGCTTCCATGGCTCTGTGCCTGAGATAGCTGAGGAAATTTCCGATGACCCTCTGTTGCAATAAACTGGAATGCAAACTCGGCTCCATCTCAGAGCCTCAGTGGGAGGCAGGAGCACATCTGGCTGACCCACAAAAATCCTTTCTTGGGCGGCGGCACCGCGCTGGAAAGGGGAAACACGTGCTAGTGAACAGCAGCTCAGAAACCATTCTTGTCCAATGTTACCTGCTCTACTTGGCAGCTCACTAACACCAGTCTAATTTTATCACTGCAGGGAGAATTCTGTAGGAAAGTGTCTGATGAGCAGCGACAAGGGCTTCACTCCCTGCTACGCAGCCTGCAACACCCTTGAGAGAGCAGAGCAGCAAAATCACCAAACTCTTCTTCTCTTCTTGCCATGGGGCAGGGTAGAAGATCACTGTGGGAGGCACATAAAAAGAGGGGAAATGCTCTATAAATGCACAGACATTTGATTTCAGAAGCCCAGAGATAAGGATTTTCTCTAGGAAGCCAGACGTGACATGATATTTCTAAGATTTTCTTCTTCATTGAAGGAAATCTATGTGTATATATACACACTTACAAATGATTGCATGAGGTTTTTTTTTTTTTTCTTTTGAAGCTCCAAGAATGATTTCCCATCTTGAGTCACTCAGGAAGAAATGGCCCCTGTGACTCAGGACAGAAGGGCTGCCTGCTCTTTTGATCATGACAGCTTTTGGGTGTACCCGGGAAGCAGGAGCAGCAGCCAGAGCTGAGGCTCAGCAGAGGCTGACCCCGGCCAGCCCCTTCCTCACTTCCCTGTGTCACAACCCTTCCAGGCAGAAGGACGCAAAGCAGGTTACGATTTCTCTCCTAGATATGTTTTTCAAAAATAATACTTCCAGGGGTGATCACAATGGGGGCACAGAAAAACACAAAGAATGAAAACTACCGTGTTTGGTGTTTTATCAAACGGTGCGTCTTCCCTACCATGTCCGGAAGCTGGATCGATGCACCAAACTTTTCACTGCACCCTTGTCCTTGCTTCTGCGCCATCTTCACCAGCTGCTCTTGGGAAGTGCTTGTATTGCCCTGGAAAGGTGATCACCCTGCACGAAACTGGAGGCTGAGCTTTCGGCCTCTGGAGGAGGGAGCTGCGCCGTGGATCCCGTCCCGATGGCGCTGCAGACGCCGACACCCGCGGGAGGACTGGGGGGACTCCGAGCTCCACCTCTCTCTGCCCAGGCCCTGGGGAAGATGGGGGAGCTATTCTCCAGAAGCATCGCCCCTGCAATCATCACCTCCATCAACATTCTGAGAGCGCTTTTGGTTTTAATAAAGAGCAACCCTGATTTGCCATTTGCAGATCACAATGGGAATGAACCTGGAAGACAAAACACAAGATCAATTCACAGCTGGACGTTCAAATCTTTTTCTCCAAAACCCAATCAACGTGCAGCTTCTCCCATAAGCTGAAGTACGGACCGAAGTCATAGAATCGTTCAGGTCAGAAAGGACCTTCAGGCAGCGAAGATGAGCATTTAGGTGTGGCATGAAGCTTGGGGAGCACTGAAGAAGCTGTAAAAGTCAACTGATATTCTTTGGAAATGAAAAACAAAATGAAGTAATTAACTAACAAGGAATCCTCTGCGGAAATGACACAAGGGACGGCCTGCAGGGGAGATGCCCGAAAGCCAAAGCTGCGCTTCAGTGGCATCTAAGGTGGGAATTTTGCAGAGTGCCTGTACACAAGTTTGTTTTCACTGGGATCAGTGAGCAGTGGCCACCGCAGAGCAGGAGGTGCTGTGGCTCAGAAGACCTGGCTGTGAAAAGTACAGGTTATTGTCCCCAAGCACATGCCAGCGGTCTGGAAAAGGGTGATGCGGCTTGACACTGCTGGTGTGCTTGCTAAAGGGGGGGAGCGGCTCAGTCCTCGTCACTCACCTGATGCTCCCAGTCGGGGCGCAGTCGAACGGCACCACTTGGCCGCGCTTCACCTCCCTGGCTATTTTCTGTGCAGGGAACTGCAATGCCATTGCAACTTTTCTGTTCTCGCATCATTCTTCTAGAAAAAAAAAACAATACGTTGAAGGGGAAACTGCCTTGTCACCGTCCCAAAATCCTTTATCGCTTGTGGTAACCCACGGCACACTCCCTGCCCGTGTTATCTTCACCTTAACTCTGTTTACAAGTGCCGTGAATAAACCCAAATCCAATTGAGAAAGCTCCTCTTTGCTCACATTTCAATTCAAGCCTGGAACTATCACCTTGCAAAGAACTTTCCTCTACCGGTGCTAGATGCAAAAGAAAAAAAGCCAACCTAGGAATGCCTGCCACACCAGAGTACACAAAGCTGCTGCTGCTGCTTCCAATGGCTTAGGCTGAGGGCTTCTCTGTTCTTCTTTTGCCCTTCTCACGGGAAGGACTGGCTTTGACTGTCTTTGAACTAGCTACAGATACGAAAGATTTAGTAAACAAGTATTCTTTATCCCATTTCTCTTAAGAGTGTGTCCTGACAGATGTCTTCTTCCTCCGGAGGTTTAGACCCCTGTTTGATCTTTTTTTCTTTTCCCCCCGCTTTTTTCCCCCCCTTTATTCCCTGAAGCATTTCACACCATGATGGGCAAAGGCCCAGCAGTAATTAGACTGAACACTGGACACGGAGACAAAAGAAAAGGCTGGAAGTTACTCTTGTTCTCCAGGCTGGCACTGCCAGCTCCTGAGGGCTCAGTCAGGACAGTCAACATTTCTGAGAGTACCTGTACACAGGCGTGTGCAGACCTTGGGTCCTGCTGCGGCTCGCAGCTGCAGGCTCAGACACGCACGCCGAGCTCCTGGATCCTCCACGACAGAGCCGCCTCTCCCTGCTGATCCCGTGCTGTGCCTGCGGAGCAGGGAGGGAAGGAGAGGCACGCAGGGTAGCACAGTGGCAGTGCACAAGCTGCCAGGCCTCACCCATCGGACCTGCACCGAAGAGGAAATCTTACTTTTCAAAACTCTCCATCGTGCCATACAAAACACTGAATCCTTCCCAGTCTGGAAGGGACAGCCTGGCATGATGCCCCTCAGGTCACATCTTACATAAAGGGTTCTTTCTTCTCCTGCACAATGCTCTATAGTCTACTTTTACTTTTTATCTTTCTATAGATATAAAAATACCTACAGAAACTATCGATATTCACGAAGCGACCTTCAATCGTAACAGCCAGGCCTCCGCATGACTGCGCTTAACTCCTGCTTAGCTCAGGGCATCTCCCTGTTCCTCAGGCTCCAGAAACCACTGAAACTCCCCTGTTTTCCCCGGGGGGCTGCCTGCTGGCAGCTGCCCTCCTCTCTCCAACGCGGTCACCTGCCAGGCTGTAATATTGACATTGTTGTGACTATTGAGTCATTGGAGACTCATCCACGCTTAAATAAAATAAACCCCCTACTTTTAAGTACTAAATTCCCTACCAAAGCAAGCGTTTTACTGACGCGTACACGGGCATACCGGGCAGCTTATTTTCATTCGGAAAAATAAAATAAGCTTCTCCAGTACAAAACCCCCCTCCAGCAACAGAGGATGCACCGTGAGTACCTCGGCGAAGAGAGGCCACCACGCCAGTGCCCGTCAGCGGCCCCCCAAAACCCGCCCGCCCGCCCGCCCACGGCGCTGCCGAGCCCACAGCCCGCCAGCCCCGCACCGGAACCACCGCGGAAAGCCCCGACGGGCCGGCGCCGCCACGGGGGCGCCGTGGGGGCAGCGCAGCGAACGGACCGCGAGCCTCGACTGCGCCCCCCCTTCGTGCCGCCATCTTGGGAAGGTCACCCGGCTCCCGGCCGAGCCTCTCCCGAGTCCCGGGACGGCGGCGGCTGCGGGTCCCCGGCAGAGAGAGGCGTCCGTGCCATTGCCTGTCGGCGCCCGCCCGCCACCCGCCCGCCAGCGGCGCCACTGACCCACGGCCCGTGTGCCCGGCGCTGCATACCTCACGGAAAATCCCGCCGGGCCGGCGGGCAGGCAGTCTGGTATGCAGACCGTGGTGCTCCTTCTTCCCGCCCTTTTGGCCGCCATCTTGGGAAGGTCAAGCGCGTCCCGGCCGAGCCGCCCCCCAGGGCGCGATGGCGCGCGGGCCTCGGCACGGACGCGTCCCGGCCGCTGCCCGTCCGGGGGGCGGGACCGCGCTCGGCTGCGGGCGGGGAAGGCGGGCAAAAAACCGGCTGCCATCCCCCAAAAAATCCTCTGAAATAAACGCCGAAAACCTGCCTCTTACCCAACAGGAACGAAACAAGCGCCCTTTCTTTAAAACCATATTTAAATCTATTTTAGATTTAAATTTTTCATGTTTACATTCACATGCATCTTTATACCGGACATTGATGCGTTAGGTAATTTGTATAATATATTACATCTACTCCTATGGTTTGTATTTATTTATGTTTTGCGTTTTTATACATATCTGTCTATATTGATTGTATATTTCTTTATTTAGATTTTTATTTTGAATAATACTTCTATTATTCAAAATAAAAACCCTGTCTCTAACAAAATAAATACAACCCCCCCCTTATTTTAAACGACATTGAAATATTTTTATTTCTACTTCCTATAATTATATTCACATATTATTCTTTCGTTTCTTTTGATGCATTATAATAGTGATTGCATATAAGATATATAAAATCCTAAGAAAGTATTTAAATTATTATTTCTATTATGTATCATATCTACTGCTACAACTGATTTTTTCTTATATTTTTAAATTTTATATATATCTGTATGTATTTATGATATATTTCTATCCTTAGATTTCCACCTTTATATTATTTGTATCTAAAATTTTTACAATCAAAACTCTGCCTATTGACAAAAAAAAACCCGCTTTACTATTTAACAATATTTTTATATTTATAATTTTCATATTTATATTTATAATTTGTTATATAGTATATGATAACATATTGATGTACTCTACTTATATATATCCAATACATATTTCCTATAATATATTATCATAAGATATATACAGTATTACTTGTATTATGTATTGCATCGATTTTTATTATTCTGTATTTATAATTATCTTATATTGTTATATATGTCTGCATATATTTGTCATCCATTTCTATATTTATATTTTGATTGGGGCTTTGTTTCTATTTATAATCTAGATCTTTAGATATCTATAAACATATGTAATACTCTGTATTAAAAATTATAATAGCTTATTGTAATATATAATGATTCATGTTACATGTTTCACTTTTATATATTCGGTCTATATTTAAATTTTAAGGGGTTTTATTCCCATTTTTATACATCTATTTGTTTTGTTTAATTATCATTATAGTTATAATTTTACATTTAAAATCCAATTCCTAAATAATAGGACAAAACAAACAGCATCAAATTCCCACCAATATCCTCCAAAAGCATCCAGATACCTCCACCAGCCAACCGACGGCCAGCAAAAAGCCACACAACGCTCTTTGCCGTAACAATTCTCATCACATCAGAAAAATGCAACGAATATAAAAGAAAACCCAATAGAAACGCACACAGCAAATCACAAAAACTACGAAGAAGAATTCAAACCACCTTACTGAACTCCAAACAGTGCCAATGACCCTGAACTTTACAAAAAAAAAAAAAAAAAAAAAATTCTACCTCTACACTAAGTCAAAGAATAACCAATACTCTGTAAAAATAACTTTAAAAACCGAACTAATTAACGAAACAGAAAAAAAAATCTCAACCACTACAAAATAAGAAAATAACTACCCAAATAAAAAAACTACTTAAAAAGACCCACCCTATAAATACCCATGTTCCAAAAAAAAAAACCCCTGATAAACAACACCCAAATATATCAAAGGCCAAAAAAAAAAAAAAAAAAAAAAAGCACCACCAAAAAAACCCAACCAAAAACCCAACCGAAAACTTAAATTTAAATAAACTTAAATTTACAACAACAACAAAAAATTCCTAACTGAATAAACCCATAGTGCCTCAATCTATCAAAATAAAATGCCGCCTAGAAACGAACACAAAGCCTAAAGAGAAACGGAACCATAAACAATATCTCCCAAATGATCCGTCACAATAAAACATACGCTACAATCGAACAAACCAAATAAATGAAAGCCCTGTAAGACGATAAACACAAATGCAATTATCAATATCTTTAAAACCCCGCTGCTATTAACTACCTGACGCTACCTCAAGCCCACCAGAACAAACGCTACACACTCACGCTACTAAAAGCCACCACAACAGAATTAAACGCCTAACCTCTGCTTCACGCTACGACCCATAAAAACCATCGCACACCTTTAGAAAACATCGCACACCCCGGCAAAAAAAAAAAAAAAAAAAAAAAAAAAAATCCGACAACAAAACTCCATTCAAAACAAACCTTTATCGTCACCACCTGAACCGAGATCCACAGCATTCAGGAAAAACACCCTATCCCTCAGCATCCAGCAACTGCAAACAGAACGAACCGATGCAATCGATTCCCAAAACCCGCCTCGAAACCACGACGTCCAAGAACTTTCAGCAATCGAAGCCCGCGCTGCCGGCACGGACGGAGCGCGGCTGCCGGCAGGACAGCGGCTCCTCCGGCGCGCAGGGGCGGCGCCGCCCCGGAGCCCCCCGCCCGCTCCCCCGGCCCGGCGGGGCCGGCACCGGGCCCAGGGGGCCCCGGCGGCGCCCGAGCCCCGCGCCCGGAGCGGGCAGAGCGGCCGGCACCGGCCGGGCCAGCGCAGGGCCCGGGCCGCCTCTCCCGCCCGCCGGCCCGGCACAGCCCCGCTCGGCTCCGGCACGGCTCGCACCGGCGCTGCCGCGGCAGCCCCGCCGCGCCAAATTCCCCGTCCGCCTCAGCGAGCGCCCGGGCGGTGCCGGGAGGGCTCCCGAGCGGGAACGTTCGGGGCCGGGCCACGGGCAGAAGAAGCGCCCTCGAATGCAGCGGCACGGCCCGATCGCAAGCCTGCGAACGCTGCGAGAGCTGGAGGTGCCCGCAATTGTACCCCGAAACTGACGCCGCGGGCGGGGCTCACCTCGCTTCAACAAGGGCGAATAAATGTGTTCTACCCTTCAGTTTCATCCCCTGTAATAACAGAAAATAAGGGGTTCTCCTCAAATGAAAGCCTTCAACTGATGGCAAAGAGGGTTGTCCCTCCTTCTCAATTCGAACCCTTGAGAAGGAAGGACAACAGGGCTGCCCCCTCAATTTAAACCTTAGGATGATGAAAATGGGGTGGCTGCCTTCAAATCAAACTCACAATACGACCACGATATTTTTCCAATTCCCCTTAAAACAGAACGCAGGGATTCCCTGTCGCCCCTGTGATACCCCTAACAGCCGGGAAAAGGCAGGTTTTCCTTCAACCAACACCCTTAAAACCACAAGTGAAGGCAGATCCCCCCCGGTTCAAACATGGACAATGAAAGAAAAGTAGCTGCTTCCCTCTCCTTAATTTCTTTTGTCCTCATAAGCTCCTTTTTTTTTTTTTTTTTTTTGTTCCTGGGGAACCGGGGAGGGACTGGCAAGATGAAATTGAGAAGGGAAAGGACAAAAGTCCCCGCTCCGAGTCCACACGGGCTCACCTGTTCGGCTGCCGCTTCCCGGCACAAAGCTGTGTCTCTCGGCACCTCCTTTAAGCAACGCTCCACGTATCCAAGCGCGCATCCTGGTGTTCCCCCAGACCCCGGGAGAAGCTCTCACCGTCCTTCCATGAGACAGCCCCGGGAACCCCCCATGAACCCCGCTACTCAGCAGCACCATGCAAAAGGGAGCTGAGGCAAACCCTCCCCCTAAAACAGACCCCGGCAGGAGCCGGCCCCTCCTCATCCTCACACTCACACCTGGGGCTGCTCCGAGCCCTCATCATCGCCACACTCACACCTGGCGCTGGTGCCACTCTCCAACAGCGCCTCTCGGTGACCAGCGCAGAGCCCGCTTCTCACAGACCCAGAGCAAACAGAAATCTGCTACGGGTGTTGGCTTTTCTCATTCCGTCTGGTTCCACAGCTAAAACGCGTTCGTGCGCTGATGGCATTGAGAGAAAGCTTTCCAGGGGAGAGAACTGTCATTCAGGTAGCACGCTTTGATACACCTTCAGAAAAAGCAGAATCAGCGCCAACTCCTAAGACCCCTGCTGAGGAACCCAGCCCTCCTTGGGACACCCAATGCACCTCGAAAAAGGAGGGGAGAAGTTCTTGTGCTGAACGCGGCGCGGTTCGTCTAAACTCGGTCCTATTCGGTTCTTCGGCTACACTCGGCTATTTCCGTCTACACTCAGCTATTTTCGGTTCTTCGGCTCCGCTCGGCTATTTTCGTCCACACTCGGCTATTTTCGGTTCTTCGGCTCCACTCGGCTATTGTCGGCTAACCTCGGGGGGCTGCAGTACCGCGCTCTGCCCACCAGGCGGCAAAAAAGAAAAAAAAAGTCAACAAAGAACAACCCAAGCCTTTCTTTTAAACAATATTTAAATATATTTTATTTTCAAGTTTTTCATGTTTATACCCAAATTTCGATTTATAATGTATATTGATGCATAATGTTGATTTCTATATTTATAATTTTCTATTGATATATAAATTTATACTCTACATTTAATCGATTCCTATTACTTAGATTTATTAATATATTTTACATATTGATTATATATTTCTGGTTAAGATTTTATAATTCTGTAACAATCATATGATTTCAAATAAAACCCCTGCCTCTACCCAAATTAAAGCCAAAAAGAACCCCTTTCTTTTGAACTTTATGAAAAATGTCATTTAAAAAAAATTAAATATTTATACTCCCATTTACAGTTTAAATGTATATTCATGTATAGTGTCATTTGTGTTCTGTATTACATCTCTTCCTATTATATTTATTTCTATTTTATATTTCTCTATCTATATATTTATATCCTGATTATATATTTCTATATTTAGAAATAGACAAAAATAATATCTATATTCATATTATTTAAAACAAAACCCCTGCCTCTAACCCAATAAAAACGAAAAAAAACCAAAAACCCACCAACCCTTTGTTGTAAAAAATATTTAAATTTTTTTTTTTTAGATTTATATTCATTTCTATTTAAAATGTATATTGATGTATAACGTTTATTTGTACATTTATGTTTATCGTTTTCTATCTGTATATAAATTTATATTCTATATTACATACATTCCTATTATTTATATTTATTTATATATTTTTATACATGTTTTTATATTGATTATATATGTCTGGTTAAGTTTTTTACTTCTGTAACACTTCTATTATTTAAAAAAATAAACCTGCCTCGAACCAAATAAAAGCCGAGAAGAACCACTTTTTTTTTAACTGCATTTAATTTTTGTTTTACTTATGGTTTTTATATTTAGACTCACATTTACATTTCAAATGTATAATAATGTATATATTAATTATTTGTGCTCTCTATTACATCTCTTCCTATTATTTCTATTGATTTATACTTTATATCTACATTTATATCCTGATTATATAGTTCTATATTTAGAAATATAAACCAATAATATCTATATTCATATTATTTAAAATAAAAGCCCTGCCTCTAACCAAATAAAAACGAAAAGAACCCTTTCTTTTAACCTATATTTACATATCTTTATATTTACATTTTTCATATTTATATACACATTTATACTAATTAATTATTTTGCCGCCTAATATTATTTATATTCTAAATTACACCTCTTCAACTTACTTACATATATTCATATTTAAATTTAAATTTATAGTTTAGTTACAGGTGTATATCTTGATACATTTATTTTGTCTTTCTATATTTAGATATAGAAAATATTTCTAAAATATTTACATTATTTAAAATAAAACCCTTGCCTGTAACCAAATGAAAACCAGAAACACCCCTTTATTTACAACGTATTTAAAGATTTAAAAAGAATTTTGTTATGCATAATTATATTTATATGTACATTTATAATTTTTATTCGTTATATTTATAGATGTGATATATAGTCTAGAGAAAACCTTTTAATCTATCAGATATATTATTTTTATAATAGGTATTTCTATAAGTTTAATTTATTTATATTAGATATTTACAGGTATCGGTATATATAGTATATATTTGTATAGTCGGATTTATATTTTTATATTATTTATATTTATATTATTTTTCAAAAACTCCAGCCTATAACCTAATAAAAACCAAAAAAGCCCCAATTTATTTTAAACGACATTCAAATATTTTTCTGTTTACGATCCCTATTTCTATCTCTTTGTACAGATCTCTATCCCTCTACCGCCCTTTTTGCGGTCGCTTCCAACGCCTGGGGATGGGCAGGGCGCTGGCTCGGGGGGGGCTGCAGTACCGCTCTCTGTCCACAAGGCGGCAGACTTACCGGGAGGGGCGCTCTTCGATTTTCCCGCCCTTTATGCCGCCACCTTGAGAAGGTCAAGTGAGTCCGCGACATCCGCGACACTCCACTCCCAACATGGCGACCAAACGAGGACCCCCCCCCTCCACCGTGAGGCGTTTACGCAGATGCCTGTAAGAAACACGCCAAATTACAACCGTCCGCGACTCAACTGAGCTCACAGCCCGCGTCCGAGGCACTTGATACGCCACAAAAAATCCCGCCGTGGCCGCGCAGGCGTCAGGGTGCTGTGCAGGCAGTCCGGTTAGACGGACCGCGGGGCCTTCAATTTTCCCGCCCTTTTGCACCGCCATCTTGAGAAGGTCAGAGAAAGTCCGCGACATTCGCGACACGCCACTCCCAACATGGCGGCCGCGAGAAGCCCCAGCAGCAGAGAGAGGCGTTTACGCAGATGCCTGTCAGAAACACGCCGAAAAGCGCCCGCCCACCGCGCCGCTGAGCCGACAGCCCGCGTCCGGGACACATGAAACGCCACAGAAAATCCTGCCGGGGCCGCCCTGGCGTCGGGGTGCTATGCAGGCAGTTCCAATAGACAGACCGCGGGTCTTTTCAACTTCCCCGCCCTTTGGGCCGCCACCTTGAGAAGGTCAAGCGGCTCCGCGACACCCGCCGCACGCCACTCCCAACATGGCGGCAGCGGGGACGCCTGCCCGTGCCGGGCTGCAGTACCGCGCTCTGCCCACAAGGCGGCAGCACCGCCGCGCGCCCCAGCCGGGGGCAGCCGCGCGCCTTGGGGCTGCGGGCAGGGAAGGCGGTGAGAGAGAACAGGGGCGGCCCCCGCCGAAAACTCCTCTAAAATAAATGCCATAAAACAAACCGGGAAAAAAAACCAAAAACCCCCGTCTCTAACACCTAAAGAACCAAAATAAAGACGCCTTTCTTCTAAAAAATATTTAAATACATTTTATATTTTTATTTTTCAAATTTATATTTATTTTTAGATTTATAATGTATATTGATGTATAATTTGATTTTTAATCTATATTAGATCTAGTCCTATTTTTATATTGATATTTCTATTTTTATACATATCTTTATATATCGGTTATATATTTCTGTATTTAGATTTATATTTCTATAATGCTTATATTATTTAAAATAAAACCCCTCGTCCACCCAAATAAAAGCTAAAAAGAACCCCTTTCTTTTAAAAAGTATTTAATTTTTAAAATTTATATTTCTCATATTTATATTCACATCCTAAATGTATAGTGATGTATAGTGTAATTTTTATTCTATATTACATCTCTTCCTATTAATTATATTTATTCATATTTTGTGGTTTTATATATTGATTTTATATTTATATATTTATAACGATAAAAAATAACATATATATTCATATTTTTTAAATAAAACCCTTGCATCTAACCAAATAAAAACCAAAAAGGGCTCTTTCTTTAAACCATATTGAAATATTTTCATGCTTCTATTTTTCATTATTATATGCACATTTTCTTTTATAGTTTATATCGGTTTATTACAGCTATTAACTTATATAATGCACATCAGAACGTAATAATATAATTTATATTTATATTTATATCATATGTACCGCTAATACTTACATTATTTTAAAATTACAGTTTTATATATATATTTGTGTAGTTATGATATATTTCATGCTTAGATATCTACCTTTATTTATATTTATACTTTTATAATAAAAGCTCTGCCGGTTACCATATAAAAACAAAAAATACCTTCATTTTAAACAATATTTTAATATTTTTTTAGATTTATATTTTTGATATTTAATTTCTTAAGTGGTTTTATACTATATAATAATATATTCACCTTTTTTTTTTACTATATTAGATTATAATATATTCAGTGTTCTAATATATGTGCTATATTTAGCTATGTAATATATATTACATATTAAATGATATATACAGTAAAATTTGTATCAATTCCTAATTTTTTGTTTATTTATATTTACATACATCGTATAGAAATGTATACATTTATACACATTGTATATATTTATATTTATTTGCAGGCCACTTTTCCTCTCGATGCAACCTATTCTACTTTCAGTCACAATACACAGCCCCTTCAACCACGGGCCTAAAGGTGTTTCGGCGCAAGAACACGACAGTGTCTGTGCCAGCCCTATGGTTCCTATGTTGTGTTCAGCCCCGATCCCAGACAGGCAATGATGAGTGTTCAGGCCCAGTGATTTCAGCCCTTTCAGCTGTTAACCCACAAGCGTTATTTCACTGGAAGTGCTCTTCTTCCAGCTGCAGCTGCACGATTCTCCAGCTTCAAAGGGCAGCATCTTGGCCTTGGCTCCAGCTCTGAAAGGCTTCAGCCCCCGGCCAAGGGTCTCAAAGCCCACCCCAGAATCAATATGCCAGCCCCCCATGCTTTCAGCTCCAGATCATCAATCCCCAACCACGGTGCCAGCCCCTGCATAAGTCCACCTCGATGGCCACAGCCCCATCTACAGGTCTAGTATCTTTTCCATTTTCATTCCAAATCCCAGGCTCTCAGTGTTTTCTGCTCCATCCCAGGAGGTGCCATCCCTGGCCCAGGCAATATCCTGGCATCGACGGGGCTTTCAGGCGCAAAGTGTAAGCCCCCTTTTCCTCTCCACACAACCTATTCTAATTTGAGTCACAATACGAAGCCCCTTCATCCGTGAAACGCGCTTAAAGGTGTTTCGAGGCAAGAAGACTATGGTTTCTGTGCCAGCTCTACGGCTCCTGTGCCATGTTCAGCCCCGATGCCAGACAAGCAATGAGACCAGGCCCAGTGATTTCAGCCCTTTCAGCTGCTGACCCACAAGCTTTATTTCACTGCCAGCGCACTTCTCCAGCTTCAAAGGGCATCATCTTGTCTGTGGCTCCAGCTCTGCAAGACTTGAGCTCCAGCCCAAGGGCCTGTAAGCCCAGCCCAGCATCAATATGCCAGCCCCCCCATGCTTTTACCTCCAGCCCAACAATCTTGTGACACTGTGACAGACTGTGCCTCTTTTCGCCTCAAGGCCAAGAGCCCCATTCTGAGCATTATAAGTTCTTTTCCGTTTCCATTTAGAGCCCCAGCAACACAGTACAATTTCCAGCCCCACAGTGATTTCCACTGGATACCTAGCGGTGCCATCACAGACCTTGGCGATCTCCTAGCATCAGCAGGGCTTTCTGGCGCAAGGCTGCAGCCCCCTTTTGCGCGCCACACAACCTATTTTACGTTCACCATAGCACGGGCCCCACAGTGATTTTGGCGGAAAAACACTACGGTGCCTGTGGCAGCCCTGTGGCTCCTGTGCTGTGTTCATCCCCGATCCCAGACAAGCAATGATGAGTCCAGGCCCAGTGATTTCAGCCCTTTCAGCTGTTGACCCACAAGCTTTATTTCACTGCCAGCGCTCTTCTCCAGCTTCAAAGGGCAGCACATTGGCTTTGGCTCCAGCTCTGCAAGACTTGAGCTCCTACCCGAGGGTTTCTAAGCCAAGCCCAGCATCAATATGCCAGCCCCACAGCGATTTCCACTGGATCCCTAGAGGTGCCATCACAGACCTAGGTGATCTCCTAGCATTAGCGGGGCTTTCTGGCGCAAGGCTGCAGCCCCCATTTGCGCGCCACACAACCTATTTTACGTTCACCATAGCACGGGCCCCACAGTGATTTTGGCGGAAAAACACTACGGTGCCTGTGGCAGCCCTGTGGTTCCTGTGCTGTGTTCAGCCCTGATGCCAGACAAGCAATGATGAGTCCAGGCCCAGTGATTTCAGCCCTTTCAGCTGCTGACCCACAAGCTTTATTTCACTGCCAGCACTCTTCTCCATCTTCAAAGGGCATCATCTTGGCTGTGGCTCCAGCTCTGCAAGACTTGAGCTCCAGCCCAAGGGCCTGTAAGCCCAGCCCAGCATCAATATGCCAGCCACCCATGCTTTTACCTCCAGCCCAACAATCTTGTGACACTGTGACAGACTGTGCCTCTTTTCGCCTCAAGGCCAAGAGTCCCATTCTCAGCATAATAAGATCTTTTACGTTTTCAGTTAGAGCCCCAGCCCCACAGTGATTTCCGCTCGATCCCTAGAGGTGCCATCACAGACCTAGGTGATCTCCTACCATCAGCAGGGCTTTCTGGCGCAAGGCTGCAGCCCCCTTTTGTGCTCCACACAACCTATTTTACGTTCACCATAGCACGGGCCCCACAGTGATTTTGGCGGAAAAACACTACAGTGCCTGTGGCAGCCCTGTGGTTCCTGTGCCGTGTTCAGCCCCGATCGCAGACAAGCAATGATGAGTCCAGGCCCAGTGATTTCAGCCCTTTCAGCTGCTGACCTACAAGCTTTATTTCACTGCCAGCGCTCTTCTCCATCTTCAAAGGGCATCATCTGTCTGTGGCTCCAGCTCTGCAAGACTTGAGCTCCTACCCGAGGGTTTCTAAGCCCAGCCCAGCATCAATATGCCAGCCACCCATGCTTTTACCTCCAGCCCAACAATCCTCAGACACTGTGATAGACTGTGCCTCTTTTTGCCTCAAGGCCAAGAGCCCCATTCTGAGCATTATAAGTTCTTTTCCGTTTCCATTTAGAGCCCCAGCAACACAGTACAATTTCCAGCCCCACAGTGATTTCCACTGGATACCTAGCGGTGCCATCACAGACCTTGGCGATCTCCTAGCATCAGCAGGGCTTTCTGGCGCAAGGCTGCAGCCCCCTTTTGCGCTCCACACAACCTATTTTACGTTCACCATAGCACGGGCCCCACAGTGATTTTGGCGGAAAAACACTACGGTGCCTGTGGCAGCCCTGTGGTTCCTGTGCCGTGTTCAGCCCCGATCGCAGACAAGCAATGATGAGTCCAGGCCCAGTGATTTCAGCCCTTTCAGCTGTTGACCCACAAGCTTTATTTCACTGCCAGCGCTCTTCTCCATCTTCAAAGGGCAGCACATTGGCTTTGGCTCCAGCTCTGCATGACTTGAGCTCCTACCCGAGGGTTTCTAAGCCCAGCCCAGCATCAATATGCCAGCCCCAAAGCGATTTCCACTGGATCCCTAGAGGTGCAATCACAGACCTAGGTGATCTCCTAGCATCAGCGGGGCTTTCTGGCGCAAGGCTGCAGCCCCCTTTTGCGCTCCACACAACCTATTTTACGTTCACCATAGCACGGGCCCCACAGTGATTTTGGCGGAAAAACACTACGGTGCCTGTGGCAGCCCTGTGGTTCCTGTGCCGTGTTCAGCCCCGATCGCAGACAAGCAATGATGAGTCCAGGCCCAGTGATTTCAGCCCTTTCAGCTGTTGACCCACAAGCTTTATTTCACTGCCAGTGCTCTTCTCTATCTTCAAAGGGCATCATCTTGGCTTTGGCTCCAGCTCTGCAAGACTTGAGCTCCTACCCGAGGGTTTCTAAGCCCAGCCCAGCATCAATATGCCAGCCCCACAGCGATTTCCACTGGATCCCTAGAGGTGCCATCACAGACCTAGGTGATCTCCTAGCATCAGCGGGGCTTTCTGGCGCAAGGCTGCAGCCCCCTTTTGCGCTCCACACAACCTATTTTACGTTCACCATAGCACGGGCCCCACAGTGATTTCGGCAGAAAAACACTACGGTGCCTGTGGCAGCCCTGTGGTTCCTGTGCCGTGTTCAGCCCCGATCCCAGACAAGCAATGATGAGTCCAGGCCCAGTGATTTCAGCCCTTTCAGCTGTTGACCTACAAGCTTTATTTCACTGCCAGCGCTCTTCTCCATCTTCAAAGGGCAGCACATTGGCTTTGGCTCCAGCTCTGCAAGACTTGAGCTCCTACCCGAGGGTTTCTAAGCCGAGCCCAGCATCAATATGCCAGCCCCACAGCGATTTCCACTGGATCCCTAGAGGTGCCATCACAGACCTAGGTGATCTCCTAGCATCAGCGGGGCTTTCTAGCGCAAGGCTGCAGCCCCCATTTGCGCTCCACACAACCTATTTTACGTTCACCATAGCACGGGCCCCACAGTGATTTTGGCGGAAAAACACTACGGTGCCTGTGGCAGCCCTGTGGTTCCTGTGCCGTGTTCAGCCCCGATCCCAGACAAGCAATGATGAGTCCAGGCCCAGTGATTTCAGCCCTTTCAGCTGTTGACCCACAAGCTTTATTTCACTGCCAGCGCTCTTCTCCAGCTTCAAAGGGCAGCACATTGGCTTTGGCTCCAGCTCTGCAAGACTTGAGCTCCTACCCGAGGGTTTCTAAGCCGAGCCCAGCATCAATATGCCAGCCCCACAGCGATTTCCACTGGATCCCTAGAGGTGCAATCACAGACCTAGGTGATCTCCTAGCATCAGCGGGGCTTTCTAGCGCAAGGCTGCAGCCCCCATTTGCGCGCCACACAACCTATTTTACGTTCACCATAGCACGGGCCCCACAGTGATTTTGGCGGAAAAACACTACGGTGCCTGTGGCAGCCCTGTGGTTCCTGTGCTGTGTTCAGCCCTGATGCCAGACAAGCAATGATGAGTCCAGGCCCAGTGATTTCAGCCCTTTCAGCTGCTGACCCACAAGCTTTATTTCACTGCCAGCGCTCTTCTCCATCTTCAAAGGGCAGCATCTTGTCTGTGGCTCCAGCTCTGCAAGACTTGAGCTCCTACCCGAGGGTTTCTAAGCCCAGCCCAGCATCAATATGCCAGCCACCCATGCTTTTACCTCCAGCCCAACAATCTTGTGACACTGTGACAGACTGTGCCTCTTTTCGCCTCAAGGCCAAGAGTCCCATTCTCAGCATAATAAGATCTTTTACGTTTTCAGTTAGAGCCCCAGCCCCACAGTGATTTCCGCTCGATCCCTAGAGGTGCCATCACAGACCTAGGTGATCTCCTACCATCAGCAGGGCTTTCTGGCGCAAGGCTGCAGCCCCCTTTTGTGCTCCACACAACCTATTTTACGTTCACCATAGCACGGGCCCCACAGTGATTTTGGCGGAAAAACACTACAGTGCCTGTGGCAGCCCTGTGGTTCCTGTGCCGTGTTCAGCCCCGATCGCAGACAAGCAATGATGAGTCCAGGCCCAGTGATTTCAGCCCTTTCAGCTGCTGACCCACAAGCTTTATTTCACTGCCAGCGCTCTTCTCCATCTTCAAAGGGCATCATCTGTCTGTGGCTCCAGCTCTGCAAGACTTGAGCTCCTACCCGAGGGTTTCTAAGCCCAGCCCAGCATCAATATGCCAGCCACCCATGCTTTTACCTCCAGCCCAACAATCCTCAGACACTGTGATAGACTGTGCCTCTTTTTGCCTCAAGGCCAAGAGCCCCATTCTGAGCATTATAAGTTCTTTTCCGTTTCCATTTAGAGCCCCAGCAACACAGTACAATTTCCAGCCCCACAGTGATTTCCACTGGATACCTAGCGGTGCCATCACAGACCTTGGCGATCTCCTAGCATCAGCAGGGCTTTCTGGCGCAAGGCTGCAGCCCCCTTTTGCGCTCCACACAACCTATTTTACGTTCACCATAGCACGGGCCCCACAGTGATTTTGGCAGAAAAACACTACGGTGCCTGTGGCAGCCCTGTGGTTCCTGTGCCGTGTTCAGCCCCGATCCCAGACAAGCAATGATGAGTCCAGGCTCAGTGATTTCAGCCCTTTCAGCTGCTGACCCACAAGCTTTATTTCACTGCCAGCACTCTTCTCCAGCTTCAAAGGGCAGCATCTTGGCTTTGGCTCCAGCTCTGCAAGACTTGCGCTCCAGCCCAAGGGCCTGTAAGCCCAGCCCAGCATCAATATGCCAGCCCCCACATGCTTTTACCTCCAGCCCAACAATCTTGTGACACTGTGACAGACTGTGCCTCTTTTCGCCTCAAGGCCAAGAGCCCCATTCTCAGCATAATAAGATCTTTTACGTTTTCAGTTAGAGCCCCAGCCCCACAGCGATTTCCACTGGATCCCTAGAGGTGCAATCACAGACTTTGGCGATCTCCTAGCATCAGCGGGGCTTTCTGGCGCAAGGCTGCAGCCCCCTTTTGCGCTCCACACAACCTATTTTACGTTCACCATAGTACGGGCCCCACAGTGATTTCGGCAGAAAAACACTACGGTGCCTGTGGCAGCCCTGTGGCTCCTGTGCCGTGCTCATCCCCGATCCCAGACAAGCAATGATGAGTCCAGGCCCAGTGATTTCAGCCCTTTCAGCTGCTGACCCACAAGCTATATTTCACTGCCAGCGCTCTTCTCCATCTTCAAAGGGCAGCATCTTTGCTTTTGCTCCAGCTCTGCAAGACTTGAGCTCCTACCCGAGGGTTTCTAAGCCCAGACCAGCATCAATATGCCAGCCACCCATGCTTTTACCTCCAGCCCAACAATCCTCAGACACTGTGATAGACTGTGCCTCTTTTTGCCTCAAGGCCAAGAGCCCCATTCTGAGCATTATAAGTTCTTTTCCGTTTCCATTTAGAGCCCCAGCCCCACAGTACAATTTCCAGCCCCACAGTGATTTCCACTGGATACCTAGCGGTGCCATCACAGACCTTGGCGATCTCCTAGCATCAGCAGGGCTTTCTGGCGCAAGGCTGCAGCCCCCTTTTGCGCTCCACACAACCTATTTTACGTTCACCATAGCACGGGCCCCACAGTGATTTTGGCGGAAAAACACTACGGTGCCTGTGGCAGCCCTGTGGTTCCTGTGCCGTGTTCAGCCCCGATCGCAGACAAGCAATGATGAGTCCAGGCCCAGTGATTTCAGCCCTTTCAGCTGTTGACCCACAAGCTTTATTTCACTGCCAGCGCTCTTCTCCATCTTCAAAGGGCAGCACATTGGCTTTGGCTCCAGCTCTGCATGACTTGAGCTCCTACCCGAGGGTTTCTAAGCCCAGCCCAGCATCAATATGCCAGCCCCACAGCGATTTCCACTGGATACCTAGAGGTGCCATCACAGACCTAGGTGATCTCCTACCATCAAGTGGGCTTTCTGGCGCAAGGCTGCAGCCCCCTTTTGCGCTCCACACAACCTATTTTACGTTCACCATAGCACGGGCCCCACAGTGATTTTTGGCAGAAAAACACTACGGTGCCTGTGGCAGCCCTGTGGTTCCTGTGCCGTGTTCAGCCCCGATCGCAGACAAGCAATGATGAGTCCAGGCCCAGTGATTTCAGCCCTTTCAGCTGTTGACCCACAAGCTTTATTTCACTGCCAGCGCTCTTCTCCATCTTCAAAGGGCAGCACATTGGCTTTGGCTCCAGCTCTGCAAGACTTGAGCTCCTACCCGAGGGTTTCTAAGCCAAGCCCAGCATCAATATGCCAGCCCCACAGCGATTTCCACTGGATCCCTAGAGGTGCCATCACAGACCTAGGTGATCTCCTAGCATCAGCGGGGCTTTCTAGCGCAAGGCTGCAGCCCCCATTTGCGCGCCACACAACCTATTTTACGTTCACCATAGCACGGGCCCCACAGTGATTTTGGCGGAAAAACACTACGGTGCCTGTGGCAGCCCTGTGGTTCCTGTGCCGTGTTCAGCCCCGATCCCAGACAAGCAATGATGAGTCCAGGCTCAGTGATTTCAGCCCTTTCAGCTGCTGACCCACAAGCTTTATTTCACTGCCAGCACTCTTCTCCAGCTTCAAAGGGCAGCATCTTGGCTTTGGCTCCAGCTCTGCAAGACTTGCGCTCCAGCCCAAGGGCCTGTAAGCCCAGCCCAGCATCAATATGCCAGCCCCCACATGCTTTTACCTCCAGCCCAACAATCTTGTGACACTGTGACAGACTGTGCCTCTTTTCGCCTCAAGGCCAAGAGCCCCATTCTCAGCATAATAAGATCTTTTACGTTTTCAGTTAGAGCCCCAGCCCCACAGCGATTTCCACTGGATCCCTAGAGGTGCAATCACAGACTTTGGCGATCTCCTAGCATCAGCGGGGCTTTCTGGCGCAAGGCTGCAGCCCCCTTTTGCGCTCCACACAACCTATTTTACGTTCACCATAGTACGGGCCCCACAGTGATTTCGGCAGAAAAACACTACAGTGCCTGTGGCAGCCCTGTGGCTCCTGTGCCGTGCTCATCCCCGATCCCAGACAAGCAATGATGAGTCCAGGCTCAGTGATTTCAGCCCTTTCAGCTGCTGACCTACAAGCTATATTTCACTGCCAGCGCTCTTCTCCATCTTCAAAGGGCAGCATCTTTGCTTTTGCTCCAGCTCTGCAAGACTTGAGCTCCTACCCGAGGGTTTCTAAGCCCAGACCAGCATCAATATGCCAGCCACCCATGCTTTTACCTCCAGCCCAACAATCCTCAGACACTGTGATAGACTGTGCCTCTTTTTGCCTCAAGGCCAAGAGCCCCATTCTGAGCATTATAAGTTCTTTACCGTTTCCATTTAGAGCCCCAGCCCCACAGTACAATTTCCAGCCCCACAGCGATTTCCACTGGATACCTAGCGGTGCCATCACAGACCTAGGTGATCTCCTAGCATCAAGTGGGCTTTCTGGCGCAAGGCTGCAGCCCCCTTTTGCGCTCCACACAACCTATTTTACGTTCACCATAGCACGGGCCCCACAGTGATTTTTGGCAGAAAAACACTACGGTGCCTGTGGCAGCCATATGGTTCCTGTGCCGTGTTCATCCCCGATCCCAGACAAGCAATGATGAGTCCAGGCCCAGTGATTTCAGCCCTTTCAGCTGTTGACCCACAAGCTTTATTTCACTGCCAGCGCTCTTCTCCATCTTCAAAGGGCAGCACATTGGCTTTGGCTCCAGCTCTGCATGACTTGAGCTCCTACCCGAGGGTTTCTAAGCCCAGCCCAGCATCAATATGCCAGCCCCAAAGCGATTTCCACTGGATCCCTAGAGGTGCAATCACAGACCTAGGTGATCTCCTAGCATCAGCGGGGCTTTCTGGCGCAAGGCTGCAGCCCCCTTTTGCGCTCCACACAACCTATTTTACGTTCACCATAGCACGGGCCCCACAGTGATTTTGGCGGAAAAACACTACGGTGCCTGTGGCAGCCCTGTGGTTCCTGTGCCGTGTTCAGCCCCGATCCCAGACAAGCAATGATGAGTCCAGGCTCAGTGATTTCAGCCCTTTCAGCTGCTGACCCACAAGCTTTATTTCACTGCCAGCACTCTTCTCCAGCTTCAAAGGGCAGCATCTTGGCTTTGGCTCCAGCTCTGCAAGACTTGCGCTCCAGCCCAAGGGCCTGTAAGCCCAGCCCAGCATCAATATGCCAGCCCCCACATGCTTTTACCTCCAGCCCAACAATCTTGTGACACTGTGACAGACTGTGCCTCTTTTCGCCTCAAGGCCAAGAGCCCCATTCTCAGCATAATAAGATCTTTTACGTTTTCAGTTAGAGCCCCAGCCCCACAGCGATTTCCACTGGATCCCTAGAGGTGCAATCACAGACTTTGGCGATCTCCTAGCATCAGCGGGGCTTTCTGGCGCAAGGCTGCAGCCCCCTTTTGCGCTCCACACAACCTATTTTACGTTCACCATAGTACGGGCCCCACAGTGATTTCGGCAGAAAAACACTACGGTGCCTGTGGCAGCCCTGTGGCTCCTGTGCCGTGCTCATCCCCGATCCCAGACAAGCAATGATGAGTCCAGGCCCAGTGATTTCAGCCCTTTCAGCTGCTGACCCACAAGCTATATTTCACTGCCAGCGCTCTTCTCCATCTTCAAAGGGCAGCATCTTTGCTTTTGCTCCAGCTCTGCAAGACTTGAGCTCCTACCCGAGGGTTTCTAAGCCCAGACCAGCATCAATATGCCAGCCACCCATGCTTTTACCTCCAGCCCAACAATCCTCAGACACTGTGATAGACTGTGCCTCTTTTTGCCTCAAGGCCAAGAGCCCCATTCTGAGCATTATAAGTTCTTTTCCGTTTCCATTTAGAGCCCCAGCCCCACAGTACAATTTCCAGCCCCACAGTGATTTCCACTGGATACCTAGCGGTGCCATCACAGACCTTGGCGATCTCCTAGCATCAGCAGGGCTTTCTGGCGCAAGGCTGCAGCCCCCTTTTGCGCTCCACACAACCTATTTTACGTTCACCATAGCACGGGCCCCACAGTGATTTTGGCGGAAAAACACTACGGTGCCTGTGGCAGCCCTGTGGTTCCTGTGCCGTGTTCAGCCCCGATCGCAGACAAGCAATGATGAGTCCAGGCCCAGTGATTTCAGCCCTTTCAGCTGTTGACCCACAAGCTTTATTTCACGGCCAGCGCTCTTCTCCATCTTCAAAGGGCAGCACATTGGCTTTGGCTCCAGCTCTGCATGACTTGAGCTCCTACCCGAGGGTTTCTAAGCCCAGCCCAGCATCAATATGCCAGCCCCACAGCGATTTCCACTGGATACCTAGAGGTGCCATCACAGACCTAGGTGATCTCCTAGCATCAAGTGGGCTTTCTGGCGCAAGGCTGCAGCCCCCTTTTGCGCTCCACACAACCTATTTTACGTTCACCATAGCACGGGCCCCACAGTGATTTTTGGCAGAAAAACACTACGGTGCCTGTGGCAGCCCTGTGGTTCCTGTGCCGTGTTCAGCCCCGATCGCAGACAAGCAATGATGAGTCCAGGCCCAGTGATTTCAGCCCTTTCAGCTGTTGACCCACAAGCTTTATTTCACTGCCAGCGCTCTTCTCCATCTTCAAAGGGCAGCACATTGGCTTTGGCTCCAGCTCTGCAAGACTTGAGCTCCTACCCGAGGGTTTCTAAGCCGAGCCCAGCATCAATATGCCAGCCCCACAGCGATTTCCACTGGATCCCTAGAGGTGCCATCACAGACCTAGGTGATCTCCTAGCATCAGCGGGGCTTTCTAGCGCAAGGCTGCAGCCCCCATTTGCGCGCCACACAACCTATTTTACGTTCACCATAGCACGGGCCCCACAGTGATTTTGGCGGAAAAACACTACGGTGCCTGTGGCAGCCCTGTGGTTCCTGTGCCGTGTTCAGCCCCGATCCCAGACAAGCAATGATGAGTCCAGGCTCAGTGATTTCAGCCCTTTCAGCTGCTGACCCACAAGCTTTATTTCACTGCCAGCACTCTTCTCCAGCTTCAAAGGGCAGCATCTTGGCTTTGGCTCCAGCTCTGCAAGACTTGCGCTCCAGCCCAAGGGCCTGTAAGCCCAGCCCAGCATCAATATGCCAGCCCCCACATGCTTTTACCTCCAGCCCAACAATCTTGTGACACTGTGACAGACTGTGCCTCTTTTCGCCTCAAGGCCAAGAGCCCCATTCTCAGCATAATAAGATCTTTTACGTTTTCAGTTAGAGCCCCAGCCCCACAGCGATTTCCACTGGATCCCTAGAGGTGCAATCACAGACTTTGGCGATCTCCTAGCATCAGCGGGGCTTTCTGGCGCAAGGCTGCAGCCCCCTTTTGCGCTCCACACAACCTATTTTACGTTCACCATAGTACGGGCCCCACAGTGATTTCGGCAGAAAAACACTACGGTGCCTGTGGCAGCCCTGTGGCTCCTGTGCCGTGCTCATCCCCGATCCCAGACAAGCAATGATGAGTCCAGGCTCAGTGATTTCAGCCCTTTCAGCTGCTGACCTACAAGCTATATTTCACTGCCAGCGCTCTTCTCCATCTTCAAAGGGCAGCATCTTTGCTTTTGCTCCAGCTCTGCAAGACTTGAGCTCCTACCCGAGGGTTTCTAAGCCCAGACCAGCATCAATATGCCAGCCACCCATGCTTTTACCTCCAGCCCAACAATCCTCAGACACTGTGATAGACTGTGCCTCTTTTTGCCTCAAGGCCAAGAGCCCCATTCTGAGCATTATAAGTTCTTTTCCGTTTCCATTTAGAGCCCCAGCCCCACAGTACAATTTCCAGCCCCACAGCGATTTCCACTGGATACCTAGCGGTGCCATCACAGACCTAGGTGATCTCCTAGCATCAAGTGGGCTTTCTGGCGCAAGGCTGCAGCCCCCTTTTGCGCTCCACACAACCTATTTTACGTTCACCATAGCACGGGCCCCACAGTGATTTTTGGCAGAAAAACACTACGGTGCCTGTGGCAGCCATATGGTTCCTGTGCCGTGTTCATCCCCGATCCCAGACAAGCAATGATGAGTCCAGGCCCAGTGATTTCAGCCCTTTCAGCTGTTGACCCACAAGCTTTATTTCACTGCCAGCGCTCTTCTCCAGCTTCAAAGGGCAGCACATTGGCTTTGGCTCCAGCTCTGCAAGACTTGAGCTCCTACCCGAGGGTTTCTAAGCCAAGCCCAGCATCAATATGCCAGCCCCACAGCGATTTCCACTGGATCCCTAGAGGTGCCATCACAGACCTAGGTGATCTCCTAGCATCAGCAGGGCTTTCTAGCGCAAGGCTGCAGCCCCCATTTGCGCGCCACACAACCTATTTTACGTTCACCATAGCACGGGCCCCACAGTGATTTTGGCGGAAAAACACTACGGTGCCTGTGGCAGCCCTGTGGTTCCTGTGCCGTGTTCAGCCCCGATCCCAGACAAGCAATGATGAGTCCAGGCTCAGTGATTTCAGCCCTTTCAGCTGCTGACCCACAAGCTTTATTTCACTGCCAGCACTCTTCTCCAGCTTCAAAGGGCAGCATCTTGGCTTTGGCTCCAGCTCTGCAAGACTTGCGCTCCAGCCCAAGGGCCTGTAAGCCCAGCCCAGCATCAATATGCCAGCCCCCACATGCTTTTACCTCCAGCCCAACAATCTTGTGACACTGTGACAGACTGTGCCTCTTTTCGCCTCAAGGCCAAGAGCCCCATTCTCAGCATAATAAGATCTTTTACGTTTTCAGTTAGAGCCCCAGCCCCACAGAGATTTCTGCTCGATCCCTAGAGGTGCCATCACAGACCTAGGTGATCTCCTAGAATCAGCAGGGCTTTCTAGCGCAAGGCTGCAGCCCCCATTTGCGCGCCACACAACCTATTTTACGTTCACCATAGCACGGGCCCCACAGTGATTTTGGCGGAAAAACACTACGGTGCCTGTGGCAGCCCTGTGGTTCCTGTGCCGTGTTCATCCCCGATCCCAGACAAGCAATGATGAGTCCAGGCTCAGTGATTTCAGCCCTTTCAGCTGCTGACCCACAAGCTTTATTTCACTGCCAGCACTCTTCTCCATCTTCAAAGGGCATCATCTTGTCTGTGGCTCCAGCTCTGCAAGACTTGAGCTCCAGCCCGAGGGTCTCTAAGCCGAGCTCAGCATCAATATGCCAGCCCCCCCATGCTTTTACCTCCAGCCCAACAATCCTCATACACTGTGACAGACTGTGCCTCTTTTTGCCTCAAGGCCAAGAGCCCCATTCTGAGCATAATAAGATCTTTTACGTTTTCAGTTAGAGCCCCAGCCCCACAGAGATTTCTTCTCGATCCCTAGAGGTGCCATCACAGACCTAGGTGATCTCCTACTATCAGCAGGGCTTTCTGGCGCAAGGCTGCAGCTCCCTTTTGCGCTCCACACAACCTATTTTACATTCACCATAGTACGGGCCCCACAGTGATTTCGGCAGAAAAACACTACGGTGCCTGTGGCAGCCCTGTGGCTCCTGTGCCGTGCTCATCCCCGATCCCAGACAAGCAATGATGAGTCCAGGCCCAGTGATTTCAGCCCTTTCAGCTGCTGACCCACAAGCTTTATTTCACTGCCAGCACTCTTCTCCAGCTTCAAAGGGCATCATCTTGGCTTTGGCTCCAGCTCTGCAAGACTTGAGCTCCTACCCGAGGGTTTCTAAGCCAAGCCCAGCATCAATATGCCAGCCCCAAAGCGATTTCCACTGGATCCCTAGAGGTGCCATCACAGACCTAGGTGATCTCCTAGCATCAGCAGGGCTTTCTGGCGCAAGGCTGCAGCCCCATTTTGCGCTCCACACAACCTATTTTACGTTCACCATAGCACGGGCCCCACAGTGATTTTGGCGGAAAAACACTACGGTGCCTGTGGCAGCCCTGTGGTTCCTGTGCCGTGTTCAGCCCCGATCCCAGACAAGCAATGATGAGTCCAGGCCCAGTGATTTCAGCCCTTTCAGCTGCTGACCCACAAGCTTTATTTCACTGCCAGCGCTCTTCTCCAGCTTCAAAGGGCAGCATCTTGGCTTTGGCTCCAGCTCTGCAAAGCTTGAGCCCCCGCCCAAGGGTCTCAAAGCCCACCCCAGAATCAATATGCCAGCCCCACAGCGATTTCCACTGGATCCCTAGAGGTGCCATCACAGACCTAGGTGATCTCCTAGCATCAGCGGGGCTTTCTGGCGCAAGGCTGCAGCCCCCTTTTGCGCTCCACACAACCTATTTTACGTTCACCATAGCACGGGCCCCACAGTGATTTTTGGCAGAAAAACACTACGGTGCCTGTGGCAGCCATATGGTTCCTGTGCCGTGTTCATCCCCGATCGCAGACAAGCAATGATGAGTCCAGGCCCAGTGATTTCAGCCCTTTCAGCTGTTGACCCACAAGCTTTATTTCACTGCCAGCGCTCTTCTCCATCTTCAAAGGGCAGCACATTGGCTTTGGCTCCAGCTCTGCAAGACTTGAGCTCCTACCCGAGGGTTTCTAAGCCCAGCCCAGCATCAATATGCCAGCCCCACAGCGATTTCCACTGGATCCCTAGAGGTGCCATCACAGACCTAGGTGATCTCCTAGCATCAGCGGGGCTTTCTAGCGCAAGGCTGCAGCCCCCTTTTGCGCGCCACACAACCTATTTTACGTTCACCATAGCACGGGCCCCACAGTGATTTTGGCGGAAAAACACTACGGTGCCTGTGGCAGCCCTGTGGTTCCTGTGCCGTGTTCAGCCCCGATCGCAGACAAGCAATGATGAGTCCAGGCCCAGTGATTTCAGCCCTTTCAGCTGCTGACCCACAAGCTTTATTTCACTGCCAGCGCTCTTCTCCAGCTTCAAAGGGCAGCATCTTGGCTTTGGCTCCAGCTCTGCAAAGCTTGAGCCCCCGCCCAAGGGTCTCAAAGCCCACCCCAGAATCAATATGCCAGCCCCCCATGCTTTCAGCTCCAGATCATCAATTCCCAACCACGGTGCCAGCCCCTGCATATGTTCACCTCGATGGCCACAGCCCCATCTACAGGTCTAGTATCTTTTCCATTTTCATTCCAAGTCCCAGGCCCTCAGTGTTTTCTGCTCCATCCCAGGAGGTGCCATCCCTGGCCCAGGCAATATCCTGGCATCGACGGGGTTTTCAGGCGCAAGGTGTCAGCCCCCTTTTCCTCTCCACACAACCTATTCTAATTTCAGTCACAATACCCAGCCCCTTCATCCGTGACACGGGCCTACAGTTCTTTTGGCGGAAGAACACTACGGTTTCTGTGCCAGCCCTAGGGTTCCTGTGCCATCTTCAGTCCCGGTCCCAGACACGCCATGATTTTATCTCTTGCCCCGCAATCCCTGGCAGCTTCACAGATTCTGCCTCTTTTCACACAATTCAAAGAGCCCCATTCTCTGTCTCATAGTTTCTTTTCCATTTTCATTTAAAGTCGCAGCCCCGCCATCCCCTTCCCAGCCCCACAGTGATTTCCACTAGATCTCTGCGGCGCAGTAGGGCAGTAGGTAGTATCCTGCCATCGACGGGGTATTTCGGCGCAAGGCTGTAGCCCCCTTTTCTGTTCTGCATAACCCGTTCTACCTTCAGTCACAACACCCAACACCAGCATCGGTATGAGAGGCCTACAGAGAGTTTAGCACCTAAATCCTACCATCTCCATGTTAGCCCTACAGCTCCCATCCCATGTGCAATCTCAATCCCAACCCCACAGTTCCCCTTTCCCAGCCCCAGTGATTTCAGCTGTTGACCCACAAGCTTTATTTCACCACCAGCTCTCTCCTTCCATCTCTAGCTGCCCCAGACAAATCTGCTCCGGGTTGAGACAACTGGGTTTTGGATTTGGGTGCAGTTGTGAGGTTTTACCTTCAGGTCCAGAAACACTATTCTCACCCCATTCTGGCAGACGTTATTGTATTTCCAGCTTTATCGTTTTGTATCCTAATCTATGATTACTCTCCAGATGTATAGTGAGTATCCCTTTGAGCAGTGATTGATGCTGCAGCACTGCAGTCCCCACCCCGGCCCCAGTGATTTTAGCTCCAGTCCCACAAGCTTTATTTCACTTCCAGTTCTTCTGTCCCAATTCTTCCTCAACATCTCTCCAGCAGTGCCACATAATGCTACTTGTGCTCCTCAGGGCAGGATCTTTGTTTTAGCTCTAGCTCTTTGTGGTTTGAGCTCAGATCACAGCCCTTACAGCAATTTCAGCTCCGACCATGGAGTTCACCTCCCAGCTCCACATTCCCTATCCCAGCCCCACAAAGGGTTTTACCCCAAACCCTACCATATTTCTGTCTCCTCCAGCTCTGCTGCCTCGGCTCCAGCTCCTCCGCTTTCTACTGCCTGCAGCTAAAAGCTGCTTCTGCTTCTCACTTGGGGCTGTTGATAAGGTCACAAATCAGTTCCTGCCATCATTTCAATGTCTCTAGAAGCTGTCCCACCCACCCACCCACCCATCCACCCTAATGGGATCCCAAGTTTGGGGACGCTTGAGGCCTGAAGCCCAACATCTACCTTCCCCCTCACCCTAGGCCTCAGCCCAGCACCTGCACTAAGACCCCCTGACCTCCCCCCAGGCAGCTCCAGGGGCTGGGAACAGCCCCTGGGCTCCTGCTCCCCCATCCCAAACGGCACCCTTGGGCTGGTTCTTGGGCCCTCGAGGCCTCTGAGCCCCCACACACTCAGCCTCTACTTGGTACCAAGGGGAACCCCCAGGCACGTCCTGCAGGCCCTGTGCTGCCGCTCCATGCCCTTCTCCCGGTGGCATTTATCCAGCCCCAGCATTCCCACTGCTCCACCCTGTTTCGGGCCTGGCTCATGCCAAAGTCCTTATTCCACACCCTGGGGCTTTATGTCCCCACTGATCTCACAACTGGTGTTTCAGCCCCAATCCCACAACTCCTACTGAATTAACATCAGGTATCTAGTAAAGAAAACACATCAAACAAAAAAAAAAAAAAAAAACAAAAAAAAAACCAAAAAAAAAAACAAAAAAAAAAAAAACGAGCAAAATAATAAAACAACGCAATAAAGAAAGAAATCATTGTTATTACAAGTAAAAACAAAATAAAGTAATTAAAACGCAAAAAGCCAGTTTTATTCCCGGTATTCGGAACGTTACTTTAAATCCAAAAACGGCGAAATGTCTAGTTGCCGCCCAGCAGTTAACAGCAGCCGGGCCCCGCCTGCACCACTCCAGCCCCCGGCTACCCGAACCGCGCAGGGTGCGGCGGGGAGAACTGGACAGCGCCAGCCCTCAGATACTGCCGCAGGCGTCCCATCCGTGCTCACCGGCGCTCCCCGGATCAGCTGCCGCGGAGGTGCCGTCCTGGCGCAGCGTCGCTCCTCGAATCGCGCAGGCGCACCTCTCGTCGCTCCCAGCTTCACCGCCGAACTGACGCCGGTGCCGCCCCAACGCACGTTATTTATCCCCCAGGGCCGGGCCAGCCAGCCAATCACAACCCGAGGCAGCGCCGGCCCCACCAATCCCAGCCCGCCCCTTCCCTCCGCACTCGGCTCCGAGACCCCCCGCGGTCCCCTCAAGCCGGGCTCGCGCCGCCGCCATTGCCGGGGCCGAGTCCGCCCGCTCCCAGCCCTCTGCCCGCTTCCCTGGGAGAAATCCCGGCAAGGACCTCAACTGGAAGCTCCCGCCCGCCCTTCCCGGCCTCATCAGCGCCTGCCGAGACTGCGGCAGCGGGGACACAGCTCCGCCGGCTTCCAAAGCGGCGGTGGCGTGAGCGGCGCTTCAGGCGTACGGGGGAGTACGCCTGAGGCGTACGGGAGGCTGAGAGGCCTGGCCGCGACTGAGCGGGCTGTCATTGGAGGGACCGCGCCCGGATTGAAAGGGCGTCTGTCATTGGACAGGGCGGAGAAAGGCGGGCCGGGATTGGCAGGCTTGGGAGCCGTGAGGCGGCGGCCCATAGGAGCGCGGGGTGGAGCCCAGGCTGCACTTTGGTAGCGCAGATTCCATTTTGACAACGTTGCATTCTTTTGGGATTGGGAATCCTGACCACATAAGAGATCTGAAAATTGGTATTTTTCAGTTTGATATTTTGAAATGGGGTCCTTTTGTTATTTTGGAACTTGATATTCTGGTATTTTGAAATGGAATAATTTTGGTGTTTTGGAACTTGGTATTTTAGTGTTTTGAAACTGTTATTTTGATATTTCTGAACTTGCTGTTCTGGTATTCTGAAATCGGGTTACTTTTGTATTTTGGAACTTGGGTTATGTTAAAATTCTGGTATTTTAATTTGTGTGATTTCGAAACGTGGTTTTCTTTGGTATTTTGGAATTTGGTTTTCTATTATTTTGAAACTAGGGCTCAAAACTAGGGTTTTGAACAAAAATACACCTAGGGTTGTATTGTGGAACCTAGTTTTTTGTAGGGGGAGTATTTGGTATTTTTGTACCTGAGCTTCTAGTATTTTTGTAACCTAAGGTGGGGGTTTTTTGGCAACCTGTGATTGGCAGGGGTTTGGGGCATCCTAGTTAAGTGTCCTGGCTTCATTTGCCTTCTTCCACCACAATTAAGCTGGCATGGGAACTGTTAAATCACAGACTATACAATGAGATGCTTCCTGAAACAGAAATAAATTTTAGCTGCCACAAGAAAACCAAGAAAAGACCATACAGGAAGTAATTCCATTTTAATAGTCTCCAACTCTCCAACATGTGAAAGGAAAAATTGAGTAAGTGCGGCAGTATAGAGGCATTACCAAAAGAAGCAGTGTTAGTCAGCTTCTCAACATTGCTTTTAAGTATTTTATGGGAAAAACATTTGGCCTAAAACTTCTTATGCATAAGTTGTTGGGGGTTATAGAAGATGGAACCTGACCCTTGGTAAATTGCATGAGAACCACAGCTTAAAGTTACTCAATGTCTTCTGGTCTCACAGGATGAGGCAGAGGTATAACTGATTTCTTCTCTGTATCTCTGGAAAGAGCTTTTCTCATATCTATAGTAACAGGAAAAAAATGTTATTATAGTAATGCAGTCCTTGTACAAAGCCATATTAAGTGAATTCTCCGTTAAAATAAGATAATTTTTAATCAAGAAAATTTCCCAGAATCATAAGACTATCTCAAGTTTGAAAGGACCCATAAGGGTGCAACTCCCTGCTCTGCTCCACACAGTACTACTAAAATGATACCGTATGATTAGGAGCATTGTGCAGATATTCCTTGAACTCTGATGGGCTTGGTGTCATGACCCTTTCCCTGGAGAGATCATTGCAGTTACCAACCAAACTCTCGGTGAAGAGCCTTCTAACACCCACTCTGAACATTCCCTGACACAGCTTTGCTCCATCTCCTCATGTCCTGTCACTGGTCACCGGAGGGAGGAGATCAACACCCCTCTCTGAAGTCCTTGGAAGTTACAGACTGTGAAAAGTGCATGCATCAGCTTTCTCTTCTCCAAGTGGCACAAACTCATGGACATCAGCTGTTCCTCCTAAATCTTGCTCTTGAGACCTCTCATCATCTTGGTTGCTGTCCTCAGGACACACTGCTGTCCTTAATGTTGCTCAATGGCAATGATATCAACTGATATAAAACACTGCATGAAACTCAGCCAAATAGAAAGGAAATGACAAGCTAAAAGAGGCAAATATATGACTAAAGTCACATGCGGCAATGGTAGGTGTCTGTCTGAGCCCTTGTATTTCACAGCGCTCCTACGTATCAAATAAACAGTGCAAGAACAGAAATGATACACAGCCTCACCATGTAACCCTTTGGGAGGATAATTTTAAGAAGGATTTAGAAAGAGGAAGCACTTGGTAGTTCACTTTTGTTAACATAATTAAAATTAACATACTTCAATGTCCATGTTCCTTCCCTTTTAAATTGAAAATGTTACCCAATTCTTTGTCATTGCGGAATGCTGACAATTGTTAATTTATACATAGACATCTGAGAAAAACAAAGTTTCAAGTCCCTGTTCCGGGATGAAAGGAACAAAGCACTGACATTCCTTCTCATTTATTCTTGTTCTGTGTTTGATTTTGCCAGAGATGCTACAAAATGTGCAAATGGCAAGATTAAGTTTTGTAACTGATATAATCTTAATTAGGAAAAGTTACAAAAATACAAAAATCCCATTAATCAGCAACTATCTGAAATTGTTTCATATAATTGTTTCAAATTGTTTCATGGTTTTTTTATAGGTTTCATATCAAAAAATAGTAAGAGTCTTACAAACAATCCCAGCAACTTTCAACATGAGAATAGTTCTGTTCAATTTGAGACCAAACAAGAACTTACCATAAGCATCTTCATCTGGCTCCCCACTACTAGCTGAGTAGTACTCTAAGACTGTCCGGTACACACTGTAGCCTAGTTGCTTATACATATTTACAGCAACCTGATTTGATACTCTCACAAAGAGATCGACAAAAAATCCACCCTTTCTTTAGCAGGAGAGGAAAAGAAACAAACAAAGCCACATTAAGGAATAGTAAGTAAATGTATTTCTAAATAACAACCCATAAATTGTAATGAAACACAAACAAGTCCAATGTAGTATACTAATTAAACATCTTTCCCAATGTAATAACAGATACACTTGTTTACCATGGGAAAATTCAATCATAGACAAGGATTTAATTTTATTTTTATCACATGGCAATTTTTCACCAGTCAGTGGGTTCAGAAATTTGATCAGAAGGAACAAGACAAGTTAAATGCCCCCACAGGCCTAAATCCAATTTAAAAAGTATCCACATTTTAGACTGCTTGGATTAGGAGAAGTGGAATCAGTCACAAAATTCAGTTGCCTAACAGGAGATGACAGACCCTTAATTCCACACGGCAAGTTTTTCAAAACATCATACTACTTTCCAGTCTTACCAACCATAGTGGGGTTGCGCTACTATAATCAGTTAAGGACATTTCCCTGTGGGTTCATCTGACACTAAATTAAATTTTCTCAGGTACAAGTAACCAAGCACGGGATGGCAAGTAAACTAAGATAATCTCTGCAGTACAAAATTTGTTCAGGATTGTGCCTGAGGGCATTGCACAAAGCCCGCAGTAACTGAACAAGTATATTGGAGGCCCTACAGGAAACAGTGCGGACTCTGTCAAGGAATGTTCTTTTATACACTATCTCTACTGGAGTTCAGGCTATGTCCTCCTCTCTCTGGCAAGTTAGCTCACAGAGAACCCCTGGGATTTTAAACTGCTAAGCAACTTTCGTAACTCTTTTTCTCCAACTAGAAGGAATTTAAGAAAATCAGAACACCACGTAAAGCAAAATTCTGCCACGTAAAACAGGGACATGTTTCTGTAGAAATACTACTTTTAAATGTTACTTTAAAAGATGAATTTAAAGATAGCCATACTACTCACTTTTCTGAAATTTCTTCCAGGAGCTCCATTAATTTAGCAGCCAAACCCAGCCGTCGAAATTCTGGTGCAACAGAGAGAGCAGTAACGTGTCCATGCCATTCTTCCCTAGCCACAGAGCCTTCGGCTTTGCCCATGACTGTGAACATACAGAGCATCAGCGCAGCAGCACCTTTGGAGTAATGCACTGCCTGCAGCCAGACAACGTCACAAGAGGAATAAGCCATGGATAAACACACGATACAATGATTGTGGTAAAGGCTAAAACAGGGATGTCTACCTTTTCACTCTAAAATTGTGATTTTAGCCACTAAAAATGTCATTTTACTCAAATATTACAGCAGTTTCTTGACTAGTGTAAAAAAACACCAAACAAGTTTGCAAATTCCTTCCTTGAGGCGACTTCTAAATGCAAATTTTAAGTAATTCTCACAAGTCTCACTGAACCAAAATTTAAAATCTGACTGAAATAAAGGAGGAACAGAGGACTGGAAACCCAAAACTACCATCCCAGCAACTATCTGAGACTTTTGGAGATTATGAGGGAATAGAGCTCGGGAAGCTTTGCCAGTCCGGCAATAGAAAGCTAAGGCCCTGCAAACACAATGTGTTTAAGGAGGGAAAAAAAAAAAAAAAGGAGGTGGGGATGGTGTTTTGGGGAGGCTTTTTTCTAGTTTCTCTCCTTTCAATCCAATGTTAGTTTATTAATGAAAATTCACACTTCCACCCTCTGCTTTTCACAGATGACACAGGCACTGCTAATAAGCAACAAGTGTGATGGATACAGAGAAATGTTCTATACAGCACACATACTTTCAGCTTAATATGTTAAATACTTTTAGTTCCTGGGTCCCTGCAAAAACCATTACTCTGCCCCACCCCGTCTCCTAGCAGTTCTCTTTGGCATGATTTCTGAAAAACACAAGTATTCCACAGCAAATTAGCAAATGACATCCAGGCCCAGAGCTTTCCCTTACAGGGCAATGCAAAAGGCAAGCCCCGCACTTTTACTGACGGTGGGTAGGGACTGTATCTTCCAGATTACAAAAATACCCATTCACCAAATACGGGTGGATGTTACGACAGCCAAGGCTCCTCGCTGCGCTAGGAACATCAAACTGGAAGCTATGGTAATGAGTCCTGCATAATACCCTAAGACATTTAAGAAACGAGAAGATGCAACGCAAGGTTCCTCTTCCATGTTGGTTATTTGGTCAACGCGAAGAGTAAGAAAAACTCCCGCGTTCTAATCCCCGAAAGAGGCAACGAAGGGAGACGTTACCGCCGGGACACCCGGCACTCACTGTAACCCATCAGCTCCCCGCCGGGAGCCTCGGCGACGATGAAATACTCGGGCCAGTGGGCGAGGTACTGCAAGTAGAAGGGAATCCCGTACTGGGCGCTTGGTTAAGGAGCAACTGCGACCGTCACGGCTGCGCCGCCCGCGCCCGACCCCGCGCCCCTGCCCCGGCGGGAAGGATACGGTCTCGGTCAGCGGGTCCAGATTGCTGTGGGGGAAGAGAGTGCGGCGCTCAGCACGGGCCCGGGCCCGCCCGGCCGGCGGGGCGCCGCGAGGACCCCGCGGGGTGGGGAAGAGCGCAGGGGCTCGGGGGCATGAAGAGGGGACAGCCCGGCGCTCACATGTTGTTGAATCGGAAGAGGTCGTCGCAGGTGAAGGCGCGGAGCGTTGTCATGATGATGGCGATCACGACGCAGACGCCGAGCATGACGGTGAAGACGCTGCCCCGGAAACGCTCGCGCGCCCAAGGGCCCCTTTCGCCACGGAAAGGCGGCAGATGGGGCGCCCCCGCCCCCTGCGCAGCCCTGCCCCGCCCCGCAGAACCGCCCCGGCCCGGCCCGCGCCTGAGACCTGCCGCCGCGGGCCGTGCTGAGAAGGGGCACGGCTGCGTATTTCTATATTTAGAAATATCAAACAATAATATCTATATTCATATTATTAAAAATAAAAGCCCTGCCTCACACCAAATAAAAAGAAAAAAAGACCTTTCTTTTAAATTATATTAACATATTTTATAGTAATATTTTTCGTATCTATTTTCCCATTTATAATTTCAATTGCCCTATAATGTTATTGATATTCTAGATTACATCTCTTCACATTACTTACATATATTTATATTTAGGTTTACATTTATAGTTTAATTATAGTTACATATCTTTATATATTTATAATATATTTCTATATTTTGATTTACATTTCTATAATACTTGCCTTGTTTAAAATAAAGCCCCTGTCTCTAACCAAATAAAAACCAAAGACACCCCTTCAGTTAAACCGTATTTAAAAGTTCAAAAATAATTTTATTTTTCATCATTATATTCACATGTACATTTCTATTTTTTACTATATTTATAGATTATCTAGTATAGAGAATGCCTTGAAGAACAGATCTGTCTTTATACTATATATTTATATTACTTATATTTAGTTATATTAAATATTTATAGGTATCAGTAGATATATATTTGTATAGTTGGATTTATAGTTTTATATTATTTATATTTCTACTATTTATAAAAGAACCCAGCCTATAACCTAAAAAAACAAAAAAAAAAACCCAATTTCTTTTAAACTATAGTGAATATTTTTATATTTACAATCTCTACTTATATACATTTGTGTATATATATTAGGCCCTATTTTCTATATATGATAGTATGTCACAATAACATACATTATATGACAGTTTTATATATTTATCTGTTTTCCATGTTTATGTTTACAGTTATAGTTTTAGATTTCCTTTCAAATTTATTTTTATTTCTATTTTGATCTGTCTAGTAAACCATATCAACTCACTCACCTGACCCGTCAGAACCACAGAAATCCCGACGCGCCTCGGTCAGCGCCGGCGCGCAGGGCACGCTCGTCCCGTCGCAGCACATCCAAACAAAACCTATTTCTGCTACTAACAAAGAACAAAGGCCCCACTACATTTCACCCCATTAAAAACTCACAGAAACCCAACTGGAAATAAATTTTAAAACCCCTCTATAACTAGCCCAAACCCCCCCATCCATTCCAATCCTAAACTTCCTCCCAAACCAGTATCTCAGAAACCCAAAAAACCTCAAAATCACATTGAAAATGAAATAACTGCTAATAAAAACAAAAACCCATGAAAAAATAAATCAAACCGACTCACTGAACTCAAAACTGTGCAACTGACCCTAAACATTACTACAAAAAGCCCCCAAAGCTCCACCTTTATGCTAACTCACAAATAAGAACAAATAATCTATAAAAATTACCTTAAAAATTAAAAAAAACTAATTAAAAGCATACAAATAAAAAATCTAAACTATTAAAATACTAAGAATACCACTACCCAAATTTTAAAAAATGTTGCCTATAAAAACCCACCATAAAAATGCCCCTGTCCCCAAAGATAAAAACTAAACAAAACCCATCACACCAGAAATAAATCGGAACTTGGGAACGCTAAAACCGTAACACTCAAGAAGTACACCATATCCCTTCTGGTACACCAGCTACAAACAGCATAAAACAATACAATCAATTCTTAAAAACCACCTTTAAACCACTACCTTTTTAAGAAAACTTTCAACAATTTAAAAACGGCTTTTAACAAAAGCCATCTAATAAATCAACACCCAAAACTCCAGCAGCCGAGCTAGCCCTACCAAATCTCTCTGTTTATACATCCAATAAACAAAACCAAAATCCCAACAATATCCCAAGTCTATTAAAGAAACCTACTGAAATTAATCCTAACTCAAATACAAACCAACCCATCCATAAAGTTAGCCTCACTCAAAAAGAAAACAATGACAGAGAGTTAATAATACCAAGAAATAAAGCAACACACCATACACCACCAATGAATATAATATTCAAGAAAAAAAAACACTTTTTTTTTTTTTTTTTTTTTTTTTTAAACTAACTTCTTTTATTAGCTAGAACAAAGGATTTTGCCAGGACTGTAACAACAACTTCTTCGCCTCCTTCCTCTTCTTCTGAAACGTCCCATCTCATTCCCAAATTCCTTACAACTTTTGAGCTTCAATCCAAGCAAAAAGCAAAACTCGTGCACGTGTGCGTCGGATGCTCCTGCCAGGTTCTCCATTGCACCCCACATCTTCTTACACGTTCAGTCTTCGTGCTGACCTGCCGGGATGAGTTTCAGAGAAGGATTGGCACATGTGAAGAGAGGATTTCCCTCCCTCCCTCCCTCCCTCCCCCCCCAGAGCCGGTTTCCTTAGCGCATTTCAATAAATTCCAAGCCTGCAATGATGCACACTCGTCTCAAGGCTCACAGCAAGCACGCAGGAGCTCAGGCTTACTTGCTTCCATGGCTCTGTGCCTGAGATAGCTGAGGAAATTTCCGATGACCCTCTGTTGCAATAAACTGGAATGCAAACTCGGCTCCATCTCAGAGCCTCAGTGGGAGGCAGGAGCACATCTGGCTGACCCACAAAAATCCTTTCTTGGGCGGCGGCACCGCGCTGGAAAGGGGAAACACGTGCTAGTGAACAGCAGCTCAGAAACCATTCTTGTCCAATGTTACCTGCTCTACTTGGCAGCTCACTAACACCAGTCTAATTTTATCACTGCAGGGAGAATTCTGTAGGAAAGTGTCTGATGAGCAGCGACAAGGGCTTCACTCCCTGCTACGCAGCCTGCAACACCCTTGAGAGAGCAGAGCAGCAAAATCACCAAACTCTTCTTCTCTTCTTGCCATGGGGCAGGGTAGAAGATCACTGTGGGAGGCACATAAAAAGACGGGAAATTCTCTATAAATGCACAGACATTTGATTTCAGAAGCCCAGAGATAAGGATTTTCTCTAGGAAGCCAGACGTGACATGATATTTCTAAGATTTTCTTCTTCATTGAAGGAAATCTATGTGTATATATACACACTTACAAATGATTGCATGAGGTTTTTTTTTTTTTTCTTTTGAAGCTCCAAGAATGATTTCCCATCTTGAGTCACTCAGGAAGAAATGGCCCCTGTGACTCAGGACAGAAGGGCTGCCTGCTCTTTTGATCATGACAGCTTTTGGGTGTACCCGGGAAGCAGGAGCAGCAGCCAGAGCTGAGGCTCAGCAGAGGCTGACCCCGGCCAGCCCCTTCCTCACTTCCCTGTGTCACAACCCTTCCAGGCAGAAGGACGCAAAGCAGGTTACGATTTCTCTCCTAGATATGTTTTTCAAAAATAATACTTCCAGGGGTGATCACAATGGGGGCACAGAAAAACACAAAGAATGAAAACTACCGTGTTTGGTGTTTTATCAAACGGTGCGTCTTCCCTACCATGTCCGGAAGCTGGATCGATGCACCAAACTTTTCACTGCACCCTTGTCCTTGCTTCTGCGCCATCTTCACCAGCTGCTCTTGGGAAGTGCTTGTATTGCCCTGGAAAGGTGATCACCCTGCACGAAACTGGAGGCTGAGCTTTCGGCCTCTGGAGGAGGGAGCTGCGCCGTGGATCCCGTCCCGATGGCGCTGCAGACGCCGACACCCGCGGGAGGACTGGGGGGACTCCGAGCTCCACCTCTCTCTGCCCAGGCCCTGGGGAAGATGGGGGAGCTATTCTCCAGAAGCATCGCCCCTGCAATCATCACCTCCATCAACATTCTGAGAGCGCTTTTGGTTTTAATAAAGAGCAACCCTGATTTGCCATTTGCAGATCACAATGGGAATGAACCTGGAAGACAAAACACAAGATCAATTCACAGCTGGACGTTCAAATCTTTTTCTCCAAAACCCAATCAACGTGCAGCTTCTCCCATAAGCTGAAGTACGGACCGAAGTCATAGAATCGTTCAGGTCAGAAAGGACCTTCAGGCAGCGAAGATGAGCATTTAGGTGTGGCATGAAGCTTGGGGAGCACTGAAGAAGCTGTAAAAGTCAACTGATATTCTTTGGAAATGAAAAACAAAATGAAGTAATTAACTAACAAGGAATCCTCTGCGGAAATGACACAAGGGACGGCCTGCAGGGGAGATGCCCGAAAGCCAAAGCTGCGCTTCAGTGGCATCTAAGGTGGGAATTTTGCAGAGTGCCTGTACACAAGTTTGTTTTCACTGGGATCAGTGAGCAGTGGCCACCGCAGAGCAGGAGGTGCTGTGGCTCAGAAGACCTGGCTGTGAAAAGTACAGGTTATTGTCCCCAAGCACATGCCAGCGGTCTGGAAAAGGGTGATGCGGCTTGACACTGCTGGTGTGCTTGCTAAAGGGGGGGAGCGGCTCAGTCCTCGTCACTCACCTGATGCTCCCAGTCGGGGCGCAGTCGAACGGCACCACTTGGCCGCGCTTCACCTCCCTGGCTATTTTCTGTGCAGGGAACTGCAATGCCATTGCAACTTTTCTGTCCTCGCATCATTCTTCTAGAAAAAAAAAACAATACGTTGAAGGGGAAACTGCCTTGTCACCGTCCCAAAATCCTTTATCGCTTGTGGTAACCCACGGCACACTCCCTGCCCGTGTTATCTTCACCTTAACTCTGTTTACAAGTGCCGTGAATAAACCCAAATCCAATTGAGAAAGCTCCTCTTTGCTCACATTTCAATACAAGGCTGGAACTATCACCTTGCAAAGAACTTTCCTCTACCGGTGCTAGATGCAAAAGAAAAAAAGCCAACCTAGGAATGCCTGCCACACCAGAGTACACAAAGCTGCTGCTGCTGCTTCCAATGGCTTAGGCTGAGGGCTTCTCTGTTCTTCTTTTGCCCTTCTAATGGGAAGGACTGGCTTTGACTGTCTTTGAACTAGCTACAGATACGAAAGATTTAGTAAACAAGTATTCTTTATCCCATTTCTCTTAAGAGTGTGTCCTGACAGATGTCTTCTTCCTCCGGAGGTTTAGACCCCTGTTTGATCTTTTTTTCTTTTCCCCCCGCTTTTTTCCCCCCCTTTATTCCCTGAAGCATTTCACACCATGATGGGCAAAGGCCCAGCAGTAATTAGACTGAACACTGGACACGGAGACAAAAGAAATGGCTGGAAGTTACTCTTGTTCTCCAGGCTGGCACTGCCAGCTCCTGAGGGCTCAGTCAGGACAGTCAACATTTCTGAGAGTACCTGTACACAGGCGTGTGCAGACCTTGGGTCCTGCTGCGGCTCGCAGCTGCAGGCTCAGACACGCACGCCGAGCTCCTGGATCCTCCACGACAGAGCCGCCCCTCCCTGCTGATCCCGTGCTGTGCCTGCGGAGCAGGGAGGGAAGGAGAGGCACGCAGGTTAGCACAGTGGCAGTGCACAAGCTGCCAGGCCTCACCCATCGGACCTGCACCGAAGAGGAAATCTTACTTTTCAAAACTCTCCATCGTGCCATACAAAACACTGAATCCTTCCCAATCTGGAAGGGACAGCCTGGCATGATGCCCCTCAGGTCACATCTTACATAAAGGGTTCTTCTTCTCCTGCACAATGCTCTATATTCTACTTTTACTTTTTATCTTTCTATAGATATAAAAATACCTACAGAAACTATCGATATTCACGAAGCGACCTTCAATCGTAACAGCCAGGCCTCCGCATGACTGCGCTTAACTCCTGCTTAGCTCAGGGCATCTCCCTGTTCCTCAGGCTCCAGAAACCACTGAAACTCCCCTGTTTTCCCCGGGGGGCTGCCTGCTGGCAGCTGCCCTCCTCTCTCCAACGCGGTCACCTGCCAGGCTGTAATATTGACATTGTTGTGACTATTGAGTCATTGGAGACTCATCCACGCTTAAATAAAATAAACCCCCTACTTTTAAGTACTAAATTCCCTACCAAAGCAAGCGTTTTACTGACGCGTACACGGGCATACCGGGCAGCTTATTTTCATTCGGAAAAATAAAATAAGCTTCTTCAGTACAAAACCCCCCTCCAGCAACAGAGGATGCACCGTGAGTACCTCGGCGAAGAGAGGCCACCACGCCAGTGCCCGTAGGCGGCCCCCCAAAACCCGCCCGCCCGCCCGCGGCGCTGCCGAGCCCACAGCCCGCCAGCCCCGCACCGGAACCACCGCGGAAAGCCCCGACGGGCCGGCGCCGCCACGGGGGCGCCGTGCGGGCAGCGCGGCGAACGGACCGCGAGCCTCGACTGCGCCCCCCCTTCGTGCCGCCATCTTGGGAAGGTCACCCGGCTCCCGGCCGAGCCTCTCCCGAGTCCCGGGACGGCGGCGGCTGCGGGTCCCCGGCAGAGAGAGGCGTCCGTGCCATTGCCTGTCGGCGCCCGCCCGCCACCCGCCCGCCAGCGGCGCCACTGACCCAGGGCCCGTGTGCCCGGCGCTGCATACCTCACGGAAAATCCCGCCGGGCCGGCGGGCAGGCAGTCCGGTATACAGACCGCGGTGCTCCTTCTTCCCGCCCTTTTGGCCGCCATCTTGGGAAGGTCAAGCGCGTCCCGGCCGAGCCGCCCCCCAGGGCGCGATGGCGCGCGGGCCTCGGCACGGACGCGTCCCGGCCGCTGCCCGTCCGGGGGGCGGGACCGCGCTCGGCTGCGGGCGGGGAAGGCGGGCAAAAAGCCGGCTGCCATCCCCCAAAAAATCCTCTGAAATAAACGCCGAAAACCTGCCTCTTACCTAACAGGAACGAAACAAGCGCCCTTTCTTTAAAACCATATTTAAATCTATTTTAGATTTAAATTTTTCATGTTTACATTCACATGCATCTTTATACCGGACATTGATGCGTTAGGTAATTTGTATAATATATTACATCTACTCCTATGGTTTGTATTTATTTATGTTTTGCGTTTTTATACATATCTGTCTATATCGATTGTATATTTCTTTATTTAGATTTATATTTATATAATACTTCTATTATTCAAAATAAAAACCCTGTCTCTAACAAAATAAATACAACCCCCCCCTTATTTTAAACGACATTGAAATATTTTTATTTCTACTTCCTATAATTATATTCACATATTATTCTTTCGTTTCTTTTGATGCATTATAATAGTGATTGCATATAAGATATATAAAATCCTAAAAAAGTATTTAAATTATTATTTCTATTATGTATCATATCTACTGCTACAACTGATTTTTTCTTATATTTTTAAATTTTATATATATCTGTATGTATTTATGATATATTTCTATCCTTAGATTTCCACCTTTATATTATTTGTATCTAAAATTTTTACAATCAAAACTCTGCCTATTGACAAAAAAAACCCCGCTTTACTATTTAACAATATTTTTATATTAATAATTTTCATATTTATATTTATAATTTGTTATATAGTATACGATAACATATTGATGTACTCTACTTATATATATCCAATACATATTTCCTATAATATATTATCATAAGATATATACAGTATTACTTGTATTATGTATTGCATCGATTTTTATTATTCTGTATTTATAATTATCTTATATTGTTATATATGTCTGCATATATTTGTCATCCATTTCTATATTTATATTTTGATTGGGGCTTTGTTTCTATTTATAATCTAGATCTTTAGATATCTATAAACATATGTAATACTCTGTATTAAAAATTATAATAGCTTATTGTAATATATAATGATTCATGTTACATGTTTCACTTTTATATATTCGGTCTATATTTAAATTTTAAGGGGTTTTATTCCCATTTTTATACATCTATTTGTTTTGTTTAATTATCATTATAGTTATAATTTTACATTTAAAATCCAATTCCTAAATAATAGGACAAAACAAACAGCATCAAATTCCCACCAATATCCTCCAAAAGCATCCAGATACCTCCACCAGCCAACCGACGGCCAGCAAAAAGCCACACAACGCTCTTTGCCGTAACAATTCTCATCACATCAGAAAAATGCAACGAATATAAAAGAAAACCCAATAGAAACGCACACAGCAAATCACCAAAACTACGAGGAAAAATTCAAACCACCTTACTAAACTCCAAACAGTGCCAATGACCCTGAACTTTACAAAAAAAAAAAAAAAAAAAAAAAAAAAAAATTCTACCTCTACACTAAGTCAAAGAATAACCAATACTCTGTAAAAATAACTTTAAAAACCGAACTAATTAACGAAACAGAAAAAAAAATCTCAACCACTACAAAATAAGAAAATAACTACCCAAATAAAAAAACTACTTAAAAAGACCCACCCTATAAATACCCATGTTCCAAAAAAAAAAACCCCTGATAAACAACACCCAAATATATCAAAGGCCAAAAAAAAAAAAAAAAAAAAAAAAAAGCACCACCAAAAAAACCCAACCAAAAACCCAACCGAAAACTTAAATTTAAATAAACTTAAATTTACAACAACAACAAAAAATTCCTAACTGAATCAACCCATAGTGCCTCAATCTATCAAAATAAAATGCCGCCTAGAAACGAACACAAAGCCTAAAGAGAAACGGAACCATAAACAATATCTCCCAAATGATCCGTCACAATAAAACATACGCTACAATCGAACAAACCAAATAAATGAAAGCCCTGTAAGACGATAAACACAAATGCAATTATAAATATCTTTAAAACCCCGCTGCTATTAACTACCTGACGCTACCTCAAGCCCACCAGAACAAACGCTACACACTCACGCTACTAAAAGCCACCACAACAGAATTAAACGCCTAACCTCTACTTCACGCTACGACCCATAAAAACCATCGCACACCTTTAGAAAACATCGCACACCCCGGCAAAAAAAAAAAAAAAAAAAAAAAAAAAAATCCGACAACAAAACTCCATTCAAAACAAACCTTTATCGTCACCACCTGAACCGAGATCCACAGCATTCAGGAAAAACACCCTATCCCTTAGCATCCAGCAACTGCAAACAGAACGAACCGATGCAATCGATTCCCAAAACCCGCCTCGAAACCACGACGTCCAAGAACTTTCAGCAATCGAAGCCCGCGCTGCCGGCACGGACGGAGCGCGGCTGCCGGCAGGACAGCGGCTCCTCCGGCGCGCAGGGGCGGCGCCGCCCCGGAGCCCCCCGCCCGCTCCCCCGGCCCGGCGGGGCCGGCACCGGGCCCAGGGGGCCCCGGCGGCGCCCGAGCCCCGCGCCCGGAGCGGGCAGAGCGGCCGGCACCGGCCGGGCCAGCGCAGGGCCCGGGCCGCCTCTCCCGCCCGCCGGCCCGGCACAGCCCCGCTCGGCTCCGGCACGGCTCGCACCGGCGCTGCCGCGGCAGCCCCGCCGCGCCAAATTCCCCGTCCGCCTCAGCGAGCGCCCGGGCGGTGCCGGGAGGGCTCCCGAGCGGGAACGTTCGGGGCCGGGCCACGGGCAGAAGAAGCGCCCTCGAATGCAGCGGCACGGCCCGATCGCAAGCCTGCGAACGCTGCGAGAGCTGGAGGTGCCCGCAATTGTACCCCGAAACTGACGCCGCGGGCGGGGCTCACCTCGCTTCAACAAGGGCGAATAAATGTGTGCTCCCCTTCAGTTTCATCCCCTGTAATAACAGAAAATAAGGGGTTCTCCTCAAATGAAAGCCTTCAACTGATGGCAAAGATGGTTGTCCCTCCTTCTCAATTCGAACCCTTGAGAAGGAAGGACAACAGGGCTGCCCCCTCAATTTAAACCTTAGGATGATGAAAATGGGGTGGCTACCTTCAAATCAAACTCACAATACGACCACGATATTTTTCCAATTCCCCTTAAAACAGAACGCAGGGATTCCCTGTCGCCCCTGTGATACCCCTAACAGCCGGGAAAAGGCAGGTTTTCCTTCAATCAACACCCTTAAATCCACAAGTGAAGGCAGATCCCCCCCGGTTCAAACATGGACAATGAAAGAAAAGTAGCTGCTTCCCTCTCCTTAATTTCTTTTGTCCTCATAAGCTCCTTTTTTTTTTTTTTTTTTTTTGTTCCTGGGGAACCGGGGAGGGACTGGCAAGATGAAATTGAGAATGGAAAGGACAAAAGTCCCCGCTCCGAGTCCACACGGGCTCACCTGTTCGGCTGCCGCTTCCCGGCACAAAGCTGTGTCTCTCGGCACCTCCTTTAAGCAACGCTCCGCGTATCCAAGCGCGCATCCTGGTGTTCCCCCAGACCCCGGGAGAAGCTCTCACCGTCCTTCCATGAGACAGCCCCGGGAACCCCCCATGAACCCCGCTACTCAGCAGCAGCACCATGCAAAAGGGAGCTGAGGCAAACCCTCCCCCTAAAACAGACCCCGGCAGGAGCCGGCCCCTCCTCATCCTCACACTCACACCTGGGGCTGCTCCGAGCCCTCATCATCGTCACACTCACACCTGGCGCTGGTGCCACTCTCCAACAGCGCCTCTCGGTGACCAGCGCAGAGCCCGCTTCTCACAGACCCAGAGCAAACAGAAATCTGCTACGGGTGTTGGCTTTTCTCATTCCGTCTGGTTCCACAACTAAAACGCGTTCGTGCGCTGATGGCATTGAGAGAAAGCTTTCCAGGGGAGAGAACTGTCATTCAGGTAGCACACTTTGATACACCTTCAGAAAAAGCAGAATCAGCGCCAACTCCTAAGACCCCTGCTGAGGAACCCAGCCCTCCTTGGGACACCCAATGCACCTCGAAAAAGGAGGGGAAAAGTTCTTGTGCTGAACGCGGCGCGGTTCGTCTAAACTCGGTCCTATTCGGTTCTTCGGCTACACTCGGCTATTTCCGTCTACACTCAGCTATTTTCGGTTCTTCGGCTCCGCTCGGCTATTTTCGTCTACACTCAGATATTTTCGGTTCTTCGGCTCCACTCGGCTATTGTCGGCTAACCTCGGGGGGCTGCAGTACCGCGCTCTGCCCACCAGGCGGCAAAAAAGAAAAAAAAAGTCAACAAAGAACAACCCAAGCCTTTCTTTTAAACAATATTTAAATATATTTTATTTTCAAGTTTTTCATGTTTATACCCAAATTTCGATTTATAATGTATATTGATGCATAATGTTGATTTCTATATTTATAATTTTCTATTGATATATAAATTTATACTCTACATTTAATCGATTCCTATTACTTAGATTTATTAATATATTTTACATATTGATTATATATTTCTGGTTAAGATTTTATAATTCTGTAACAATCATATGATTTCAAATAAAACCCCTGCCTCTACCCAAATAAAAGCCAAAAAGAACCCCTTTCTTTTGAACTTTATTTAATTTTTTTTAAATGACATTTTTCATATTTATACTCCCATTTACAGTTTAAATGTATATTCATGTATAGTGTCATTTGTGTTCTATATTACATCTCTTCCTATTATATTTATTTCTATTTTATATTTCTCTATCTATATATTTATATCCTGATTATATATTTCTATATTTAGAAATAGACAAAAATAATATCTATATTCATATTATTTAAAACAAAACCCCTGCCTCTAACCCAATAAAAACGAAAAAAAACCAAAAACCCACCAACCCTTTGTTGTAAAAAATATTTAAATTTTTTTTTTTTAGATTTATATTCCTTTCTATTTAAAATGTATATTGCTGTACAACGTTTATTTGTACATTTATGTTTATCGTTTTCTATCTGTATATAAATTTATATTCTATATTACATACATTCCTATTATTTATATTTATTTATATATTTTTATACATATGTTTTTATCTTGATTATATATGTCTGGTTAAGTTTTTTACTTCTGTAACACTTCTATTATTTAAAAAAATAAACCTGCCTCGAACCAAATAAAAGCCGAGAAGAACCACTTTTTTTTTAACTGCATTTAATTTTTGTTTTACTTATGGTTTTTATATTTAGACTCACATTTACATTTCAAATGTATAATAATGTATATATTAATTATTTGTGCTCTCTATTACATCTCTTCCTATTATTTCTATTGATTTATACTTTATATCTACATTTATATCCTGATTATATAGTTCTATATTTAGAAATATAAACCAATAATATCTATATTCATATTATTTAAAATAAAAGCCCTGCCTCTAACCAAATAAAACCGAAAAGAACCCTTTCTTTTAACCTATATTTACATATCTTTATATTTACATTTTTCATATTTATATACACATTTATACTAATTAATTATTTTGCCGCCTAATATTATTTATATTCTAAATTACACCTCTTCAACTTACTTACATATATTCATATTTAAATTTAAATTTATAGTTTAGTTACAGGTGTATATCTTGATACATTTATTTTGTCTTTCTATATTTAGATATAGAAAATATTTCTAAAATATTTACATTATTTAAAATAAAACCCTTGCCTGTAACCAAATGAAAACCAGAAACACCCCTTTATTTACAACGTATTTAAAGATTTAAAAAGAATTTTGTTATGCATAATTATATTTATATGTACATTTATAATTTTTATTCGTTATATTTATAGATGTGATATATAGTCTAGAGAAAACCTTTTGATCTATCAGATATATTATTTTTATAATAGGTATTTCTATAAGTTTAATTTATTTATATTAGATATTTACAGGTATCGGTATATATAGTATATATTTGTATAGTCGGATTTATATTTTTATATTATTTATATTTATATTATTTTTCAAAAACTCCAGCCTATAACCTAATAAAAACCAAAAAAGCCCCAATTTATTTTAAACGACATTCAAATATTTTTCTGTTTACGATCCCTATTTCTATCTCTTTGTACAGATCTCTATCCCTCTACCGCCCTTTTTGCGGTCGCTTCCAACGCCTGGGGATGGGCAGGGCGCTGGCTCGGGGGGGCTGCAGTACCGCTCTCTGTCCACAAGGCGGCAGACTTACCGGGAGGGGCGCTCTTCGATTTTCCCGCCCTTTATGCCGCCACCTTGAGAAGGTCAAGTGAGTCCGCGACATCCGCGACACTCCACTCCCAACATGGCGGCCAAACGAGGACCCCCCCCCCCACCGTGAGGCGTTTACGCAGATGCCTGTAAGAAACACGCCAAATTACAACCGTCCGCGACTCACCTGAGCTCACAGCCCGCGTCCGAGGATCTTGATACGCCACAAAAAATCCCGCCGTGGCCGCGCAGGCGTCAGGGTGCTGTGCAGGCAGTCCGGTTAGACGGACCGCGGGGCCTTCAATTTTCCCGCCCTTTTGCACCGCCATTTTGAGAAGGTCAGAGAAAGTCCGCGACATTCGCGACACGCCACTCCCAACATGGCGGCCGCAAGAAGCCCCAGCAGCAGAGAGAGGCGTTTACGCAGATGCCTGTCAGAAACCCGCCGAAAAGCGCCCGCCCACCGCGCCGCTGAGCCGACAGCCCGCGTCCGGGACACATGAAACGCCACAGAAAATCCTGCCGGGGCCGCCCTGGCGTCGGGGTGCTATGCAGGCAGTTCCAATAGACAGATCGCGGGTCTTTTCAACTTTCCCGCCCTTTGGGCCGCCACCTTGAGAAGGTCAAGCGGCTCCGCGACACCCGCCGCACGCCACTCCCAACATGGCGGCAGCGGGGACGCCTGCCCGTGCCGGGCTGCAGTACCGCGCTCTGCCCACAAGGCGGCAGCACCGCCGCGCGCCCCAGCCGGGGGCAGCCGCGCGCCTTGGGGCTGCGGGCAGGGAAGGCGGCGAGAGAGAACAGGGGCGGCCCCCGCCGAAAACTCCTCTGAAAGAAATGCCAAAAAATAAGCCGGAAGAAATTAAACCCTGCCTCTCACCCAATAAGAAACAGAAAGAAAAACACAAACCAAAAAAACCCCCAAAACCAGCCCAAACCCAAACATTCCTTTAAAACAGTATCTATTTCACTTTTTATATTTTTTCATATTTATATTCACATTTATATCTATCATGTACATTGGTGTATCATGTAATTTAACAATTTATACTTACAAATTTCTATTTAGATAGAAATTGAATTTCTATATTTCGTCTGTTCCCATTACTAAGGTTTATTTCTATGGTTTTATACATATTTTTATATACTGATTAGATATTTCGGGTTAAGATTTTTACTTCTGTAACACTTACATTATTTCTAATTAAACCCCTGCCTTTACCCAAACAAAAGCCAAAAAGAACCCCATTCCTTTAAAATTTATTTCATTATTTTTTATTTTATTTTTCATATTTATACTCATATATATCTTAATGTATGGTGTCATTTGTGTTCTATATTACACCTCTTCCTATTATTTATATATATTTCTAGCTTATATTTCTATATCTGTATTTTCATATCTTCTTTCAATATTTCTATATTTAGGAATATAAAACAATAATATCTATATTCATATTATTTAAAACAAAAACCCTGCCTCACACCAAATAAAAAGAAAAAAAGACCTTTCTTTTAAATTATATTAACATATTTTATAGTAATATATTTCGTATTTATTTATCCATTTATATTTATAATTTCAATTGCCGTATAATGTTCTTGATATTCTACATTACATCTCTTCACATTACTTACACATATTTATATTTAGGTTTACATTTAGAGTTTAATTATAGTTATATATCTTTATATATTTATAATATATTTCTATATTTTGATTTACATTTCTATAATACTTGCCTTGTTTAAAATAAAGCCCCTGTCTCTAACCAAATAAAAACCAAAGACACCCCTTCAGTTAAACCGTATTTAAAAGTTTAAAAATAATTTTATTTTTCATCATTATATTCACATGTACATTTCTATTTTTTACTATATTTATAGATTATCTAGTATAGAGAATGCCTTGAAGAACAGACCTGTCTTTATACTATATATTTATGTTACTTATATTTAGTTATATTAAATATTTATAGGTATCGGTAGATATATTATATATTTGTATAGTTGGATTTATAGTTTTATATTATTTATATTTCTACTATTTATAAAAGAACCCAGCCTATAACCTAAAAAAACAAAAAAAAAAACCCAATTTCTTTTAAACTATAGTGAATATTTTTATATTTACAATCTCTACTTATATACATTTGTGTATATATATTAGGCCCTATTTTCTATATATGATAGTATGTCACAATAACATACATTATATGACAGTTTTATATATTTATCTGTTTGCCATGTTTATGTTTACAGTTATAGTTTTAGATTTCCTTTCAAATTTATTTTTATTTCTATTTTGACCTGTCTAGTAAACCATATCAACTCACTCACCTGACCCGTCAGAACCACAGAAATCCCGACGCGCCTCGGTCAGCGCCGGCGCGCAGGGCACGCTCGTCCCGTCGCAGCACATCCAAACAAAACCTATTTCTGCTACTAACAAAGAACAAAGGCCCCACTACATTTCACCCCATTAAAAACTCACAGAAACCCAACTGGAAATAAATTTTAAAACCCCTCTATAACTAGCCCAAACCCCCCCATCCATTCCAATCCTAAACTTCCTCCCAAACCAGTATCTCAGAAACCCAAAAAACCTCAAAATCACATTGAAAATGAAATAACTGCTAATAAAAACAAAAACCCATGAAAAAATAAATCAAACCGACTCACTGACCTCAAAACTGTGCAACTGACCCTAAACATTACTACAAGAAGCCCCCAAAGCTCCACCTTTATGCTAACTCACAAATAAGAACAAATAATCTATAAAAATTACCTTAAAAATTAAAAAAAACTAATTAAAAGCATACAAATAAAAAAATCTAAACTATTAAAATACTAAAAATACCACTACGCAAATTTTAAAAAATGTTGCCTATAAAAACCCACCATAAAAATGCCCCTGTCCCCAAAGATAAAAACTAAACAAAACCCATCACACCAGAAATAAATCGGAACTTGGGAACGCTAAAACCGTAACACTCAAGAAGTACACCATATCCCTTCTGGTACACCAGCTACAAACAGCATAAAACAATACAATCAATTCTTAAAAACCACCTTTAAACCACTACCTTTTTAAGAAAACTTTCAACAATTTAAAAACGGCTTTTAACAAAAGCCATCTAATAAATCAACACCCAAAACTCCAGCAGCCGAGCTAGCCCTACCAAATCTCTCTGTTTATACATCCAATAAACAAAACCAAAATCCCAACAATATCCCAAGTCTATTAAAGAAACCTACTGAAATTAATCCTAACTCAAATACAAACCAACCCATCCATAAAGTTAGCCTCACTCAAAAAGAAAACAATGACAGAGAGTTAATAATACCAAGAAATAAAGCAACACACCATACACCACCAATGAATATAATATTCAAGAAAAAAAAACACTTTTTTTTTTTTTTTTTTTTTTTTTTAAACTAACTTCTTTTATTAGCTAGAACAAAGGATTTTGCCAGGACTGTAACAACAACTTCTTCGCCTCCTTCCTCTTCTTCTGAAACGTCCCATCTCATTCCCAAATTCCTTACAACTTTTGAGCTTCAATCCAAGCAAAAAGCAAAACTCGTGCACGTGTGCGTCGGATGCTCCTGCCAGGTTCTCCATTGCACCCCACATCTTCTTACACGTTCAGTCTTCGTGCTGACCTGCCGGGATGAGTTTCAGAGAAGGATTGGCACATGTGAAGAGAGGATTTCCCTCCCTCCCTCCCTCCCTCCCCCCCCAGAGCCGGTTTCCTTAGCCCATTTCAATAAATTCCAAGCCTGCAATGATGCACACTCGTCTCAAGGCTCACAGCAAGCACGCAGGAGCTCAGGCTTACTTGCTTCCATGGTTCTGTGCCTGAGCTAGCTGAGGAAATTTCCGATGACCCTCTGTTGCAATAAACTGGAATGCAAACTCGGCTCCATCTCAGAGCCTCAGTGGGAGGCAGGAGCACATCTGGCTGACCCACAAAAATCCTTTCTTGGGCGGCGGCACCGCGCTGGAAAGGGGAAACACGTGCTAGTGAACAGCAGCTCAGAAACCATTCTTGTCCAATGTTACCTGCTCTACTTGGCAGCTCACTAACACCAGTCTAATTTTATCACTGCAGGGAGAATTCTGTAGGAAAGTGTCTGATGAGCAGCGACAAGGGCTTCACTCCCTGCTACGCAGCCTGCAACACCCTTGAGAGAGCAGAGCAGCAAAATCACCAAACTCTTCTTCTCTTCTTGCCATGGGGCAGGGTAGAAGATCACTGTGGGAGGCACATAAAAAGAGGGGAAATGCTCTATAAATGCACAGACATTTGATTTCAGAAGCCCAGAGATAAGGATTTTCTCTAGGAAGCCAGACGTGACATGATATTTCTAAGATTTTCTTCTTCATTGAAGGAAATGTATGTGTATATATACACACTTACAAATGATTGCGTGAGGTTTTTTTTTTTTTTTTTCTTTTGAAGCTCCAAGAATGATTTCCCATCTTGAGTCACTCAGGAAGAAATGGCCCCTGTGACTCAGGACAGAAGGGCTGCCTGCTCTTTTGATCATGACAGCTTTTGGGTGTACCCGGGAAGCAGGAGCAGCAGCCAGAGCTGAGGCTCAGCAGAGGCTGACCCCGGCCAGCCCCTTCCTCACTTCCCTGTGTCACAACCCTTCCAGGCAGAAGGACGCAAAGCAGGTTACGATTTCTCTCCTAGATATGTTTTTCAAAAATAATACTTCCAGGGGTGATCACAATGGGGGCACAGAAAAACACAAAGAATGAAAACTACCGTGTTTGGTGTTTTATCAAACGGTGCGTCTTCCCTACCATGTCCGGAAGCTGGATCGATGCACCAAACTTTTCACTGCACCCTTGTCCTTGCTTCTGCGCCATCTTCACCAGCTGCTCTTGGGAAGTGCTTGTATTGCCCTGGAAAGGTGATCACCCTGCACGAAACTGGAGGCTGAGCTTTCGGCCTCTGGAGGAGGGAGCTGCGCCGTGGATCCCGTCCCGATGGCGCTGCAGACGCCGACACCCGCGGGAGGACTGGGGGGACTCCGAGCTCCACCTCTCTCTGCCCAGGCCCTGGGGAAGATGGGGGAGCTATTCTCCAGAAGCATCGCCCCTGCAATCATCACCTCCATCAACATTCTGAGAGCGCTTTTGGTTTTAATAAAGAGCAACCCTGATTTGCCATTTGCAGATCACAATGGGAATGAACCTGGAAGACAAAACACAAGATCAATTCACAGCTGGACGTTCAAATCTTTTTCTCCAAAACCCAATCAACGTGCAGCTTCTCCCATAAGCTGAAGTACGGACCAAAGTCATAGAATCGTTCAGGTCAGAAAGGACCTTCAGGCAGCGAAGATGAGCATTTAGGTGTGGCATGAAGCTTGGGGAGCACTGAAGAAGCTGTAAAAGTCAACTGATATTCTTTGGAAATGAAAAACAAAATGAAGTAATTAACTAACAAGGAATCCTCTGCGGAAATGACACAAGGGACGGCCTGCAGGGGAGATGCCCGAAAGCCAAAGCTGCGCTTCAGTGGCATCTAAGGTGGGAATTTTGCAGAGTGCCTGTACACAAGTTTGTTTTCACTGGGATCAGTGAGCAGTGGCCACCGCAGAGCAGGAGGTGCTGTGGCTCAGAAGACCTGGCTGTGAAAAGTACAGGTTATTGTCCCCAAGCACATGCCAGCGGTCTGGAAAAGGGTGATGCGGCTTGACACTGCTGGTGTGCTTGCTAAAGGGGGGGAGCGGCTCAGTCCTCGTCACTCACCTGATGCTCCCAGTCGGGGCGCAGTCGAACGGCACCACTTGGCCGCGCTTCACCTCCCTGGCTATTTTCTGTGCAGGGAACTGCAATGCCATTGCAACTTTTCTGTCCTCGCATCATTCTTCTAGAAAAAAAAAACAATACGTTGAAGGGGAAACTGCCTTGTCACCGTCCCAAAATCCTTTATCGCTTGTGGTAACCCACGGCACACTCCCTGCCCGTGTTATCTTCACCTTAACTCTGTTTACAAGTGCCGTGAATAAACCCAAATCCAATTGAGAAAGCTCCTCTTTGCTCACATTTCAATACAAGGCTGGAACTATCACCTTGCAAAGAACTTTCCTCTACCGGTGCTAGATGCAAAAGAAAAAAAGCCAACCTAGGAATGCCTGCCACACCAGAGTACACAAAGCTGCTGCTGCTGCTTCCAATGGCTTAGGCTGAGGGCTTCTCTGTTCTTCTTTTGCCCTTCTAATGGGAAGGACTGGCTTTGACTGTCTTTGAACTAGCTACAGATACGAAAGATTTAGTAAACAAGTATTCTTTATCCCATTTCTCTTAAGAGTGTGTCCTGACAGATGTCTTCTTCCTCCGGAGGTTTAGACCCCTGTTTGATCTTTTTTTCTTTTCCCCCCGCTTTTTTCCCCCCCCTTTATTCCCTGAAGCATTTCACACCATGATGGGCAAAGGCCCAGCAGTAATTAGACTGAACACTGGACACGGAGACAAAAGAAATGGCTGGAAGTTACTCTTGTTCTCCAGGCTGGCACTGCCAGCTCCTGAGGGCTCAGTCAGGACAGTCAACATTTCTGAGAGTACCTGTACACAGGCGTGTGCAGACCTTGGGTCCTGCTGCGGCTCGCAGCTGCAGGCTCAGACACGCACGCCGAGCTCCTGGATCCTCCACGACAGAGCCGCCCCTCCCTGCTGATCCCGTGCTGTGCCTGCGGAGCAGGGAGGGAAGGAGAGGCACGCAGGTTAGCACAGGGGCAGTGCACAAGCTGCCAGGCCTCACCCATCGGACCTGCACCGAAGAGGAAATCTTACTTTTCAAAACTCTCCATCGTGCCATACAAAACACTGAATCCTTCCCAATCTGGAAGGGACAGCCTGGCATGATGCCCCTCAGGTCACATCTTACATAAAGGGTTCTTCTTCTCCTGCACAATGCTCTATATTCTACTTTTACTTTTTATCTTTCTATAGATATAAAAATACCTACAGAAACTATCGATATTCACGAAGCGACCTTCAATCGTAACAGCCAGGCCTCCGCATGACTGCGCTTAACTCCTGCTTAGCTCAGGGCATCTCCCTGTTCCTCAGGCTCCAGAAACCACTGAAACTCCCCTGTTTTCCCCGGGGGGCTGCCTGCTGGCAGCTGCCCTCCTCTCTCCAACGCGGTCACCTGCCAGGCTGTAATATTGACATTGTTGTGACTATCGAGTCATTGGAGACTCATCCACGCTTAAATAAAATAAACCCCCTACTTTTAAGTACTAAATTCCCTACCAAAGCAAGCGTTTTACTGACGCGTACACGGGCATACCGGGCAGCTTATTTTCATTCGGAAAAATAAAATAAGCTTCTTCAGTACAAAACCCCCCTCCAGCAACAGAGGATGCACCGTGAGTACCTCGGCGAAGAGAGGCCACCACGCCAGTGCCCGTCAGCGGCCCCCCAAAACCCGCCCGCCCGCCCGCGGCGCTGCCGAGCCCACAGCCCGCCAGCCCCGCACCGGAACCACCGCGGAAAGCCCCGACGGGCCGGCGCCGCCACGGGGGCGCCGTGCGGGCAGCGCGGCGAACGGACCGCGAGCCTCGACCGCGCCCCCCCTTCGTGCCGCCATCTTGGGAAGGTCACCCGGCTCCCGGCCGAGCCTCTCCCGAGTCCCGGGACGGCGGCGGCTGCGGGTCCCCAGCAGAGAGAGGCGTCCGTGCCATTGCCTGTCGGCGCCCGCCCGCCACCCGCCCGCCAGCGGCGCCACTGACCCAGGGCCCGTGTGCCCGGCGCTGCATACCTCACGGAAAATCCCGCCGGGCCGGCGGGCAGGCAGTCTGGTATACAGACCGCGGTGCTCCTTCTTCCCGCCCTTTTGGCCGCCATCTTGGGAAGGTCAAGCGCGTCCCGGCCGAGCCGCCCCCCAGGGCGCGATGGCGCGCGGGCCTCGGCACGGACGCGTCCCGGCCGCTGCCCGTCCGGGGGGCGGTACCGCGCTCGGCTGCGGGCGGGGAAGGCGGGCAAAAAGCCGGCTGCCATCCCCCAAAAAATCCTCTGAAATAAACGCCGAAAACCTGCCTCTTACCTAACAGGAACGAAACAAGCGCCCTTTCTTTAAAACCATATTTAAATCTATTTTAGATTTAAATTTTTCATGTTTACATTCACATGCATCTTTATACCGGACATTGATGCGTTAGGTAATTTGTATAATATATTACATCTACTCCTATGGTTTGTATTTATTTATGTTTTGCGTTTTTATACATATCTGTCTATATCGATTGTATATTTCTTTATTTAGATTTATATTTATATAATACTTCTATTATTCAAAATAAAAACCCTGTCTCTAACAAAATAAATACAACCCCCCCCTTATTTTAAACGACATTGAAATATTTTTATTTCTACTTCCTATAATTATATTCACATATTATTCTTTCGTTTCTTTTGATGCATTATAATAGTGATTGCATATAAGATATATAAAATCCTAAAAAAGTATTTAAATTATTATTTCTATTATGTATCATATCTACTGCTACAACTGATTTTTTCTTATATTTTTAAATTTTATATATATCTGTATGTATTTATGATATATTTCTATCCTTAGATTTCCACCTTTATATTATTTGTATCTAAAATTTTTACAATCAAAACTCTGCCTATTGACAAAAAAAAACCCGCTTTACTATTTAACAATATTTTTATATTTATAATTTTCATATTTATATTTATAATTTGTTATATAGTATACGATAACATATTGATGTACTCTACTTATATATATCCAATACATATTTCCTATAATATATTATCATAAGATATATACAGTATTACTTGTATTATGTATTGCATCGATTTTTATTATTCTGTATTTATAATTATCTTATATTGTTATATATGTCTGCATATATTTGTCATCCATTTCTATATTTATATTTTGATTGGGGCTTTGTTTCTATTTATAATCTAGATCTTTAGATATCTATAAACATATGTAATACTCTGTATTAAAAATTATAATAGCTTATTGTAATATATAATGATTCATGTTACATGTTTCACTTTTATATATTCGGTCTATATTTAAATTTTAAGGGGTTTTATTCCCATTTTTATACATCTATTTGTTTTGTTTAATTATCATTATAGTTATAATTTTACATTTAAAATCCAATTCCTAAATAATAGGACAAAACAAACAGCATCAAATTCCCACCAATATCCTCCAAAAGCATCCAGATACCTCCACCAGCCAACCGACGGCCAGCAAAAAGCCACACAACGCTCTTTGCCGTAACAATTCTCATCACATCAGAAAAATGCAACGAATATAAAAGAAAACCCAATAGAAACGCACACAGCAAATCACCAAAACTACGAGGAAAAATTCAAACCACCTTACTAAACTCCAAACAGTGCCAATGACCCTGAACTTTACAAAAAAAAAAAAAAAAAAAAAAAAAAATTCTACCTCTACACTAAGTCAAAGAATAACCAATACTCTGTAAAAATAACTTTAAAAACCGAACTAATTAACGAAACAGAAAAAAAAATCTCAACCACTACAAAATAAGAAAATAACTACCCAAATAAAAAAACTACTTAAAAAGACCCACCCTATAAATACCCATGTTCCAAAAAAAAAAACCCCTGATAAACAACACCCAAATATATCAAAGGCCAAAAAAAAAAAAAAAAAAAAAAAAAGCACCACCAAAAAAACCCAACCAAAAACCCAACCGAAAACTTAAATTTAAATAAACTTAAATTTACAACAACAACAAAAAATTCCTAACTGAATCAACCCATAGTGCCTCAATCTATCAAAATAAAATGCCGCCTAGAAACGAACACAAAGCCTAAAGAGAAACGGAACCATAAACAATATCTCCCAAATGATCCGTCACAATAAAACATACGCTACAATCGAACAAACCAAATAAATGAAAGCCCTGTAAGACGATAAACACAAATGCAATTATAAATATCTTTAAAACCCCGCTGCTATTAACTACCTGACGCTACCTCAAGCCCACCAGAACAAACGCTACACACTCACGCTACTAAAAGCCACCACAACAGAATTAAACGCCTAACCTCTACTTCACGCTACGACCCATAAAAACCATCGCACACCTTTAGAAAACATCGCACACCCCGGCAAAAAAAAAAAAAAAAAAAAAAAAAAAAAATCCGACAACAAAACTCCATTCAAAACAAACCTTTATCGTCACCACCTGAACCGAGATCCACAGCATTCGGGAAAAACACCCTATCCCTCAGCATCCAGCAACTGCAAACAGAACGAACCGATGCAATCGATTCCCAAAAGCCGCCTCGAAACCACGACGTCCAAGAACTTTCAGCAATCGAAGCCCGCGCTGCCGGCACGGACGGAGCGCGGCTGCCGGCAGGACAGCGGCTCCTCCGGCGCGCAGGGGCGGCGCCGCCCCGGAGCCCCCCGCCCGCTCCCCCGGCCCGGCGGGGCCGGCACCGGGCCCAGGGGGCCCCGGCGGCGCCCGAGCCCCGCGCCCGGAGCGGGCAGAGCGGCCGGCACCGGCCGGGCCAGCGCAGGGCCCGGGCCGCCTCTCCCGCCCGCCGGCCCGGCACAGCCCCGCTCGGCTCCGGCACGGCTCGCACCGGCGCTGCCGCGGCAGCCCCGCCGCGCCAAATTCCCCGTCCGCCTCAGCGAGCGCCCGGGCGGTGCCGGGAGGGCTCCCGAGCGGGAACGTTCGGGGCCGGGCCACGGGCAGAAGAAGCGCCCTCGAATGCAGCGGCACGGCCCGATCGCAAGCCTGCGAACGCTGCGAGAGCTGGAGGTGCCCGCAATTGTACCCCGAAACTGACGCCGCGGGCGGGGCTCACCTCGCTTCAACAAGGGCGAATAAATGTGTGCTCCCCTTCAGTTTCATCCCCTGTAATAACAGAAAATAAGGGGTTCTCCTCAAATGAAAGCCTTCAACTGATGGCAAAGATGGTTGTCCCTCCTTCTCAATTCGAACCCTTGAGAAGGAAGGACAACAGGGCTGCCCCCTCAATTTAAACCTTAGGATGATGAAAATGGGGTGGCTACCTTCAAATCAAACTCACAATACGACCACGATATTTTTCCAATTCCCCTTAAAACAGAACGCAGGGATTCCCTGTCGCCCCTGTGATACCCCTAACAGCCGGGAAAAGGCAGGTTTTCCTTCAATCAACACCCTTAAATCCACAAGTGAAGGCAGATCCCCCCCGGTTCAAACATGGACAATGAAAGAAAAGTAGCTGCTTCCCTCTCCTTAATTTCTTTTGTCCTCATAAGCTCCTTTTTTTTTTTTTTTTTTTTTGTTCCTGGGGAACCGGGGAGGGACTGGCAAGATGAAATTGAGAATGGAAAGGACAAAAGTCCCCGCTCCGAGTCCACACGGGCTCACCTGTTCGGCTGCCGCTTCCCGGCACAAAGCTGTGTCTCTCGGCACCTCCTTTAAGCAACGCTCCGCGTATCCAAGCGCGCATCCTGGTGTTCCCCCAGACCCCGGGAGAAGCTCTCACCGTCCTTCCATGAGACAGCCCCGGGAACCCCCCATGAACCCCGCTACTCAGCAGCAGCACCATGCAAAAGGGAGCTGAGGCAAACCCTCCCCCTAAAACAGACCCCGGCAGGAGCCGGCCCCTCCTCATCCTCACACTCACACCTGGGGCTGCTCCGAGCCCTCATCATCGTCACACTCACACCTGGCGCTGGTGCCACTCTCCAACAGCGCCTCTCGGTGACCAGCGCAGAGCCCGCTTCTCACAGACCCAGAGCAAACAGAAATCTGCTACGGGTGTTGGCTTTTCTCATTCCGTCTGGTTCCACAACTAAAACGCGTTCGTGCGCTGATGGCATTGAGAGAAAGCTTTCCAGGGGAGAGAACTGTCATTCAGGTAGCACACTTTGATACACCTTCAGAAAAAGCAGAATCAGCGCCAACTCCTAAGACCCCTGCTGAGGAACCCAGCCCTCCTTGGGACACCCAATGCACCTCGAAAAAGGAGGGGAAAAGTTCTTGTGCTGAACGCGGCGCGGTTCGTCTAAACTCGGTCCTATTCGGTTCTTCGGCTACACTCGGCTATTTCCGTCTACACTCAGCTATTTTCGGTTCTTCGGCTCCGCTCGGCTATTTTCGTCTACACTCAGATATTTTCGGTTCTTCGGCTCCACTCGGCTATTGTCGGCTAACCTCGGGGGGCTGCAGTACCGCGCTCTGCCCACCAGGCGGCAAAAAAGAAAAAAAAAGTCAACAAAGAACAACCCAAGCCTTTCTTTTAAACAATATTTAAATATATTTTATTTTCAAGTTTTTCATGTTTATACCCAAATTTCGATTTATAATGTATATTGATGCATAATGTTGATTTCTATATTTATAATTTTCTATTGATATATAAATTTATACTCTACATTTAATCGATTCCTATTACTTAGATTTATTAATATATTTTACATATTGATTATATATTTCTGGTTAAGATTTTATAATTCTGTAACAATCATATGATTTCAAATAAAACCCCTGCCTCTACCCAAATAAAAGCCAAAAAGAACCCCTTTCTTTTGAACTTTATTTAATTTTTTTTAAATGACATTTTTCATATTTATACTCCCATTTACAGTTTAAATGTATATTCATGTATAGTGTCATTTGTGTTCTATATTACATCTCTTCCTATTATATTTATTTCTATTTTATATTTCTCTATCTATATATTTATATCCTGATTATATATTTCTATATTTAGAAATAGACAAAAATAATATCTATATTCATATTATTTAAAACAAAACCCCTGCCTCTAACCCAATAAAAACGAAAAAAAAAAAAAAACCACCAAACCTTTGTTGTAAAAAATATTTGAATTTTTTTTTTTTTTAGATTTATATTCCTTTCTATTTAAAATGTATATTGCTGTACAACGTTTATTTGTACATTTATGTTTATCGTTTTCTATCTGTATATAAATTTATATTCTATATTACATACATTCCTATTATTTATATTTATTTATATATTTTTATACATATGTTTTTATCTTGATTATATATGTCTGGTTAAGTTTTTTACTTCTGTAACACTTCTATTATTTAAAAAAATAAACCTGCCTCGAACCAAATAAAAGCCGAGAAGAACCACTTTTTTTTTAACTGCATTTAATTTTTGTTTTACTTATGGTTTTTATATTTAGACTCACATTTACATTTCAAATGTATAATAATGTATATATTAATTATTTGTGCTCTCTATTACATCTCTTCCTATTATTTCTATTGATTTATACTTTATATCTACATTTATATCCTGATTATATAGTTCTATATTTAGAAATATAAACCAATAATATCTATATTCATATTATTTAAAATAAAAGCCCTGCCTCTAACCAAATAAAACCGAAAAGAACCCTTTCTTTTAACCTATATTTACATATCTTTATATTTACATTTTTCATATTTATATACACATTTATACTAATTAATTATTTTGCCGCCTAATATTATTTATATTCTAAATTACGCCTCTTCAACTTACTTACATATATTCATATTTAAATTTAAATTTATAGTTTAGTTACAGGTGTATATCTTGATACATTTATTTTGTCTTTCTATATTTAGATATAGAAAATATTTCTAAAATATTTACATTATTTAAAATAAAACCCTTGCCTGTAACCAAATGAAAACCAGAAACACCCCTTTATTTACAACGTATTTAAAGATTTAAAAAGAATTTTGTTATGCATAATTATATTTATATGTACATTTATAATTTTTATTCGTTATATTTATAGATGTGATATATAGTCTAGAGAAAACCTTTTGATCTATCAGATATATTATTTTTATAATAGGTATTTCTATAAGTTTAATTTATTTATATTAGATATTTACAGGTATCGGTATATATAGTATATATTTGTATAGTCGGATTTATATTTTTATATTATTTATATTTATATTATTTTTCAAAAACTCCAGCCTATAACCTAATAAAAACCAAAAAAGCCCCAATTTATTTTAAACGACATTCAAATATTTTTCTGTTTACGATCCCTATTTCTATCTCTTTGTACAGATCTCTATCCCTCTACCGCCCTTTTTGCGGTCGCTTCCAACGCCTGGGGATGGGCAGGGCGCTGGCTCGGGGGGGCTGCAGTACCGCTCTCTGTCCACAAGGCGGCAGACTTACCGGGAGGGGCGCTCTTCGATTTTCCCGCCCTTTATGCCGCCACCTTGAGAAGGTCAAGTGAGTCCGCGACATCCGCGACACTCCACTCCCAACATGGCGGCCAAACGAGGACCCCCCCCCCCACCGTGAGGCGTTTACGCAGATGCCTGTCAGAAACCCGCCGAAAAGCGCCCGCCCACCGCGCCGCTGAGCCGACAGCCCGCGTCCGGGACACATGAAACGCCACAGAAAATCCTGCCGGGGCCGCCCTGGCGTCGGGGTGCTATGCAGGCAGTTCCAATAGACAGACCGCGGGTCTTTTCAACTTTCCCGCCCTTTGGGCCGCCACCTTGAGAAGGTCAAGCGGCTCCGCGACACCCGCCGCACGCCACTCCCAACATGGCGGCAGCGGGGACGCCTGCCCGTGCCGGGCTGCAGTACCGCGCTCTGCCCACAAGGCGGCAGCACCGCCGCGCGCCCCAGCCGGGGGCAGCCGCGCGCCTTGGGGCTGCGGGCAGGGAAGGCGGCGAGAGAGAACAGGGGCGGCCCCCGCCGAAAACTCCTCTAAAATAAATGCCATAAAACAAACCGGGAAAAAAAACCAAAAACCCCCGTCTCTAACACCTAAAGAACCAAAATAAAGACGCCTTTCTTCTAAAAAATATTTAAATACATTTTATATTTTTATTTTTCAAATTTATATTTATTTTTAGATTTATAATGTATATTGATGTATAATTTGATTTTTAATCTATATTAGATCTAGTCCTATTTTTATATTGATATTTCTATTTTTATACATATCTTTATATATCGGTTATATATTTCTGTATTTAGATTTATATTTCTATAATGCTTATATTATTTAAAATAAAACCCCTCGTCCACCCAAATAAAAGCTAAAAAGAACCCCTTTCTTTTAAAAAGTATTTAATTTTTAAAATTTATATTTCTCATATTTATATTCACATCCTAAATGTATAGTGATGTATAGTGTAATTTTTATTCTATATTACATCTCTTCCTATTAATTATATTTATTCATATTTTGTGGTTTTATATATTGATTTTATATTTATATATTTATAACGATAAAAAATAACATATATATTCATATTTTTTAAATAAAACCCTTGCATCTAACCAAATAAAAACCAAAAAGGGCTCTTTCTTTAAACCATATTGAAATATTTTCATGCTTCTATTTTTCATTATTATATGCACATTTTCTTTTATAGTTTATATCGGTTTATTACAGCTATTAACTTATATAATGCACATCAGAACGTAATAATATAATTTATATTTATATTTATATCATATGTACCGCTAATACTTACATTATTTTAAAATTACAGTTTTATATATATATTTGTGTAGTTATGATATATTTCATGCTTAGATATCTACCTTTATTTATATTTATACTTTTATAATAAAAGCTCTGCCGGTTACCATATAAAAACAAAAAATACCTTCATTTTAAACAATATTTTAATATTTTTTTAGATTTATATTTTTGATATTTAATTTCTTAAGTGGTTTTATACTATATAATAATATATTCACCTTTTTTTTTTACTATATTAGATTATAATATATTCAGTGTTCTAATATATGTGCTATATTTAGCTATGTAATATATATTACATATTAAATGATATATACAGTAAAATTTGTATCAATTCCTAATTTTTTGTTTATTTATATTTACATACATCGTATAGAAATGTATACATTTATACACATTGTATATATTTATATTTATTTGCAGGCCACTTTTCCTCTCGATGCAACCTATTCTACTTTCAGTCACAATACACAGCCCCTTCAACCACGGGCCTAAAGGTGTTTCGGCGCAAGAACACGACAGTGTCTGTGCCAGCCCTATGGTTCCTATGTTGTGTTCAGCCCCGATCCCAGACAGGCAATGATGAGTGTTCAGGCCCAGTGATTTCAGCCCTTTCAGCTGTTAACCCACAAGCGTTATTTCACTGGAAGTGCTCTTCTTCCAGCTGCAGCTGCACGATTCTCCAGCTTCAAAGGGCAGCATCTTGGCCTTGGCTCCAGCTCTGAAAGGCTTCAGCCCCCGGCCAAGGGTCTCAAAGCCCACCCCAGAATCAATATGCCAGCCCCCCATGCTTTCAGCTCCAGATCATCAATCCCCAACCACGGTGCCAGCCCCTGCATAAGTCCACCTCGATGGCCACAGCCCCATCTACAGGTCTAGTATCTTTTCCATTTTCATTCCAAATCCCAGGCTCTCAGTGTTTTCTGCTCCATCCCAGGAGGTGCCATCCCTGGCCCAGGCAATATCCTGGCATCGACGGGGCTTTCAGGCGCAAAGTGTAAGCCCCCTTTTCCTCTCCACACAACCTATTCTAATTTGAGTCACAATACGAAGCCCCTTCATCCGTGAAACGCGCTTAAAGGTGTTTCGAGGCAAGAAGACTATGGTTTCTGTGCCAGCTCTACGGCTCCTGTGCCATGTTCAGCCCCGATGCCAGACAAGCAATGAGACCAGGCCCAGTGATTTCAGCCCTTTCAGCTGCTGACCCACAAGCTTTATTTCACTGCCAGCGCACTTCTCCAGCTTCAAAGGGCATCATCTTGTCTGTGGCTCCAGCTCTGCAAGACTTGAGCTCCAGCCCAAGGGCCTGTAAGCCCAGCCCAGCATCAATATGCCAGCCCCCCCATGCTTTTACCTCCAGCCCAACAATCTTGTGACACTGTGACAGACTGTGCCTCTTTTCGCCTCAAGGCCAAGAGCCCCATTCTGAGCATTATAAGTTCTTTTCCGTTTCCATTTAGAGCCCCAGCAACACAGTACAATTTCCAGCCCCACAGTGATTTCCACTGGATACCTAGCGGTGCCATCACAGACCTTGACGATCTCCTAGCATCAGCAGGGCTTTCTGGCGCAAGGCTGCAGCCCCCTTTTGCGCGCCACACAACCTATTTTACGTTCACCATAGCACGGGCCCCACAGTGATTTTGGCGGAAAAACACTACGGTGCCTGTGGCAGCCCTGTGGCTCCTGTGCTGTGTTCATCCCCGATCCCAGACAAGCAATGATGAGTCCAGGCCCAGTGATTTCAGCCCTTTCAGCTGTTGACCCACAAGCTTTATTTCACTGCCAGCGCTCTTCTCCAGCTTCAAAGGGCAGCACATTGGCTTTGGCTCCAGCTCTGCAAGACTTGAGCTCCTACCCGAGGGTTTCTAAGCCGAGCCCAGCATCAATATGCCAGCCCCACAGCGATTTCCACTGGATCCCTAGAGGTGCCATCACAGACCTAGGTGATCTCCTAGCATTAGCGGGGCTTTCTGGCGCAAGGCTGCAGCCCCCTTTTGTGCTCCACACAACCTATTTTACGTTCACCATAGCACGGGCCCCACAGTGATTTTGGCGGAAAAACACTACGGTGCCTGTGGCAGCCCTGTGGTTCCTGTGCCGTGTTCAGCCCCGATCCCAGACAAGCAATGATGAGTCCAGGCCCAGTGATTTCAGCCCTTTCAGCTGCTGACCCACAAGCTTTATTTCACTGCCAGCACTCTTCTCCATCTTCAAAGGGCATCATCTTGGCTGTGGCTCCAGCTCTGCAAGACTTGAGCTCCAGCCCAAGGGCCTGTAAGCCCAGCCCAGCATCAATATGCCAGCCCCACCATGCTTTTACCTCCAGCCCAACAATCTTGTGACACTGTGATAGACTGTGCCTCTTTTCGCCTCAAGGCCAAGAGCCCCATTCTCAGCATAATAAGATCTTTTACGTTTTCAGTTAGAGCCCCAGCCTCACAGTGATTTCCGCTCGAACCTTAGAGATGCCATCACAGACCTAGGCGATCTCCTACTATCAGCAGGGCTTTCTGGCGCAAGGCTGCAGCCCCCTTTTGCGCTCCACACAACCTATTTTACGTTCACCATAGTACGGGCCCCACAGTGATTTCGGCGGAAAAACACTACGGTGCCTGTGGCAGCCCTGTGGTTCCTGTGCCGTGTTCAGCCCCGATCCCAGACAAGCAATGATGAGTCCAGGCCCAGTGATTTCAGCCCTTTCAGCTGCTGACCCACAAGCTTTATTTCACTGCCAGCGCTCTTCTCCATCTTCAAAGGGCATCATCTGTCTGTGGCTCCAGCTCTGCAAGACTTGAGCTCCTACCCGAGGGTTTCTAAGCCCAGACCAGCATCAATATGCCAGCCACCCATGCTTTTACCTCCAGCCCAACAATCCTCAGACACTGTGATAGACTGTGCCTCTTTTTGCCTCAAGGCCAAGAGCCCCATTCTGAGCATTATAAGTTCTTTTCCGTTTCCATTTAGAGCCCCAGCAACACAGTACAATTTCCAGCCCCACAGTGATTTCCACTGGATACCTAGCGGTGCCATCACAGACCTTGGCGATCTCCTAGCATCAGCAGGGCTTTCTGGCGCAAGGCTGCAGCCCCCTTTTGCGCTCCACACAACCTATTTTACGTTCACCATAGCACGGGCCCCACAGTGATTTCGGCAGAAAAACACTACGGTGCCTGTGGCAGCCCTGTGGTTCCTGTGCCGTGTTCAGCCCCGATCCCAGACAAGCAATGATGAGTCCAGGCCCAGTGATTTCAGCCCTTTCAGCTGTTGACCCACAAGCTTTATTTCACTGCCAGCGCTCTTCTCCATCTTCAAAGGGCAGCACATTGGCTTTGGCTCCAGCTCTGCAAGACTTGAGCTCCTACCCGAGGGTTTCTAAGCCGAGCCCAGCATCAATATGCCAGCCCCACAGCGATTTCCACTGGATCCCTAGAGGTGCCATCACAGACCTAGGTGATCTCCTAGCATCAGCGGGGCTTTCTAGCGCAAGGCTGCAGCCCCCTTTTGCGCGCCACACAACCTATTTTACGTTCACCATAGCACGGGCCCCACAGTGATTTTGGCGGAAAAACACTACGGTGCCTGTGGCAGCCCTGTGGTTCCTGTGCCGTGTTCAGCCCCGATCCCAGACAAGCAATGATGAGTCCAGGCTCAGTGATTTCAGCCCTTTCAGCTGCTGACCCACAAGCTTTATTTCACTGCCAGCACTCTTCTCCAGCTTCAAAGGGCAGCATCTTGGCTTTGGCTCCAGCTCTGCAAGACTTGAGCTCCTACCCGAGGGTTTCTAAGCCCAGACCAGCATCAATATGCCAGCCCCCACATGCTTTTACCTCCAGCCCAACAATCTTGTGACACTGTGACAGACTGTGCCTCTTTTCGCCTCAAGGCCAAGAGCCCCATTCTGAGCATAATAAGATCTTTTACGTTTTCAGTTAGAGCCCCAGCCCCACAGCGATTTCCACTGGATCCCTAGAGGTGCAATCACAGACTTTGGCGATCTCCTAGCATCAGCGGGGCTTTCTGGCGCAAGGCTGCAGCCCCCTTTTGCGCTCCACACAACCTATTTTACGTTCACCATAGCACGGGCCCCACAGTGATTTTGGCGGAAAAACACTACGGTGCCTGTGGCAGCCCTGTGGTTCCTGTGCCGTGTTCAGCCCCGATCCCAGACAAGCAATGATGAGTCCAGGCCCAGTGATTTCAGCCCTTTCAGCTGCTGACCCACAAGCTTTATTTCACTGCCAGCGCTCGTCTCCATCTTCAAAGGGCAGCACATTGGCTTTGGCTCCAGCTCTGCATGACTTGAGCTCCTACCCGAGGGTTTCTAAGCCCAGCCCAGCATCAATATGCCAGCCCCACAGCGATTTCCACTGGATACCTAGAGGTGCCATCACAGACCTAGGTGATCTCCTAGCATCAAGTGGGCTTTCTGGCGCAAGGCTGCAGCCCCCTTTTGCGCTCCACACAACCTATTTTACGTTCACCATAGCACGGGCCCCACAGTGATTTTTGGCAGAAAAACACTACGGTGCCTGTGGCAGCCCTGTGGTTCCTGTGCCGTGTTCAGCCCCGATCCCAGACAAGCAATGATGAGTCCAGGCCCAGTGATTTCAGCCCTTTCAGCTGTTGACCCACAAGCTTTATTTCACTGCCAGCGCTCTTCTCCATCTTCAAAGGGCAGCACATTGGCTTTGGCTCCAGCTCTGCAAGACTTGAGCTCCTACCCGAGGGTTTCTAAGCCGAGCCCAGCATCAATATGCCAGCCCCACAGCGATTTCCACTGGATCCCTAGAGGTGCCATCACAGACCTAGGTGATCTCCTAGCATCAGCGGGGCTTTCTAGCGCAAGGCTGCAGCCCCCATTTGCGCGCCACACAACCTATTTTACGTTCACCATCGCACGGGCCCCACAGTGATTTTGGCGGAAAAACACTACGGTGCCTGTGGCAGCCCTGTGGTTCCTGTGCCGTGTTCAGCCCCGATCCCAGACAAGCAATGATGAGTCCAGGCTCAGTGATTTCAGCCCTTTCAGCTGCTGACCCACAAGCTTTATTTCACTGCCAGCACTCTTCTCCAGCTTCAAAGGGCAGCATCTTGGCTTTGGCTCCAGCTCTGCAAGACTTGCGCTCCAGCCCAAGGGCCTGTAAGCCCAGCCCAGCATCAATATGCCAGTCCCCACATGCTTTTACCTCCAGCCCAACAATCCTGAGACACTGTGACAGACTGTGCCTCTTTTCGCCTCAAGGCCAAGAGCCCCATTCTGAGCATAATAAGATCTTTTACGTTTTCAGTTAGAGCCCCAGCCCCACAGCGATTTCCACTGGATCCCTAGAGGTGCAATCACAGACTTTGGCGATCTCCTAGCATCAGCGGGGCTTTCTGGCGCAAGGCTGCAGCCCCCTTTTGCGCTCCACACAACCTATTTTACGTTCACCATAGCACGGGCCCCACAGTGATTTTGGCGGAACAACACTACGGTGCCTGTGGCAGCCCTGTGGTTCCTGTGCCGTGTTCATCCCCGATCCCAGACAAGCAATGATGAGTCCAGGCCCAGTGATTTCAGCCCTTTCAGCTGCTGACCCACAAGCTTTATTTCACTGCCAGCGCTCTTCTCCATCTTCAAAGGGCAGCACATTGGCTTTGGCTCCAGCTCTGCATGACTTGAGCTCCTACCCGAGGGTTTCTAAGCCCAGCCCAGCATCAATATGCCAGCCCCACAGCGATTTCCACTGGATACCTAGAGGTGCCATCACAGACCTAGGTGATCTCCTAGCATCAAGTGGGCTTTCTGGCGCAAGGCTGCAGCCCCCTTTTGCGCTCCACACAACCTATTTTACGTTCACCATAGCACGGGCCCCACAGTGATTTTTGGCAGAAAAACACTACGGTGCCTGTGGCAGCCATATGGTTCCTGTGCCGTGTTCATCCCCGATCCCAGACAAGCAATGATGAGTCCAGGCCCAGTGATTTCAGCCCTTTCAGCTGTTGACCCACAAGCTTTATTTCACTGCCAGCGCTCTTCTCCAGCTTCAAAGGGCAGCACATTGGCTTTGGCTCCAGCTCTGCATGACTTGAGCTCCTACCCGAGGGTTTCTAAGCCCAGCCCAGCATCAATATGCCAGCCCCAAAGCGATTTCCACTGGATCCCTAGAGGTGCAATCACAGACCTAGGTGATCTCCTAGCATCAGCGGGGCTTTCTGGCGCAAGGCTGCAGCCCCCTTTTGCGCTCCACACAACCTATTTTACGTTCACCATAGTACGGGCCCCACAGTGATTTTGGCGGAAAAACACTACGGTGCCTGTGGCAGCCCTGTGGCTCCTGTGCTGTGTTCATCCCCGATCCCAGACAAGCAATGATGAGTCCAGGCCCAGTGATTTCAGCCCTTTCAGCTGTTGACCCACAAGCTTTATTTCACTGCCAGCGCTCTTCTCCATCTTCAAAGGGCAGCACATTGGCTTTGGCTCCAGCTCTGCAAGACTTGAGCTCCTACCCGAGGGTTTCTAAGCCGAGCCCAGCATCAATATGCCAGCCCCACAGCGATTTCCACTGGATCCCTAGAGGTGCCATCACAGACCTAGGTGATCTCCTAGCATTAGCGGGGCTTTCTGGCGCAAGGCTGCAGCCCCCTTTTGTGCTCCACACAACCTATTTTACGTTCACCATAGCACGGGCCCCACAGTGATTTTGGCGGAAAAACACTACGGTGCCTGTGGCAGCCCTGTGGTTCCTGTGCCGTGTTCAGCCCCGATCCCAGACAAGCAATGATGAGTCCAGGCCCAGTGATTTCAGCCCTTTCAGCTGCTGACCCACAAGCTTTATTTCACTGCCAGCGCTCTTCTCCATCTTCAAAGGGCAGCATCTTGTCTGTGGCTCCAGCTCTGCAAGACTTGAGCTCCTACCCGAGGGTTTCTAAGCCCAGCCCAGCATCAATATGCCAGCCACCCATGCTTTTACCTCCAGCCCAACAATCTTGTGACACTGTGACAGACTGTGCCTCTTTTCGCCTCAAGGCCAAGAGCCCCATTCTCAGCATAATAAGATCTTTTACGTTTTCAGTTAGAGCCCCAGCCCCACAGTGATTTCCGCTCGATCCCTAGAGGTGCCATCACAGACCTAGGTGATCTCCTACCATCAGCAGGGCTTTCTGGCGCAAGGCTGCAGCCCCCTTTTGTGCTCCACACAACCTATTTTACGTTCACCATAGCACGGGCCCCACAGTGATTTCGGCGGAAAAACACTACAGTGCCTGTGGCAGCCCTGTGGTTCCTGTGCCGTGTTCAGCCCCGATCCCAGACAAGCAATGATGAGTCCAGGCCCAGTGATTTCAGCCCTTTCAGCTGCTGACCCACAAGCTTTATTTCACTGCCAGCGCTCTTCTCCAGCTTCAAAGGGCAGCATCTGTCTGTGGCTCCAGCTCTGCAAGACTTGAGCTCCAGCCCAAGGGCCTGTAAGCCCAGCCCAGCATCAATATGCCAGCCCCACCATGCTTTTACCTCCAGCCCAACAATCTTGTGACACTGTGACAGACTGTGCCTCTTTTCGCCTCAAGGCCAAGAGCCCCATTCTCAGCATAATAAGATCTTTTACGTTTTCAGTTAGAGCCCCAGCCCCACAGTGATTTCCGCTCGATCCCTAGAGGTGCCATCACAGACCTAGGCGATCTCCTAGCATTAGCGGGGCTTTCTGGCGCAAGGCTGCAGCCCCCTTTTGTGCTCCACACAACCTATTTTACGTTCACCATAGCACGGGCCCCACAGTGATTTTGGCGGAAAAACACTACGGTGCCTGTGGCAGCCCTGTGGTTCCTGTGCCGTGTTCAGCCCCGATCCCAGACAAGCAATGATGAGTCCAGGCCCAGTGATTTCAGCCCTTTCAGCTGCTGACCCACAAGCTTTATTTCACTGCCAGCGCTCTTCTCCATCTTCAAAGGGCATCATCTGTCTGTGGCTCCAGCTCTGCAAGACTTGAGCTCCTACCCGAGGGTTTCTAAGCCCAGCCCAGCATCAATATGCCAGCCACCCATGCTTTTACCTCCAGCCCAACAATCCTCAGACACTGTGATAGACTGTGCCTCTTTTTGCCTCAAGGCCAAGAGCCCCATTCTGAGCATTATAAGTTCTTTTCCGTTTCCATTTAGAGCCCCAGCAACACAGTACAATTTCCAGCCCCACAGTGATTTCCACTGGATACCTAGCGGTGCCATCACAGACCTTGGCGATCTCCTAGCATCAGCAGGGCTTTCTGGCGCAAGGCTGCAGCCCCCTTTTGCGCTCCACACAACCTATTTTACGTTCACCATAGCACGGGCCCCACAGTGATTTTGGCGGAAAAACACTACGGTGCCTGTGGCAGCCCTGTGGTTCCTGTGCCGTGTTCAGCCCCGATCCCAGACAAGCAATGATGAGTCCAGGCCCAGTGATTTCAGCCCTTTCAGCTGTTGACCCACAAGCTTTATTTCACTGCCAGCGCTCTTCTCCATCTTCAAAGGGCAGCACATTGGCTTTGGCTCCAGCTCTGCATGACTTGAGCTCCTACCCGAGGGTTTCTAAGCCCAGCCCAGCATCAATATGCCAGCCCCACAGCGATTTCCACTGGATACCTAGAGGTGCCATCACAGACCTAGGTGATCTCCTAGCATCAAGTGGGCTTTCTGGCGCAAGGCTGCAGCCCCCTTTTGCGCTCCACACAACCTATTTTACGTTCACCATAGCACGGGCCCCACAGTGATTTTTGGCAGAAAAACACTACGGTGCCTGTGGCAGCCCTGTGGTTCCTGTGCCGTGTTCAGCCCCGATCCCAGACAAGCAATGATGAGTCCAGGCCCAGTGATTTCAGCCCTTTCAGCTGTTGACCCACAAGCTTTATTTCACTGCCAGCGCTCTTCTCCATCTTCAAAGGGCAGCACATTGGCTTTGGCTCCAGCTCTGCAAGACTTGAGCTCCTACCCGAGGGTTTCTAAGCCGAGCCCAGCATCAATATGCCAGCCCCACAGCGATTTCCACTGGATCCCTAGAGGTGCCATCACAGACCTAGGTGATCTCCTAGCATCAGCGGGGCTTTCTAGCGCAAGGCTGCAGCCCCCATTTGCGCGCCACACAACCTATTTTACGTTCACCATAGCACGGGCCCCACAGTGATTTTGGCGGAAAAACACTACGGTGCCTGTGGCAGCCCTGTGGTTCCTGTGCCGTGTTCAGCCCCGATCCCAGACAAGCAATGATGAGTCCAGGCTCAGTGATTTCAGCCCTTTCAGCTGCTGACCCACAAGCTTTATTTCACTGCCAGCACTCTTCTCCAGCTTCAAAGGGCAGCATCTTGGCTTTGGCTCCATCTCTGCAAGACTTGCGCTCCAGCCCAAGGGCCTGTAAGCCCAGCCCAGCATCAATATGCCAGCCCCCCCATGCTTTTACCTCCAGCCCAACAATCTTGTGACACTGTGACAGACTGTGCCTCTTTTCGCCTCAAGGCCAAGAGCCCCATTCTCAGCATAATAAGATCTTTTACGTTTTCAGTTAGAGCCCCAGCCCCACAGAGATTTCTGCTCGATCCCTAGAGGTGCCATCACAGACCTAGGTGATCTCCTAGAATCAGCAGGGCTTTCTAGCGCAAGGCTGCAGCCCCCTTTTGTGCTCCACACAACCTATTTTACGTTCACCATAGCACGGGCCCCACAGTGATTTTGGCGGAAAAACACTACGGTGCCTGTGGCAGCCCTGTGGTTCCTGTGCCGTGTTCAGCCCCGATCCCAGACAAGCAATGATGAGTCCAGGCCCAGTGATTTCAGCCCTTTCAGCTGCTGACCCACAAGCTTTATTTCACTGCCAGCGCTCGTCTCCATCTTCAAAGGGCAGCACATTGGCTTTGGCTCCAGCTCTGCATGACTTGAGCTCCTACCCGAGGGTTTCTAAGCCCAGCCCAGCATCAATATGCCAGCCCCACAGCGATTTCCACTGGATACCTAGAGGTGCCATCACAGACCTAGGTGATCTCCTAGCATCAAGTGGGCTTTCTGGCGCAAGGCTGCAGCCCCCTTTTGCGCTCCACACAACCTATTTTACGTTCACCATAGCACGGGCCCCACAGTGATTTTTGGCAGAAAAACACTACGGTGCCTGTGGCAGCCCTGTGGTTCCTGTGCCGTGTTCAGCCCCGATCCCAGACAAGCAATGATGAGTCCAGGCCCAGTGATTTCAGCCCTTTCAGCTGTTGACCCACAAGCTTTATTTCACTGCCAGCGCTCTTCTCCATCTTCAAAGGGCAGCACATTGGCTTTGGCTCCAGCTCTGCAAGACTTGAGCTCCTACCCGAGGGTTTCTAAGCCGAGCCCAGCATCAATATGCCAGCCCCACAGCGATTTCCACTGGATCCCTAGAGGTGCCATCACAGACCTAGGTGATCTCCTAGCATCAGCGGGGCTTTCTAGCGCAAGGCTGCAGCCCCCATTTGCGCGCCACACAACCTATTTTACGTTCACCATAGCACGGGCCCCACAGTGATTTTGGCGGAAAAACACTACGGTGCCTGTGGCAGCCCTGTGGTTCCTGTGCCGTGTTCAGCCCCGATCCCAGACAAGCAATGATGAGTCCAGGCTCAGTGATTTCAGCCCTTTCAGCTGCTGACCCACAAGCTTTATTTCACTGCCAGCACTCTTCTCCAGCTTCAAAGGGCAGCATCTTGGCTTTGGCTCCAGCTCTGCAAGACTTGCGCTCCAGCCCAAGGGCCTGTAAGCCCAGCCCAGCATCAATATGCCAGTCCCCACATGCTTTTACCTCCAGCCCAACAATCCTGAGACACTGTGACAGACTGTGCCTCTTTTCGCCTCAAGGCCAAGAGCCCCATTCTGAGCATAATAAGATCTTTTACGTTTTCAGTTAGAGCCCCAGCCCCACAGCGATTTCCACTGGATCCCTAGAGGTGCAATCACAGACTTTGGCGATCTCCTAGCATCAGCGGGGCTTTCTGGCGCAAGGCTGCAGCCCCCTTTTGCGCTCCACACAACCTATTTTACGTTCACCATAGCACGGGCCCCACAGTGATTTTGGCGGAAAAACACTACGGTGCCTGTGGCAGCCCTGTGGTTCCTGTGCCGTGTTCATCCCCGATCCCAGACAAGCAATGATGAGTCCAGGCCCAGTGATTTCAGCCCTTTCAGCTGCTGACCCACAAGCTTTATTTCACTGCCAGCGCTCGTCTCCATCTTCAAAGGGCAGCACATTGGCTTTGGCTCCAGCTCTGCATGACTTGAGCTCCTACCCGAGGGTTTCTAAGCCCAGCCCAGCATCAATATGCCAGCCCCACAGCGATTTCCACTGGATACCTAGAGGTGCCATCACAGACCTAGGTGATCTCCTAGCATCAAGTGGGCTTTCTGGCGCAAGGCTGCAGCCCCCTTTTGCGCTCCACACAACCTATTTTACGTTCACCATAGCACGGGCCCCACAGTGATTTTGGCGGAAAAACACTACGGTGCCTGTGGCAGCCCTGTGGCTCCTGTGCTGTGTTCATCCCCGATCCCAGACAAGCAATGATGAGTCCAGGCCCAGTGATTTCAGCCCTTTCAGCTGTTGACCCACAAGCTTTATTTCACTGCCAGCGCTCTTCTCCATCTTCAAAGGGCAGCACATTGGCTTTGGCTCCAGCTCTGCAAGACTTGAGCTCCTACCCGAGGGTTTCTAAGCCGAGCCCAGCATCAATATGCCAGCCCCACAGCGATTTCCACTGGATCCCTAGAGGTGCCATCACAGACCTAGGTGATCTCCAAGCATTAGCGGGGCTTTCTGGCGCAAGGCTGCAGCCCCCTTTTGTGCTCCACACAACCTATTTTACGTTCACCATAGCACGGGCCCCACAGTGATTTTGGCGGAAAAACACTACGGTGCCTGTGGCAGCCCTGTGGTTCCTGTGCCGTGTTCAGCCCCGATCCCAGACAAGCAATGATGAGTCCAGGCCCAGTGATTTCAGCCCTTTCAGCTGCTGACCCACAAGCTTTATTTCACTGCCAGCACTCTTCTCCATCTTCAAAGGGCATCATCTTGGCTGTGGCTCCAGCTCTGCAAGACTTGAGCTCCAGCCCAAGGGCCTGTAAGCCCAGCCCAGCATCAATATGCCAGCCCCCCCATGCTTTTACCTCCAGCCCAACAATCTTGTGACACTGTGATAGACTGTGCCTCTTTTCGCCTCAAGGCCAAGAGCCCCATTCTCAGCATAATAAGATCTTTTACGTTTTCAGTTAGAGCCCCAGCCTCACAGTGATTTCCGCTCGAACCTTAGAGATGCCATCACAGACCTAGGCGATCTCCTACTATCAGCAGGGCTTTCTGGCGCAAGGCTGCAGCCCCCTTTTGCGCTCCACACAACCTATTTTACGTTCACCATAGCACGGGCCCCACAGTGATTTCGGCGGAAAAACACTACGGTGCCTGTGGCAGCCCTGTGGTTCCTGTGCCGTGTTCAGCCCCGATCCCAGACAAGCAATGATGAGTCCAGGCCCAGTGATTTCAGCCCTTTCAGCTGCTGACCCACAAGCTTTATTTCACTGCCAGCGCTCTTCTCCATCTTCAAAGGGCATCATCTGTCTGTGGCTCCAGCTCTGCAAGACTTGAGCTCCTACCCGAGGGTTTCTAAGCCCAGCCCAGCATCAATATGCCAGCCACCCATGCTTTTACCTCCAGCCCAACAATCCTCAGACACTGTGATAGACTGTGCCTCTTTTTGCCTCAAGGCCAAGAGCCCCATTCTGAGCATTATAAGTTCTTTTCCGTTTCCATTTAGAGCCCCAGCAACACAGTACAATTTCCAGCCCCACAGTGATTTCCACTGGATACCTAGCGGTGCCATCACAGACCTTGGCGATCTCCTAGCATCAGCAGGGCTTTCTGGCGCAAGGCTGCAGCCCCCTTTTGCGCTCCACACAACCTATTTTACGTTCACCATAGCACGGGCCCCACAGTGATTTTGGCGGAAAAACACTACGGTGCCTGTGGCAGCCCTGTGGTTCCTGTGCCGTGTTCAGCCCCGATCGCAGACAAGCAATGATGAGTCCAGGCCCAGTGATTTCAGCCCTTTCAGCTGTTGACCCACAAGCTTTATTTCACTGCCAGTGCTCTTCTCCATCTTCAAAGGGCATCATCTTGGCTTTGGCTCCAGCTCTGCAAGACTTGAGCTCCTACCCGAGGGTTTCTAAGCCCAGCCCAGCATCAATATGCCAGCCCCAAAGCGATTTCCACTGGATCCCTAGAGGTGCCATCACAGACCTAGGTGATCTCCTAGCATCAGCGGGGCTTTCTGGCGCAAGGCTGCAGCCTCCTTTTGCGCTCCACACAACCTATTTTACGTTCACCATAGCACGGGCCCCACAGTGATTTCGGCAGAAAAACACTACGGTGCCTGTGGCAGCCCTGTGGTTCCTGTGCCGTGTTCAGCCCCGATCCCAGACAAGCAATGATGAGTCCAGGCCCAGTGATTTCAGCCCTTTCAGCTGTTGACCCACAAGCTTTATTTCACTGCCAGCGCTCTTCTCCATCTTCAAAGGGCAGCACATTGGCTTTGGCTCCAGCTCTGCAAGACTTGAGCTCCTACCCGAGGGTTTCTAAGCCGAGCCCAGCATCAATATGCCAGCCCCACAGCGATTTCCACTGGATCCCTAGAGGTGCCATCACAGACCTAGGTGATCTCCTAGCATCAGCGGGGCTTTCTAGCGCAAGGCTGCAGCCCCCATTTGCGCGCCACACAACCTATTTTACGTTCACCATAGCACGGGCCCCACAGTGATTTTGGCGGAAAAACACTACGGTGCCTGTGGCAGCCCTGTGGTTCCTGTGCTGTGTTCAGCCCTGATGCCAGACAAGCAATGATGAGTCCAGGCCCAGTGATTTCAGCCCTTTCAGCTGCTGACCCACAAGCTTTATTTCACTGCCAGCGCTCTTCTCCATCTTCAAAGGGCAGCATCTTGTCTGTGGCTCCAGCTCTGCAAGACTTGAGCTCCTACCCGAGGGTTTCTAAGCCCAGCCCAGCATCAATATGCCAGCCACCCATGCTTTTACCTCCAGCCCAACAATCTTGTGACACTGTGACAGACTGTGCCTCTTTTCGCCTCAAGGCCAAGAGCCCCATTCTCAGCATAATAAGATCTTTTACGTTTTCAGTTAGAGCCCCAGCCCCACAGTGATTTCCGCTCGATCCCTAGAGGTGCCATCACAGACCTAGGCGATCTCCTAGCATTAGCGGGGCTTTCTGGCGCAAGGCTGCAGCCCCCTTTTGTGCTCCACACAACCTATTTTACGTTCACCATAGCACGGGCCCCACAGTGATTTCGGCGGAAAAACACTACGGTGCCTGTGGCAGCCCTGTGGTTCCTGTGCCGTGTTCAGCCCCGATCCCAGACAAGCAATGATGAGTCCAGGCCCAGTGATTTCAGCCCTTTCAGCTGCTGACCCACAAGCTTTATTTCACTGCCAGCGCTCTTCTCCAGCTTCAAAGGGCAGCATCTGTCTGTGGCTCCAGCTCTGCAAGACTTGAGCTCCAGCCCAAGGGCCTGTAAGCCCAGCCCAGCATCAATATGCCAGCCCCACCATGCTTTTACCTCCAGCCCAACAATCTTGTGACACTGTGACAGACTGTGCCTCTTTTCGCCTCAAGGCCAAGAGCCCCATTCTCAGCATAATAAGATCTTTTACGTTTTCAGTTAGAGCCCCAGCCCCACAGTGATTTCCGCTCGATCCCTAGAGGTGCCATCACAGACCTAGGCGATCTCCTAGCATTTGCGGGGCTTTCTGGCGCAAGGCTGCAGCCCCCTTTTGTGCTCCACACAACCTATTTTACGTTCACCATAGCACGGGCCCCACAGTGATTTTGGCGGAAAAACACTACGGTGCCTGTGGCAGCCCTGTGGTTCCTGTGCCGTGTTCAGCCCCGATCCCAGACAAGCAATGATGAGTCCAGGCCCAGTGATTTCAGCCCTTTCAGCTGCTGACCCACAAGCTTTATTTCACTGCCAGCGCTCTTCTCCATCTTCAAAGGGCATCATCTGTCTGTGGCTCCAGCTCTGCAAGACTTGAGCTCCTACCCGAGGGTTTCTAAGCCCAGCCCAGCATCAATATGCCAGCCACCCATGCTTTTACCTCCAGCCCAACAATCCTCAGACACTGTGATAGACTGTGCCTCTTTTTGCCTCAAGGCCAAGAGCCCCATTCTGAGCATTATAAGTTCTTTTCCGTTTCCATTTAGAGCCCCAGCAACACAGTACAATTTCCAGCCCCACAGTGATTTCCACTGGATACCTAGCGGTGCCATCACAGACCTTGGCGATCTCCTAGCATCAGCAGGGCTTTCTGGCGCAAGGCTGCAGCCCCCTTTTGCGCTCCACACAACCTATTTTACGTTCACCATAGCACGGGCCCCACAGTGATTTTGGCGGAAAAACACTACGGTGCCTGTGGCAGCCCTGTGGTTCCTGTGCCGTGTTCAGCCCCGATCCCAGACAAGCAATGATGAGTCCAGGCCCAGTGATTTCAGCCCTTTCAGCTGTTGACCCACAAGCTTTATTTCACTGCCAGCGCTCTTCTCCATCTTCAAAGGGCAGCACATTGGCTTTGGCTCCAGCTCTGCATGACTTGAGCTCCTACCCGAGGGTTTCTAAGCCCAGCCCAGCATCAATATGCCAGCCCCACAGCGATTTCCACTGGATACCTAGAGGTGCCATCACAGACCTAGGTGATCTCCTAGCATCAAGTGGGCTTTCTGGCGCAAGGCTGCAGCCCCCTTTTGCGCTCCACACAACCTATTTTACGTTCACCATAGCACGGGCCCCACAGTGATTTTTGGCAGAAAAACACTACGGTGCCTGTGGCAGCCCTGTGGTTCCTGTGCCGTGTTCAGCCCCGATCCCAGACAAGCAATGATGAGTCCAGGCCCAGTGATTTCAGCCCTTTCAGCTGTTGACCCACAAGCTTTATTTCACTGCCAGCGCTCTTCTCCATCTTCAAAGGGCAGCACATTGGCTTTGGCTCCAGCTCTGCAAGACTTGAGCTCCTACCCGAGGGTTTCTAAGCCGAGCCCAGCATCAATATGCCAGCCCCACAGCGATTTCCACTGGATCCCTAGAGGTGCCATCACAGACCTAGGTGATCTCCTAGCATCAGCGGGGCTTTCTAGCGCAAGGCTGCAGCCCCCATTTGCGCGCCACACAACCTATTTTACGTTCACCATAGCACGGGCCCCACAGTGATTTTGGCGGAAAAACACTACGGTGCCTGTGGCAGCCCTGTGGTTCCTGTGCCGTGTTCAGCCCCGATCCCAGACAAGCAATGATGAGTCCAGGCTCAGTGATTTCAGCCCTTTCAGCTGCTGACCCACAAGCTTTATTTCACTGCCAGCACTCTTCTCCAGCTTCAAAGGGCAGCATCTTGGCTTTGGCTCCATCTCTGCAAGACTTGCGCTCCAGCCCAAGGGCCTGTAAGCCCAGCCCAGCATCAATATGCCAGCCCCCCCATGCTTTTACCTCCAGCCCAACAATCTTGTGACACTGTGACAGACTGTGCCTCTTTTCGCCTCAAGGCCAAGAGCCCCATTCTCAGCATAATAAGATCTTTTACGTTTTCAGTTAGAGCCCCAGCCCCACAGAGATTTCTGCTCGATCCCTAGAGGTGCCATCACAGACCTAGGTGATCTCCTAGAATCAGCAGGGCTTTCTAGCGCAAGGCTGCAGCCCCCTTTTGTGCTCCACACAACCTATTTTACGTTCACCATAGCACGGGCCCCACAGTGATTTTGGCGGAAAAACACTACGGTGCCTGTGGCAGCCCTGTGGTTCCTGTGCCGTGTTCAGCCCCGATCCCAGACAAGCAATGATGAGTCCAGGCCCAGTGATTTCAGCCCTTTCAGCTGCTGACCCACAAGCTTTATTTCACTGCCAGCGCTCTTCTCCATCTTCAAAGGGCATCATCTGTCTGTGGCTCCAGCTCTGCAAGACTTGAGCTCCTACCCGAGGGTTTCTAAGCCCAGACCAGCATCAATATGCCAGCCACCCATGCTTTTACCTCCAGCCCAACAATCCTCAGACACTGTGATAGACTGTGCCTCTTTTTGCCTCAAGGCCAAGAGCCCCATTCTGAGCATTATAAGTTCTTTTCCGTTTCCATTTAGAGCCCCAGCAACACAGTACAATTTCCAGCCCCACAGTGATTTCCACTGGATACCTAGCGGTGCCATCACAGACCTTGGCGATCTCCTAGCATCAGCAGGGCTTTCTGGCGCAAGGCTGCAGCCCCCTTTTGCGCTCCACACAACCTATTTTACGTTCACCATAGCACGGGCCCCACAGTGATTTCGGCAGAAAAACACTACGGTGCCTGTGGCAGCCCTGTGGTTCCTGTGCCGTGTTCAGCCCCGATCCCAGACAAGCAATGATGAGTCCAGGCCCAGTGATTTCAGCCCTTTCAGCTGTTGACCCACAAGCTTTATTTCACTGCCAGCGCTCTTCTCCATCTTCAAAGGGCAGCACATTGGCTTTGGCTCCAGCTCTGCAAGACTTGAGCTCCTACCCGAGGGTTTCTAAGCCGAGCCCAGCATCAATATGCCAGCCCCACAGCGATTTCCACTGGATCCCTAGAGGTGCCATCACAGACCTAGGTGATCTCCTAGCATCAGCGGGGCTTTCTAGCGCAAGGCTGCAGCCCCCATTTGCGCGCCACACAACCTATTTTACGTTCACCATAGCACGGGCCCCACAGTGATTTTGGCGGAAAAACACTACGGTGCCTGTGGCAGCCCTGTGGTTCCTGTGCCGTGTTCAGCCCCGATCCCAGACAAGCAATGATGAGTCCAGGCTCAGTGATTTCAGCCCTTTCAGCTGCTGACCCACAAGCTTTATTTCACTGCCAGCACTCTTCTCCAGCTTCAAAGGGCAGCATCTTGGCTTTGGCTCCATCTCTGCAAGACTTGCGCTCCAGCCCAAGGGCCTGTAAGCCCAGCCCAGCATCAATATGCCAGCCCCCACATGCTTTTACCTCCAGCCCAACAATCTTGTGACACTGTGACAGACTGTGCCTCTTTTCGCCTCAAGGCCAAGAGCCCCATTCTGAGCATAATAAGATCTTTTACGTTTTCAGTTAGAGCCCCAGCCCCACAGCGATTTCCACTGGATCCCTAGAGGTGCAATCACAGACTTTGGCGATCTCCTAGCATCAGCGGGGCTTTCTGGCGCAAGGCTGCAGCCCCCTTTTGCGCTCCACACAACCTATTTTACGTTCACCATAGCACGGGCCCCACAGTGATTTTGGCGGAAAAACACTACGGTGCCTGTGGCAGCCCTGTGGTTCCTGTGCCGTGTTCAGCCCCGATCCCAGACAAGCAATGATGAGTCCAGGCCCAGTGATTTCAGCCCTTTCAGCTGCTGACCCACAAGCTTTATTTCACTGCCAGCGCTCGTCTCCATCTTCAAAGGGCAGCACATTGGCTTTGGCTCCAGCTCTGCATGACTTGAGCTCCTACCCGAGGGTTTCTAAGCCCAGCCCAGCATCAATATGCCAGCCCCACAGCGATTTCCACTGGATACCTAGAGGTGCCATCACAGACCTAGGTGATCTCCTAGCATCAAGTGGGCTTTCTGGCGCAAGGCTGCAGCCCCCTTTTGCGCTCCACACAACCTATTTTACGTTCACCATAGCACGGGCCCCACAGTGATTTTTGGCAGAAAAACACTACGGTGCCTGTGGCAGCCCTGTGGTTCCTGTGCCGTGTTCAGCCCCGATCCCAGACAAGCAATGATGAGTCCAGGCCCAGTGATTTCAGCCCTTTCAGCTGTTGACCCACAAGCTTTATTTCACTGCCAGCGCTCTTCTCCATCTTCAAAGGGCAGCACATTGGCTTTGGCTCCAGCTCTGCAAGACTTGAGCTCCTACCCGAGGGTTTCTAAGCCGAGCCCAGCATCAATATGCCAGCCCCACAGCGATTTCCACTGGATCCCTAGAGGTGCCATCACAGACCTAGGTGATCTCCTAGCATCAGCGGGGCTTTCTAGCGCAAGGCTGCAGCCCCCATTTGCGCGCCACACAACCTATTTTACGTTCACCATAGCACGGGCCCCACAGTGATTTTGGCGGAAAAACACTACGGTGCCTGTGGCAGCCCTGTGGTTCCTGTGCCGTGTTCAGCCCCGATCCCAGACAAGCAATGATGAGTCCAGGCTAAGTGATTTCAGCCCTTTCAGCTGCTGACCCACAAGCTTTATTTCACTGCCAGCACTCTTCTCCAGCTTCAAAGGGCAGCATCTTGGCTTTGGCTCCAGCTCTGCAAGACTTGCGCTCCAGCCCAAGGGCCTGTAAGCCCAGCCCAGCATCAATATGCCAGTCCCCACATGCTTTTACCTCCAGCCCAACAATCCTGAGACACTGTGACAGACTGTGCCTCTTTTCGCCTCAAGGCCAAGAGCCCCATTCTGAGCATAATAAGATCTTTTACGTTTTCAGTTAGAGCCCCAGCCCCACAGCGATTTCCACTGGATCCCTAGAGGTGCAATCACAGACTTTGGCGATCTCCTAGCATCAGCGGGGCTTTCTGGCGCAAGGCTGCAGCCCCCTTTTGCGCTCCACACAACCTATTTTACGTTCACCATAGCACGGGCCCCACAGTGATTTTGGCGGAACAACACTACGGTGCCTGTGGCAGCCCTGTGGTTCCTGTGCCGTGTTCATCCCCGATCCCAGACAAGCAATGATGAGTCCAGGCCCAGTGATTTCAGCCCTTTCAGCTGCTGACCCACAAGCTTTATTTCACTGCCAGCGCTCGTCTCCATCTTCAAAGGGCAGCACATTGGCTTTGGCTCCAGCTCTGCATGACTTGAGCTCCTACCCGAGGGTTTCTAAGCCCAGCCCAGCATCAATATGCCAGCCCCACAGCGATTTCCACTGGATACCTAGAGGTGCCATCACAGACCTAGGTGATCTCCTAGCATCAAGTGGGCTTTCTGGCGCAAGGCTGCAGCCCCCTTTTGCGCTCCACACAACCTATTTTACGTTCACCATAGCACGGGCCCCACAGTGATTTTTGGCAGAAAAACACTACGGTGCCTGTGGCAGCCATATGGTTCCTGTGCCGTGTTCATCCCCGATCCCAGACAAGCAATGATGAGTCCAGGCCCAGTGATTTCAGCCCTTTCAGCTGTTGACCCACAAGCTTTATTTCACTGCCAGCGCTCTTCTCCAGCTTCAAAGGGCAGCACATTGGCTTTGGCTCCAGCTCTGCATGACTTGAGCTCCTACCCGAGGGTTTCTAAGCCCAGCCCAGCATCAATATGCCAGCCCCAAAGCGATTTCCACTGGATCCCTAGAGGTGCAATCACAGACCTAGGTGATCTCCTAGCATCAGCGGGGCTTTCTGGCGCAAGGCTGCAGCCCCCTTTTGCGCTCCACACAACCTATTTTACGTTCACCATAGTACGGGCCCCACAGTGATTTTGGCGGAAAAACACTACGGTGCCTGTGGCAGCCCTGTGGCTCCTGTGCTGTGTTCATCCCCGATCCCAGACAAGCAATGATGAGTCCAGGCCCAGTGATTTCAGCCCTTTCAGCTGTTGACCCACAAGCTTTATTTCACTGCCAGCACTCTTCTCCATCTTCAAAGGGCATCATCTTGGCTGTGGCTCCAGCTCTGCAAGACTTGAGCTCCAGCCCAAGGGCCTGTAAGCCCAGCCCAGCATCAATATGCCAGCCCCCCCATGCTTTTACCTCCAGCCCAACAATCTTGTGACACTGTGATAGACTGTGCCTCTTTTCGCCTCAAGGCCAAGAGCCCCATTCTCAGCATAATAAGATCTTTTACGTTTTCAGTTAGAGCCCCAGCCTCACAGTGATTTCCGCTCGAACCTTAGAGATGCCATCACAGACCTAGGCGATCTCCTACTATCAGCAGGGCTTTCTGGCGCAAGGCTGCAGCCCCCTTTTGCGCTCCACACAACCTATTTTACGTTCACCATAGCACGGGCCCCACAGTGATTTCGGCGGAAAAACACTACAGTGCCTGTGGCAGCCATATGGTTCCTGTGCCGTGTTCAGCCCCGATCCCAGACAAGCAATGATGAGTCCAGGCCCAGTGATTTCAGCCCTTTCAGCTGCTGACCCACAAGCTTTATTTCACTGCCAGCGCTCTTCTCCATCTTCAAAGGGCATCATCTGTCTGTGGCTCCAGCTCTGCAAGACTTGAGCTCCTACCCGAGGGTTTCTAAGCCCAGCCCAGCATCAATATGCCAGCCACCCATGCTTTTACCTCCAGCCCAACAATCCTCAGACACTGTGATAGACTGTGCCTCTTTTTGCCTCAAGGCCAAGAGCCCCATTCTGAGCATTATAAGTTCTTTTCCGTTTCCATTTAGAGCCCCAGCAACACAGTACAATTTCCAGCCCCACAGTGATTTCCACTGGATACCTAGCGGTGCCATCACAGACCTTGGCGATCTCCTAGCATCAGCAGGGCTTTCTGGCGCAAGGCTGCAGCCCCCTTTTGCGCTCCACACAACCTATTTTACGTTCACCATAGCACGGGCCCCACAGTGATTTTGGCGGAAAAACACTACGGTGCCTGTGGCAGCCCTGTGGTTCCTGTGCCGTGTTCAGCCCCGATCGCAGACAAGCAATGATGAGTCCAGGCCCAGTGATTTCAGCCCTTTCAGCTGTTGACCCACAAGCTTTATTTCACTGCCAGTGCTCTTCTCCATCTTCAAAGGGCATCATCTTGGCTTTGGCTCCAGCTCTGCAAGACTTGAGCTCCTACCCGAGGGTTTCTAAGCCCAGCCCAGCATCAATATGCCAGCCCCAAAGCGATTTCCACTGGATCCCTAGAGGTGCCATCACAGACCTAGGTGATCTCCTAGCATCAGCGGGGCTTTCTGGCGCAAGGCTGCAGCCTCCTTTTGCGCTCCACACAACCTATTTTACGTTCACCATAGCACGGGCCCCACAGTGATTTCGGCAGAAAAACACTACGGTGCCTGTGGCAGCCCTGTGGTTCCTGTGCCGTGTTCAGCCCCGATCCCAGACAAGCAATGATGAGTCCAGGCCCAGTGATTTCAGCCCTTTCAGCTGTTGACCCACAAGCTTTATTTCACTGCCAGCGCTCTTCTCCATCTTCAAAGGGCAGCACATTGGCTTTGGCTCCAGCTCTGCAAGACTTGAGCTCCTACCCGAGGGTTTCTAAGCCGAGCCCAGCATCAATATGCCAGCCCCACAGCGATTTCCACTGGATCCCTAGAGGTGCCATCACAGACCTAGGTGATCTCCTAGCATCAGCGGGGCTTTCTAGCGCAAGGCTGCAGCCCCCATTTGCGCGCCACACAACCTATTTTACGTTCACCATAGCACGGGCCCCACAGTGATTTTGGCGGAAAAACACTACGGTGCCTGTGGCAGCCCTGTGGTTCCTGTGCTGTGTTCAGCCCTGATGCCAGACAAGCAATGATGAGTCCAGGCCCAGTGATTTCAGCCCTTTCAGCTGCTGACCCACAAGCTTTATTTCACTGCCAGCGCTCTTCTCCATCTTCAAAGGGCAGCATCTTGTCTGTGGCTCCAGCTCTGCAAGACTTGAGCTCCTACCCGAGGGTTTCTAAGCCCAGCCCAGCATCAATATGCCAGCCACCCATGCTTTTACCTCCAGCCCAACAATCTTGTGACACTGTGACAGACTGTGCCTCTTTTCGCCTCAAGGCCAAGAGCCCCATTCTCAGCATAATAAGATCTTTTACGTTTTCAGTTAGAGCCCCAGCCCCACAGTGATTTCCGCTCGATCCCTAGAGGTGCCATCACAGACCTAGGTGATCTCCTACCATCAGCAGGGCTTTCTGGCGCAAGGCTGCAGCCCCCTTTTGTGCTCCACACAACCTATTTTACGTTCACCATAGCACGGGCCCCACAGTGATTTTGGCGGAAAAACACTACAGTGCCTGTGGCAGCCCTGTGGTTCCTGTGCCGTGTTCAGCCCCGATCCCAGACAAGCAATGATGAGTCCAGGCCCAGTGATTTCAGCCCTTTCAGCTGCTGACCCACAAGCTTTATTTCACTGCCAGCGCTCTTCTCCAGCTTCAAAGGGCAGCATCTGTCTGTGGCTCCAGCTCTGCAAGACTTGAGCTCCAGCCCAAGGGCCTGTAAGCCCAGCCCAGCATCAATATGCCAGCCCCACCATGCTTTTACCTCCAGCCCAACAATCTTGTGACACTGTGACAGACTGTGCCTCTTTTCGCCTCAAGGCCAAGAGCCCCATTCTCAGCATAATAAGATCTTTTACGTTTTCAGTTAGAGCCCCAGCCCCACAGTGATTTCCGCTCGATCCCTAGAGGTGCCATCACAGACCTAGGCGATCTCCTAGCATTAGCGGGGCTTTCTGGCGCAAGGCTGCAGCCCCCTTTTGTGCTCCACACAACCTATTTTACGTTCACCATAGCACGGGCCCCACAGTGATTTTGGCGGAAAAACACTACGGTGCCTGTGGCAGCCCTGTGGTTCCTGTGCCGTGTTCAGCCCCGATCCCAGACAAGCAATGATGAGTCCAGGCCCAGTGATTTCAGCCCTTTCAGCTGCTGACCCACAAGCTTTATTTCACTGCCAGCGCTCTTCTCCATCTTCAAAGGGCATCATCTGTCTGTGGCTCCAGCTCTGCAAGACTTGAGCTCCTACCCGAGGGTTTCTAAGCCCAGCCCAGCATCAATATGCCAGCCACCCATGCTTTTACCTCCAGCCCAACAATCCTCAGACACTGTGATAGACTGTGCCTCTTTTTGCCTCAAGGCCAAGAGCCCCATTCTGAGCATTATAAGTTCTTTTCCGTTTCCATTTAGAGCCCCAGCAACACAGTACAATTTCCAGCCCCACAGTGATTTCCACTGGATACCTAGCGGTGCCATCACAGACCTTGGCGATCTCCTAGCATCAGCAGGGCTTTCTGGCGCAAGGCTGCAGCCCCCTTTTGCGCTCCACACAACCTATTTTACGTTCACCATAGCACGGGCCCCACAGTGATTTTGGCGGAAAAACACTACGGTGCCTGTGGCAGCCCTGTGGTTCCTGTGCCGTGTTCAGCCCCGATCGCAGACAAGCAATGATGAGTCCAGGCCCAGTGATTTCAGCCCTTTCAGCTGTTGACCCACAAGCTTTATTTCACTGCCAGCGCTCTTCTCCATCTTCAAAGGGCAGCACATTGGCTTTGGCTCCAGCTCTGCATGACTTGAGCTCCTACCCGAGGGTTTCTAAGCCCAGCCCAGCATCAATATGCCAGCCCCACAGCGATTTCCACTGGATACCTAGAGGTGCCATCACAGACCTAGGTGATCTCCTAGCATCAAGTGGGCTTTCTGGCGCAAGGCTGCAGCCCCCTTTTGCGCTCCACACAACCTATTTTACGTTCACCATAGCACGGGCCCCACAGTGATTTTTGGCAGAAAAACACTACGGTGCCTGTGGCAGCCCTGTGGTTCCTGTGCCGTGTTCAGCCCCGATCCCAGACAAGCAATGATGAGTCCAGGCCCAGTGATTTCAGCCCTTTCAGCTGTTGACCCACAAGCTTTATTTCACTGCCAGCGCTCTTCTCCATCTTCAAAGGGCAGCACATTGGCTTTGGCTCCAGCTCTGCAAGACTTGAGCTCCTACCCGAGGGTTTCTAAGCCGAGCCCAGCATCAATATGCCAGCCCCACAGCGATTTCCACTGGATCCCTAGAGGTGCCATCACAGACCTAGGTGATCTCCTAGCATCAGCGGGGCTTTCTAGCGCAAGGCTGCAGCCCCCATTTGCGCGCCACACAACCTATTTTACGTTCACCATAGCACGGGCCCCACAGTGATTTTGGCGGAAAAACACTACGGTGCCTGTGGCAGCCCTGTGGTTCCTGTGCCGTGTTCAGCCCCGATCCCAGACAAGCAATGATGAGTCCAGGCTCAGTGATTTCAGCCCTTTCAGCTGCTGACCCACAAGCTTTATTTCACTGCCAGCACTCTTCTCCAGCTTCAAAGGGCAGCATCTTGGCTTTGGCTCCATCTCTGCAAGACTTGCGCTCCAGCCCAAGGGCCTGTAAGCCCAGCCCAGCATCAATATGCCAGCCCCCCCATGCTTTTACCTCCAGCCCAACAATCTTGTGACACTGTGACAGACTGTGCCTCTTTTCGCCTCAAGGCCAAGAGCCCCATTCTCAGCATAATAAGATCTTTTACGTTTTCAGTTAGAGCCCCAGCCCCACAGAGATTTCTGCTCGATCCCTAGAGGTGCCATCACAGACCTAGGTGATCTCCTAGAATCAGCAGGGCTTTCTAGCGCAAGGCTGCAGCCCCCTTTTGTGCTCCACACAACCTATTTTACGTTCACCATAGCACGGGCCCCACAGTGATTTTGGCGGAAAAACACTACGGTGCCTGTGGCAGCCCTGTGGTTCCTGTGCCGTGTTCAGCCCCGATCCCAGACAAGCAATGATGAGTCCAGGCCCAGTGATTTCAGCCCTTTCAGCTGCTGACCCACAAGCTTTATTTCACTGCCAGCGCTCTTCTCCATCTTCAAAGGGCATCATCTGTCTGTGGCTCCAGCTCTGCAAGACTTGAGCTCCTACCCGAGGGTTTCTAAGCCCAGCCCAGCATCAATATGCCAGCCACCCATGCTTTTACCTCCAGCCCAACAATCCTCAGACACTGTGATAGACTGTGCCTCTTTTTGCCTCAAGGCCAAGAGCTCCATTCTGAGCATTATAAGTTCTTTTCCGTTTCCATTTAGAGCCCCAGCAACACAGTACAATTTCCAGCCCCACAGTGATTTCCACTGGATACCTAGCGGTGCCATCACAGACCTTGGCGATCTCCTAGCATCAGCAGGGCTTTCTGGCGCAAGGCTGCAGCCCCCTTTTGCGCTCCACACAACCTATTTTACGTTCACCATAGCACGGGCCCCACAGTGATTTTGGCGGAAAAACACTACGGTGCCTGTGGCAGCCCTGTGGTTCCTGTGCCGTGTTCAGCCCCGATCCCAGACAAGCAATGATGAGTCCAGGCCCAGTGATTTCAGCCCTTTCAGCTGCTGACCCACAAGCTTTATTTCACTGCCAGCGCTCTTCTCCATCTTCAAAGGGCATCATCTGTCTGTGGCTCCAGCTCTGCAAGACTTGAGCTCCTACCCGAGGGTTTCTAAGCCCAGCCCAGCATCAATATGCCAGCCACCCATGCTTTTACCTCCAGCCCAACAATCCTCAGACACTGTGATAGACTGTGCCTCTTTTTGCCTCAAGGCCAAGAGCCCCATTCTGAGCATTATAAGTTCTTTTCCGTTTCCATTTAGAGCCCCAGCAACACAGTACAATTTCCAGCCCCACAGTGATTTCCACTGGATACCTAGCGGTGCCATCACAGACCTTGGCGATCTCCTAGCATCAGCAGGGCTTTCTGGCGCAAGGCTGCAGCCCCCTTTTGCGCTCCACACAACCTATTTTACGTTCACCATAGCACGGGCCCCACAGTGATTTTTGGCAGAAAAACACTACGGTGCCTGTGGCAGCCCTGTGGTTCCTGTGCCGTGTTCAGCCCCGATCCCAGACAAGCAATGATGAGTCCAGGCCCAGTGATTTCAGCCCTTTCAGCTGTTGACCCACAAGCTTTATTTCACTGCCAGCGCTCTTCTCCATCTTCAAAGGGCAGCACATTGGCTTTGGCTCCAGCTCTGCAAGACTTGAGCTCCTACCCGAGGGTTTCTAAGCCGAGCCCAGCATCAATATGCCAGCCCCACAGCGATTTCCACTGGATCCCTAGAGGTGCCATCACAGACCTAGGTGATCTCCTAGCATCAGCGGGGCTTTCTAGCGCAAGGCTGCAGCCCCCATTTGCGCGCCACACAACCTATTTTACGTTCACCATAGCACGGGCCCCACAGTGATTTTGGCGGAAAAACACTACGGTGCCTGTGGCAGCCCTGTGGTTCCTGTGCCGTGTTCAGCCCCGATCCCAGACAAGCAATGATGAGTCCAGGCTCAGTGATTTCAGCCCTTTCAGCTGCTGACCCACAAGCTTTATTTCACTGCCAGCACTCTTCTCCAGCTTCAAAGGGCAGCATCTTGGCTTTGGCTCCATCTCTGCAAGACTTGCGCTCCAGCCCAAGGGCCTGTAAGCCCAGCCCAGCATCAATATGCCAGCCCCCCCATGCTTTTACCTCCAGCCCAACAATCTTGTGACACTGTGACAGACTGTGCCTCTTTTCGCCTCAAGGCCAAGAGCCCCATTCTCAGCATAATAAGATCTTTTACGTTTTCAGTTAGAGCCCCAGCCCCACAGAGATTTCTGCTCGATCCCTAGAGGTGCCATCACAGACCTAGGTGATCTCCTAGAATCAGCAGGGCTTTCTAGCGCAAGGCTGCAGCCCCCTTTTGTGCTCCACACAACCTATTTTACGTTCACCATAGCACGGGCCCCACAGTGATTTTGGCGGAAAAACACTACGGTGCCTGTGGCAGCCCTGTGGTTCCTGTGCCGTGTTCAGCCCCGATCCCAGACAAGCAATGATGAGTCCAGGCCCAGTGATTTCAGCCCTTTCAGCTGCTGACCCACAAGCTTTATTTCACTGCCAGCGCTCTTCTCCATCTTCAAAGGGCATCATCTGTCTGTGGCTCCAGCTCTGCAAGACTTGAGCTCCTACCCGAGGGTTTCTAAGCCCAGCCCAGCATCAATATGCCAGCCACCCATGCTTTTACCTCCAGCCCAACAATCCTCAGACACTGTGATAGACTGTGCCTCTTTTTGCCTCAAGGCCAAGAGCCCCATTCTGAGCATTATAAGTTCTTTTCCGTTTCCATTTAGAGCCCCAGCAACACAGTACAATTTCCAGCCCCACAGTGATTTCCACTGGATACCTAGCGGTGCCATCACAGACCTTGGCGATCTCCTAGCATCAGCAGGGCTTTCTGGCGCAAGGCTGCAGCCCCCTTTTGCGCTCCACACAACCTATTTTACGTTCACCATAGCACGGGCCCCACAGTGATTTTGGCGGAAAAACACTACGGTGCCTGTGGCAGCCCTGTGGTTCCTGTGCCGTGTTCAGCCCCGATCCCAGACAAGCAATGATGAGTCCAGGCCCAGTGATTTCAGCCCTTTCAGCTGTTGACCCACAAGCTTTATTTCACTGCCAGCGCTCTTCTCCATCTTCAAAGGGCAGCACATTGGCTTTGGCTCCAGCTCTGCAAGACTTGAGCTCCTACCCGAGGGTTTCTAAGCCGAGCCCAGCATCAATATGCCAGCCCCACAGCGATTTCCACTGGATCCCTAGAGGTGCCATCACAGACCTAGGTGATCTCCTAGCATCAGCGGGGCTTTCTAGCGCAAGGCTGCAGCCCCCATTTGCGCGCCACACAACCTATTTTACGTTCACCATAGCACGGGCCCCACAGTGATTTTGGCGGAAAAACACTACGGTGCCTGTGGCAGCCCTGTGGTTCCTGTGCCGTGTTCAGCCCCGATCCCAGACAAGCAATGATGAGTCCAGGCTCAGTGATTTCAGCCCTTTCAGCTGCTGACCCACAAGCTTTATTTCACTGCCAGCACTCTTCTCCAGCTTCAAAGGGCAGCATCTTGGCTTTGGCTCCATCTCTGCAAGACTTGCGCTCCAGCCCAAGGGCCTGTAAGCCCAGCCCAGCATCAATATGCCAGCCCCCCCATGCTTTTACCTCCAGCCCAACAATCTTGTGACACTGTGACAGACTGTGCCTCTTTTCGCCTCAAGGCCAAGAGCCCCATTCTCAGCATAATAAGATCTTTTACGTTTTCAGTTAGAGCCCCAGCCCCACAGAGATTTCTGCTCGATCCCTAGAGGTGCCATCACAGACCTAGGTGATCTCCTAGAATCAGCAGGGCTTTCTAGCGCAAGGCTGCAGCCCCCTTTTGTGCTCCACACAACCTATTTTACGTTCACCATAGCACGGGCCCCACAGTGATTTTGGCGGAAAAACACTACGGTGCCTGTGGCAGCCCTGTGGTTCCTGTGCCGTGTTCAGCCCCGATCCCAGACAAGCAATGATGAGTCCAGGCCCAGTGATTTCAGCCCTTTCAGCTGCTGACCCACAAGCTTTATTTCACTGCCAGCGCTCTTCTCCATCTTCAAAGGGCATCATCTGTCTGTGGCTCCAGCTCTGCAAGACTTGAGCTCCTACCCGAGGGTTTCTAAGCCCAGCCCAGCATCAATATGCCAGCCACCCATGCTTTTACCTCCAGCCCAACAATCCTCAGACACTGTGATAGACTGTGCCTCTTTTTGCCTCAAGGCCAAGAGCCCCATTCTGAGCATTATAAGTTCTTTTCCGTTTCCATTTAGAGCCCCAGCAACACAGTACAATTTCCAGCCCCACAGTGATTTCCACTGGATACCTAGCGGTGCCATCACAGACCTTGGCGATCTCCTAGCATCAGCAGGGCTTTCTGGCGCAAGGCTGCAGCCCCCTTTTGCGCTCCACACAACCTATTTTACGTTCACCATAGCACGGGCCCCACAGTGATTTTTGGCAGAAAAACACTACGGTGCCTGTGGCAGCCCTGTGGTTCCTGTGCCGTGTTCAGCCCCGATCCCAGACAAGCAATGATGAGTCCAGGCCCAGTGATTTCAGCCCTTTCAGCTGCTGACCCACAAGCTTTATTTCACTGCCAGCGCTCTTCTCCATCTTCAAAGGGCAGCACATTGGCTTTGGCTCCAGCTCTGCAAGACTTGAGCTCCTACCCGAGGGTTTCTAAGCCGAGCCCAGCATCAATATGCCAGCCCCACAGCGATTTCCACTGGATCCCTAGAGGTGCCATCACAGACCTAGGTGATCTCCTAGCATCAGCGGGGCTTTCTAGCGCAAGGCTGCAGCCCCCATTTGCGCGCCACACAACCTATTTTACGTTCACCATAGCACGGGCCCCACAGTGATTTTGGCGGAAAAACACTACGGTGCCTGTGGCAGCCCTGTGGTTCCTGTGCCGTGTTCAGCCCCGATCCCAGACAAGCAATGATGAGTCCAGGCTCAGTGATTTCAGCCCTTTCAGCTGCTGACCCACAAGCTTTATTTCACTGCCAGCACTCTTCTCCAGCTTCAAAGGGCAGCATCTTGGCTTTGGCTCCATCTCTGCAAGACTTGCGCTCCAGCCCAAGGGCCTGTAAGCCCAGCCCAGCATCAATATGCCAGCCCCCCCATGCTTTTACCTCCAGCCCAACAATCTTGTGACACTGTGACAGACTGTGCCTCTTTTCGCCTCAAGGCCAAGAGCCCCATTCTCAGCATAATAAGATCTTTTACGTTTTCAGTTAGAGCCCCAGCCCCACAGAGATTTCTGCTCGATCCCTAGAGGTGCCATCACAGACCTAGGTGATCTCCTAGAATCAGCAGGGCTTTCTAGCGCAAGGCTGCAGCCCCCTTTTGTGCTCCACACAACCTATTTTACGTTCACCATAGCACGGGCCCCACAGTGATTTTGGCGGAAAAACACTACGGTGCCTGTGGCAGCCCTGTGGTTCCTGTGCCGTGTTCAGCCCCGATCCCAGACAAGCAATGATGAGTCCAGGCCCAGTGATTTCAGCCCTTTCAGCTGCTGACCCACAAGCTTTATTTCACTGCCAGCGCTCTTCTCCATCTTCAAAGGGCATCATCTGTCTGTGGCTCCAGCTCTGCAAGACTTGAGCTCCTACCCGAGGGTTTCTAAGCCCAGACCAGCATCAATATGCCAGCCACCCATGCTTTTACCTCCAGCCCAACAATCCTCAGACACTGTGATAGACTGTGCCTCTTTTTGCCTCAAGGCCAAGAGCCCCATTCTGAGCATTATAAGTTCTTTTCCGTTTCCATTTAGAGCCCCAGCAACACAGTACAATTTCCAGCCCCACAGTGATTTCCACTGGATACCTAGCGGTGCCATCACAGACCTTGGCGATCTCCTAGCATCAGCAGGGCTTTCTGGCGCAAGGCTGCAGCCCCCTTTTGCGCTCCACACAACCTATTTTACGTTCACCATAGCACGGGCCCCACAGTGATTTTGGCGGAAAAACACTACGGTGCCTGTGGCAGCCCTGTGGTTCCTGTGCCGTGTTCAGCCCCGATCCCAGACAAGCAATGATGAGTCCAGGCCCAGTGATTTCAGCCCTTTCAGCTGTTGACCCACAAGCTTTATTTCACTGCCAGCGCTCTTCTCCATCTTCAAAGGGCAGCACATTGGCTTTGGCTCCAGCTCTGCAAGACTTGAGCTCCTACCCGAGGGTTTCTAAGCCGAGCCCAGCATCAATATGCCAGCCCCACAGCGATTTCCACTGGATCCCTAGAGGTGCCATCACAGACCTAGGTGATCTCCTAGCATCAGCGGGGCTTTCTAGCGCAAGGCTGCAGCCCCCATTTGCGCGCCACACAACCTATTTTACGTTCACCATAGCACGGGCCCCACAGTGATTTTGGCGGAAAAACACTACGGTGCCTGTGGCAGCCCTGTGGTTCCTGTGCCGTGTTCAGCCCCGATCCCAGACAAGCAATGATGAGTCCAGGCTCAGTGATTTCAGCCCTTTCAGCTGCTGACCCACAAGCTTTATTTCACTGCCAGCACTCTTCTCCAGCTTCAAAGGGCAGCATCTTGGCTTTGGCTCCATCTCTGCAAGACTTGCGCTCCAGCCCAAGGGCCTGTAAGCCCAGCCCAGCATCAATATGCCAGCCCCCCCATGCTTTTACCTCCAGCCCAACAATCTTGTGACACTGTGACAGACTGTGCCTCTTTTCGCCTCAAGGCCAAGAGCCCCATTCTCAGCATAATAAGATCTTTTACGTTTTCAGTTAGAGCCCCAGCCCCACAGAGATTTCTGCTCGATCCCTAGAGGTGCCATCACAGACCTAGGTGATCTCCTAGAATCAGCAGGGCTTTCTAGCGCAAGGCTGCAGCCCCCTTTTGTGCTCCACACAACCTATTTTACGTTCACCATAGCACGGGCCCCACAGTGATTTTGGCGGAAAAACACTACGGTGCCTGTGGCAGCCCTGTGGTTCCTGTGCCGTGTTCAGCCCCGATCCCAGACAAGCAATGATGAGTCCAGGCCCAGTGATTTCAGCCCTTTCAGCTGCTGACCCACAAGCTTTATTTCACTGCCAGCGCTCTTCTCCATCTTCAAAGGGCATCATCTGTCTGTGGCTCCAGCTCTGCAAGACTTGAGCTCCTACCCGAGGGTTTCTAAGCCCAGCCCAGCATCAATATGCCAGCCACCCATGCTTTTACCTCCAGCCCAACAATCCTCAGACACTGTGATAGACTGTGCCTCTTTTTGCCTCAAGGCCAAGAGCCCCATTCTGAGCATTATAAGTTCTTTTCCGTTTCCATTTAGAGCCCCAGCAACACAGTACAATTTCCAGCCCCACAGTGATTTCCACTGGATACCTAGCGGTGCCATCACAGACCTTGGCGATCTCCTAGCATCAGCAGGGCTTTCTGGCGCAAGGCTGCAGCCCCCTTTTGCGCGCCACACAACCTATTTTACGTTCACCATAGCACGGGCCCCACAGTGATTTTGGCGGAAAAACACTACGGTGCCTGTGGCAGCCCTGTGGTTCCTGTGCCGTGTTCAGCCCCGATCGCAGACAAGCAATGATGAGTCCAGGCCCAGTGATTTCAGCCCTTTCAGCTGTTGACCCACAAGCTTTATTTCACTGCCAGCGCTCTTCTCCATCTTCAAAGGGCAGCACATTGGCTTTGGCTCCAGCTCTGCATGACTTGAGCTCCTACCCGAGGGTTTCTAAGCCCAGCCCAGCATCAATATGCCAGCCCCACAGCGATTTCCACTGGATCCCTAGAGGTGCCATCACAGACCTAGGTGATCTCCTAGCATCAGCGGGGCTTTCTAGCGCAAGGCTGCAGCCCCCATTTGCGCGCCACACAACCTATTTTACGTTCACCATAGCACGGGCCCCACAGTGATTTTGGCGGAAAAACACTACGGTGCCTGTGGCAGCCCTGTGGTTCCTGTGCCGTGTTCAGCCCCGATCCCAGACAAGCAATGATGAGTCCAGGCTCAGTGATTTCAGCCCTTTCAGCTGCTGACCCACAAGCTTTATTTCACTGCCAGCACTCTTCTCCAGCTTCAAAGGGCAGCATCTTGGCTTTGGCTCCATCTCTGCAAGACTTGCGCTCCAGCCCAAGGGCCTGTAAGCCCAGCCCAGCATCAATATGCCAGCCCCCCCATGCTTTTACCTCCAGCCCAACAATCTTGTGACACTGTGACAGACTGTGCCTCTTTTCGCCTCAAGGCCAAGAGCCCCATTCTCAGCATAATAAGATCTTTTACGTTTTCAGTTAGAGCCCCAGCCCCACAGAGATTTCTGCTCGATCCCTAGAGGTGCCATCACAGACCTAGGTGATCTCCTAGAATCAGCAGGGCTTTCTAGCGCAAGGCTGCAGCCCCCTTTTGTGCTCCACACAACCTATTTTACGTTCACCATAGCACGGGCCCCACAGTGATTTTGGCGGAAAAACACTACGGTGCCTGTGGCAGCCCTGTGGTTCCTGTGCCGTGTTCAGCCCCGATCCCAGACAAGCAATGATGAGTCCAGGCCCAGTGATTTCAGCCCTTTCAGCTGCTGACCCACAAGCTTTATTTCACTGCCAGCGCTCTTCTCCATCTTCAAAGGGCATCATCTGTCTGTGGCTCCAGCTCTGCAAGACTTGAGCTCCTACCCGAGGGTTTCTAAGCCCAGCCCAGCATCAATATGCCAGCCACCCATGCTTTTACCTCCAGCCCAACAATCCTCAGACACTGTGATAGACTGTGCCTCTTTTTGCCTCAAGGCCAAGAGCCCCATTCTGAGCATTATAAGTTCTTTTCCGTTTCCATTTAGAGCCCCAGCAACACAGTACAATTTCCAGCCCCACAGTGATTTCCACTGGATACCTAGCGGTGCCATCACAGACCTTGGCGATCTCCTAGCATCAGCAGGGCTTTCTGGCGCAAGGCTGCAGCCCCCTTTTGCGCTCCACACAACCTATTTTACGTTCACCATAGCACGGGCCCCACAGTGATTTTGGCGGAAAAACACTACGGTGCCTGTGGCAGCCCTGTGGTTCCTGTGCCGTGTTCAGCCCCGATCCCAGACAAGCAATGATGAGTCCAGGCCCAGTGATTTCAGCCCTTTCAGCTGTTGACCCACAAGCTTTATTTCACTGCCAGCGCTCTTCTCCATCTTCAAAGGGCAGCACATTGGCTTTGGCTCCAGCTCTGCAAGACTTGAGCTCCTACCCGAGGGTTTCTAAGCCGAGCCCAGCATCAATATGCCAGCCCCACAGCGATTTCCACTGGATCCCTAGAGGTGCCATCACAGACCTAGGTGATCTCCTAGCATCAGCGGGGCTTTCTAGCGCAAGGCTGCAGCCCCCATTTGCGCGCCACACAACCTATTTTACGTTCACCATAGCACGGGCCCCACAGTGATTTTGGCGGAAAAACACTACGGTGCCTGTGGCAGCCCTGTGGTTCCTGTGCCGTGTTCAGCCCCGATCCCAGACAAGCAATGATGAGTCCAGGCTCAGTGATTTCAGCCCTTTCAGCTGCTGACCCACAAGCTTTATTTCACTGCCAGCACTCTTCTCCAGCTTCAAAGGGCAGCATCTTGGCTTTGGCTCCATCTCTGCAAGACTTGCGCTCCAGCCCAAGGGCCTGTAAGCCCAGCCCAGCATCAATATGCCAGCCCCCCCATGCTTTTACCTCCAGCCCAACAATCTTGTGACACTGTGACAGACTGTGCCTCTTTTCGCCTCAAGGCCAAGAGCCCCATTCTCAGCATAATAAGATCTTTTACGTTTTCAGTTAGAGCCCCAGCCCCACAGAGATTTCTGCTCGATCCCTAGAGGTGCCATCACAGACCTAGGTGATCTCCTAGAATCAGCAGGGCTTTCTAGCGCAAGGCTGCAGCCCCCTTTTGTGCTCCACACAACCTATTTTACGTTCACCATAGCACGGGCCCCACAGTGATTTTGGCGGAAAAACACTACGGTGCCTGTGGCAGCCCTGTGGTTCCTGTGCCGTGTTCAGCCCCGATCCCAGACAAGCAATGATGAGTCCAGGCCCAGTGATTTCAGCCCTTTCAGCTGCTGACCCACAAGCTTTATTTCACTGCCAGCGCTCTTCTCCATCTTCAAAGGGCATCATCTGTCTGTGGCTCCAGCTCTGCAAGACTTGAGCTCCTACCCGAGGGTTTCTAAGCCCAGCCCAGCATCAATATGCCAGCCACCCATGCTTTTACCTCCAGCCCAACAATCCTCAGACACTGTGATAGACTGTGCCTCTTTTTGCCTCAAGGCCAAGAGCCCCATTCTGAGCATTATAAGTTCTTTTCCGTTTCCATTTAGAGCCCCAGCAACACAGTACAATTTCCAGCCCCACAGTGATTTCCACTGGATACCTAGCGGTGCCATCACAGACCTTGGCGATCTCCTAGCATCAGCAGGGCTTTCTGGCGCAAGGCTGCAGCCCCCTTTTGCGCTCCACACAACCTATTTTACGTTCACCATAGCACGGGCCCCACAGTGATTTTGGCGGAAAAACACTACGGTGCCTGTGGCAGCCCTGTGGTTCCTGTGCCGTGTTCAGCCCCGATCCCAGACAAGCAATGATGAGTCCAGGCCCAGTGATTTCAGCCCTTTCAGCTGTTGACCCACAAGCTTTATTTCACTGCCAGCGCTCTTCTCCATCTTCAAAGGGCAGCACATTGGCTTTGGCTCCAGCTCTGCAAGACTTGAGCTCCTACCCGAGGGTTTCTAAGCCGAGCCCAGCATCAATATGCCAGCCCCACAGCGATTTCCACTGGATCCCTAGAGGTGCCATCACAGACCTAGGTGATCTCCTAGCATCAGCGGGGCTTTCTAGCGCAAGGCTGCAGCCCCCATTTGCGCGCCACACAACCTATTTTACGTTCACCATAGCACGGGCCCCACAGTGATTTTGGCGGAAAAACACTACGGTGCCTGTGGCAGCCCTGTGGTTCCTGTGCCGTGTTCAGCCCCGATCCCAGACAAGCAATGATGAGTCCAGGCTCAGTGATTTCAGCCCTTTCAGCTGCTGACCCACAAGCTTTATTTCACTGCCAGCACTCTTCTCCAGCTTCAAAGGGCAGCATCTTGGCTTTGGCTCCATCTCTGCAAGACTTGCGCTCCAGCCCAAGGGCCTGTAAGCCCAGCCCAGCATCAATATGCCAGCCCCCCCATGCTTTTACCTCCAGCCCAACAATCTTGTGACACTGTGACAGACTGTGCCTCTTTTCGCCTCAAGGCCAAGAGCCCCATTCTCAGCATAATAAGATCTTTTACGTTTTCAGTTAGAGCCCCAGCCCCACAGAGATTTCTGCTCGATCCCTAGAGGTGCCATCACAGACCTAGGTGATCTCCTAGAATCAGCAGGGCTTTCTAGCGCAAGGCTGCAGCCCCCTTTTGTGCTCCACACAACCTATTTTACGTTCACCATAGCACGGGCCCCACAGTGATTTTGGCGGAAAAACACTACGGTGCCTGTGGCAGCCCTGTGGTTCCTGTGCCGTGTTCAGCCCCGATCGCAGACAAGCAATGATGAGTCCAGGCCCAGTGATTTCAGCCCTTTCAGCTGCTGACCCACAAGCTTTATTTCACTGCCAGCGCTCTTCTCCAGCTTCAAAGGGCAGCATCTTGGCTTTGGCTCCAGCTCTGCAAAGCTTGAGCCCCCGCCCAAGGGTCTCAAAGCCCACCCCAGAATCAATATGCCAGCCCCCCATGCTTTCAGCTCCAGATCATCAATTCCCAACCACGGTGCCAGCCCCTGCATATGTTCACCTCGATGGCCACAGCCCCATCTACAGGTCTAGTATCTTTTCCATTTTCATTCCAAGTCCCAGGCCCTCAGTGTTTTCTGCTCCATCCCAGGAGGTGCCATCCCTGGCCCAGGCAATATCCTGGCATCGACGGGGCTTTCAGGCGCAAGGTGTCAGCCCCCTTTTCCTCTCCACACAACCTATTCTAATTTCAGTCACAATACCCAGCCCCTTCATCCGTGACACGCGCTTAAAGGTGTTTCGAGGCAAGAAGACTATGGTTTCTGTGCCAGCTCTACGGCTCCTGTGCCATGTTCAGCCCCGATCCCAGACAAGCAATGAGTCCAGGCACAGTGATTTCAGCCCTTTCAGCTGCTGACCCACAAGCTTTATTTCACTGCCAGCACTCTTCTCCAGCTTCAAAGGGCAGCATCTTGTCTGTGGCTCCAGCTCTGCAAGACTTGAGCTCCAGCCCAAGGGCCTGTAAGCCCAGCTCAGCATCAATATGCCAGCCCCCCCATGCTTTTATCTCCAGCCCAACAATCTTGTGACACTGTGACAGACTGTGCCTCTTTTCGCCTCAAGGCCAAGAGCCCCATTCTGAGCATAATAAGACCTTTTACGTTTTCAGTTAGAGCCCAAGCCTCACAGTGATTTCCGCTCGAACCTTAGAGATGCCATCACAGACCTAGGCGATCTCCTACTATCAGCAGGGCTTTCTGGCGCAAGGCTGCAGCTCCCTTTTGCGCTCCACACAACCTATTTTACGTTCACCATAGCACGGGCCCCACAGTGATTTAGGCGGAAAAACGCTACGGTGCCTGTGGCAGCCCTGTGGTTCCTGTGCCGTGTTCAGCCCCGATCGCAGACAAGCAATGATGAGTCCAGGCCCAGTGATTTCAGCCCTTTCAGCTGCTGACCCACAAGCTTTATTTCACTGCCAGCGCTCTTCTCCATCTTCAAAGGGCAGCATCTTGGCTTTGGCTCCAGCTCTGCAAAGCTTGAGCCCCCGCCCAAGGGTCTCAAAGCCCACCCCAGAATCAATATGCCAGCCCCCCATGCTTTCAGCTCCAGATCATCAATTCCCAACCACGGTGCCAGCCCCTGCATATGTTCACCTCGATGGCCACAGCCCCATCTACAGGTCTAGTATCTTTTCCATTTTCATTCCAAGTCCCAGGCCCTCAGTGTTTTCTGCTCCATCCCAGGAGGTGCCATCCCTGGCCCAGGCAATATCCTGGCATCGACGGGGTTTTCAGGCGCAAGGTGTCAGCCCCCTTTTCCTCTCCACACAACCTATTCTAATTTCAGTCACAATACCCAGCCCCTTCATCCGTGACACGGGCCTACAGTTCTTTTGGCGGAAGAACACTACGGTTTCTGTGCCAGCCCTAGGGTTCCTGTGCCATCTTCAGTCCCGGTCCCAGACACGCCATGATTTTATCTCTTGCCCCGCAATCCCTGGCAGCTTCACAGATTCTGCCTCTTTTCACACAATTCAAAGAGCCCCATTCTCTGTCTCATAGTTTCTTTTCCATTTTCATTTAAAGTCGCAGCCCCGCCATCCCCTTCCCAGCCCCACAGTGATTTCCACTAGATCTCTGCGGCGCAGTAGGGCAGTAGGTAGTATCCTGCCATCGACGGGGTATTTCGGCGCAAGGCTGTAGCCCCCTTTTCTGTTCTGCATAACCCGTTCTACCTTCAGTCACAACACCCAACACCAGCATCGGTATGAGAGGCCTACAGAGAGTTTAGCACCTAAATCCTACCATCTCCATGTTAGCCCTACAGCTCCCATCCCATGTGCAATCTCAATCCCAACCCCACAGTTCCCCTTTCCCAGCCCCAGTGATTTCAGCTGTTGACCCACAAGCTTTATTTCACCACCAGCTCTCTCCTTCCATCTCTAGCTGCCCCAGACAAATCTGCTCCGGGTTGAGACAACTGGGTTTTGGATTTGGGTGCAGTTGTGAGGTTTTACCTTCAGGTCCAGAAACACTATTCTCACCCCATTCTGGCAGACGTTATTGTATTTCCAGCTTTATCGTTTTGTATCCTAATCTATGATTACTCTCCAGATGTATAGTGAGTATCCCTTTGAGCAGTGATTGATGCTGCAGCACTGCAGTCCCCACCCCGGCCCCAGTGATTTTAGCTCCAGTCCCACAAGCTTTATTTCACTTCCAGTTCTTCTGTCCCAATTCTTCCTCAACATCTCTCCAGCAGTGCCACATAATGCTACTTGTGCTCCTCAGGGCAGGATCTTTGTTTTAGCTCTAGCTCTTTGTGGTTTGAGCTCAGATCACAGCCCTTACAGCAATTTCAGCTCCGACCATGGAGTTCACCTCCCAGCTCCACATTCCCTATCCCAGCCCCACAAAGGGTTTTACCCCAAACCCTACCATATTTCTGTCTCCTCCAGCTCTGCTGCCTCGGCTCCAGCTCCTCCGCTTTCTACTGCCTGCAGCTAAAAGCTGCTTCTGCTTCTCACTTGGGGCTGTTGATAAGGTCACAAATCAGTTCCTGCCATCATTTCAATGTCTCTAGAAGCTGTCCCACCCACCCACCCACCCATCCACCCTAATGGGATCCCAAGTTTGGGGACGCTTGAGGCCTGAAGCCCAACATCTACCTTCCCCCTCACCCTAGGCCTCAGCCCAGCACCTGCACTAAGACCCCCTGACCTCCCCCCAGGCAGCTCCAGGGGCTGGGAACAGCCCCTGGGCTCCTGCTCCCCCATCCCAAACGGCACCCTTGGGCTGGTTCTTGGGCCCTCGAGGCCTCTGAGCCCCCACACACTCAGCCTCTACTTGGTACCAAGGGGAACCCCCAGGCACGTCCTGCAGGCCCTGTGCTGCCGCTCCATGCCCTTCTCCCGGTGGCATTTATCCAGCCCCAGCATTCCCACTGCTCCACCCTGTTTCGGGCCTGGCTCATGCCAAAGTCCTTATTCCACACCCTGGGGCTTTATGTCCCCACTGATCTCACAACTGGTGTTTCAGCCCCAATCCCACAACTCCTACTGAATTAACATCAGGTATCTAGTAAAGAAAACACATCAAACAAAAAAAAAAAAAAAAAACAAAAAAAAAACCAAAAAAAAAAACAAAAAAAAAAAAAACGAGCAAAATAATAAAACAACGCAATAAAGAAAGAAATCATTGTTATTACAAGTAAAAACAAAATAAAGTAATTAAAACGCAAAAAGCCAGTTTTATTCCCGGTATTCGGAACGTTACTTTAAATCCAAAAACGGCGAAATGTCTAGTTGCCGCCCAGCAGTTAACAGCAGCCGGGCCCCGCCTGCACCACTCCAGCCCCCGGCTACCCGAACCGCGCAGGGTGCAGCGGGGAGAACTGGACAGCGCCAGCCCTCAGATACTGCCGCAGGCGTCCCATCCGTGCTCACCGGCGCTCCCCGGATCAGCTGCCGCGGAGGTGCCGTCCTGGCGCAGCGTCGCTCCTCGAATCGCGCAGGCGCACCTCTCGTCGCTCCCAGCTTCACCGCCGAACTGACGCCGGTGCCGCCCCAACGCACGTTATTTATCCCCCAGGGCCGGGCCAGCCAGCCAATCACAACCCGAGGCAGCGCCGGCCCCACCAATCCCAGCCCGCCCCTTCCCTCCGCACTCGGCTCCGAGACCCCCCGCGGTCCCCTCAAGCCGGGCTCGCGCCGCCGCCATTGCCGGGGCCGAGTCCGCCCGCTCCCAGCCCTCTGCCCGCTTCCCTGGGAGAAATCCCGGCAAGGACCTCAACTGGAAGCTCCCGCCCGCCCTTCCCGGCCTCATCAGCGCCTGCCGAGACTGCGGCAGCGGGGACACAGCTCCGCCGGCTTCCAAAGCGGCGGTGGCGTGAGCGGCGCTTCAGGCGTACGGGGGAGTACGCCTGAGGCGTACGGGAGGCTGAGAGGCCTGGCCGCGACTGAGCGGGCTGTCATTGGAGGGACCGCGCCCGGATTGAAAGGGCGTCTGTCATTGGACAGGGCGGAGAAAGGCGGGCCGGGATTGGCAGGCTTGGGAGCCGTGAGGCGGCGGCCCATAGGAGCGCGGGGTGGAGCCCAGGCTGCACTTTGGTAGCGCAGATTCCATTTTGACAACGTTGCATTCTTTTGGGATTGGGAATCCTGACCACATAAGAGATCTGAAAATTGGTATTTTTCAGTTTGATATTTTGAAATGGGGTCCTTTTGTTATTTTGGAACTTGATATTCTGGTATTTTGAAATGGAATAATTTTGGTGTTTTGGAACTTGGTATTTTAGTGTTTTGAAACTGTTATTTTGATATTTCTGAACTTGCTGTTCTGGTATTCTGAAATCGGGTTACTTTTGTATTTTGGAACTTGGGTTATGTTAAAATTCTGGTATTTTAATTTGTGTGATTTCGAAACGTGGTTTTCTTTGGTATTTTGGAATTTGGTTTTCTATTATTTTGAAACTAGGGCTCAAAACTAGGGTTTTGAACAAAAATACACCTAGGGTTGTATTGTGGAACCTAGTTTTTTGTAGGGGGAGTATTTGGTATTTTTGTACCTGAGCTTCTAGTATTTTTGTAACCTAAGGTGGGGGTTTTTTGGCAACCTGTGATTGGCAGGGGTTTGGGGCATCCTAGTTAAGTGTCCTGGCTTCATTTGCCTTCTTCCACCACAATTAAGCTGGCATGGGAACTGTTAAATCACAGACTATACAATGAGATGCTTCCTGAAACAGAAATAAATTTTAGCTGCCACAAGAAAACCAAGAAAAGACCATACAGGAAGTAATTCCATTTTAATAGTCTCCAACTCTCCAACATGTGAAAGGAAAAATTGAGTAAGTGCGGCAGTATAGAGGCATTACCAAAAGAAGCAGTGTTAGTCAGCTTCTCAACATTGCTTTTAAGTATTTTATGGGAAAAACATTTGGCCTAAAACTTCTTATGCATAAGTTGTTGGGGGTTATAGAAGATGGAACCTGACCCTTGGTAAATTGCATGAGAACCACAGCTTAAAGTTACTCAATGTCTTCTGGTCTCACAGGATGAGGCAGAGGTATAACTGATTTCTTCTCTGTATCTCTGGAAAGAGCTTTTCTCATATCTATAGTAACAGGAAAAAAATGTTATTATAGTAATGCAGTCCTTGTACAAAGCCATATTAAGTGAATTCTCCGTTAAAATAAGATAATTTTTAATCAAGAAAATTTCCCAGAATCATAAGACTATCTCAAGTTTGAAAGGACCCATAAGGGTGCAACTCCCTGCTCTGCTCCACACAGTACTACTAAAATGATACCGTATGATTAGGAGCATTGTGCAGATATTCCTTGAACTCTGATGGGCTTGGTGTCATGACCCTTTCCCTGGAGAGATCATTGCAGTTACCAACCAAACTCTCGGTGAAGAGCCTTCTAACACCCACTCTGAACATTCCCTGACACAGCTTTGCTCCATCTCCTCATGTCCTGTCACTGGTCACCGGAGGGAGGAGATCAACACCCCTCTCTGAAGTCCTTGGAAGTTACAGACTGTGAAAAGTGCATGCATCAGCTTTCTCTTCTCCAAGTGGCACAAACTCATGGACATCAGCTGTTCCTCCTAAATCTTGCTCTTGAGACCTCTCATCATCTTGGTTGCTGTCCTCAGGACACACTGCTGTCCTTAATGTTGCTCAATGGCAATGATATCAACTGATATAAAACACTGCATGAAACTCAGCCAAATAGAAAGGAAATGACAAGCTAAAAGAGGCAAATATATGACTAAAGTCACATGCGGCAATGGTAGGTGTCTGTCTGAGCCCTTGTATTTCACAGCGCTCCTACGTATCAAATAAACAGTGCAAGAACAGAAATGATACACAGCCTCACCATGTAACCCTTTGGGAGGATAATTTTAAGAAGGATTTAGAAAGAGGAAGCACTTGGTAGTTCACTTTTGTTAACATAATTAAAATTAACATACTTCAATGTCCATGTTCCTTCCCTTTTAAATTGAAAATGTTACCCAATTCTTTGTCATTGCGGAATGCTGACAATTGTTAATTTATACATAGACATCTGAGAAAAACAAAGTTTCAAGTCCCTGTTCCGGGATGAAAGGAACAAAGCACTGACATTCCTTCTCATTTATTCTTGTTCTGTGTTTGATTTTGCCAGAGATGCTACAAAATGTGCAAATGGCAAGATTAAGTTTTGTAACTGATATAATCTTAATTAGGAAAAGTTACAAAAATACAAAAATCCCATTAATCAGCAACTATCTGAAATTGTTTCATATAATTGTTTCAAATTGTTTCATGGTTTTTTTATAGGTTTCATATCAAAAAATAGTAAGAGTCTTACAAACAATCCCAGCAACTTTCAACATGAGAATAGTTCTGTTCAATTTGAGACCAAACAAGAACTTACCATAAGCATCTTCATCTGGCTCCCCACTACTAGCTGAGTAGTACTCTAAGACTGTCCGGTACACACTGTAGCCTAGTTGCTTATACATATTTACAGCAACCTGATTTGATACTCTCACAAAGAGATCGACAAAAAATCCACCCTTTCTTTAGCAGGAGAGGAAAAGAAACAAACAAAGCCACATTAAGGAATAGTAAGTAAATGTATTTCTAAATAACAACCCATAAATTGTAATGAAACACAAACAAGTCCAATGTAGTATACTAATTAAACATCTTTCCCAATGTAATAACAGATACACTTGTTTACCATGGGAAAATTCAATCATAGACAAGGATTTAATTTTATTTTTATCACATGGCAATTTTTCACCAGTCAGTGGGTTCAGAAATTTGATCAGAAGGAACAAGACAAGTTAAATGCCCCCACAGGCCTAAATCCAATTTAAAAAGTATCCACATTTTAGACTGCTTGGATTAGGAGAAGTGGAATCAGTCACAAAATTCAGTTGCCTAACAGGAGATGACAGACCCTTAATTCCACACGGCAAGTTTTTCAAAACATCATACTACTTTCCAGTCTTACCAACCATAGTGGGGTTGCGCTACTATAATCAGTTAAGGACATTTCCCTGTGGGTTCATCTGACACTAAATTAAATTTTCTCAGGTACAAGTAACCAAGCACGGGATGGCAAGTAAACTAAGATAATCTCTGCAGTACAAAATTTGTTCAGGATTGTGCCTGAGGGCATTGCACAAAGCCCGCAGTAACTGAACAAGTATATTGGAGGCCCTACAGGAAACAGTGCGGACTCTGTCAAGGAATGTTCTTTTATACACTATCTCTACTGGAGTTCAGGCTATGTCCTCCTCTCTCTGGCAAGTTAGCTCACAGAGAACCCCTGGGATTTTAAACTGCTAAGCAACTTTCGTAACTCTTTTTCTCCAACTAGAAGGAATTTAAGAAAATCAGAACACCACGTAAAGCAAAATTCTGCCACGTAAAACAGGGACATGTTTCTGTAGAAATACTACTTTTAAATGTTACTTTAAAAGATGAATTTAAAGATAGCCATACTACTCACTTTTCTGAAATTTCTTCCAGGAGCTCCATTAATTTAGCAGCCAAACCCAGCCGTCGAAATTCTGGTGCAACAGAGAGAGCAGTAACGTGTCCATGCCATTCTTCCCTAGCCACAGAGCCTTCGGCTTTGCCCATGACTGTGAACATACAGAGCATCAGCGCAGCAGCACCTTTGGAGTAATGCACTGCCTGCAGCCAGACAACGTCACAAGAGGAATAAGCCATGGATAAACACACGATACAATGATTGTGGTAAAGGCTAAAACAGGGATGTCTACCTTTTCACTCTAAAATTGTGATTTTAGCCACTAAAAATGTCATTTTACTCAAATATTACAGCAGTTTCTTGACTAGTGTAAAAAAACACCAAACAAGTTTGCAAATTCCTTCCTTGAGGCGACTTCTAAATGCAAATTTTAAGTAATTCTCACAAGTCTCACTGAACCAAAATTTAAAATCTGACTGAAATAAAGGAGGAACAGAGGACTGGAAACCCAAAACTACCATCCCAGCAACTATCTGAGACTTTTGGAGATTATGAGGGAATAGAGCTCGGGAAGCTTTGCCAGTCCGGCAATAGAAAGCTAAGGCCCTGCAAACACAATGTGTTTAAGGAGGGAAAAAAAAAAAAAAAGGAGGTGGGGATGGTGTTTTGGGGAGGCTTTTTTCTAGTTTCTCTCCTTTCAATCCAATGTTAGTTTATTAATGAAAATTCACACTTCCACCCTCTGCTTTTCACAGATGACACAGGCACTGCTAATAAGCAACAAGTGTGATGGATACAGAGAAATGTTCTATACAGCACACATACTTTCAGCTTAATATGTTAAATACTTTTAGTTCCTGGGTCCCTGCAAAAACCATTACTCTGCCCCACCCCGTCTCCTAGCAGTTCTCTTTGGCATGATTTCTGAAAAACACAAGTATTCCACAGCAAATTAGCAAATGACATCCAGGCCCAGAGCTTTCCCTTACAGGGCAATGCAAAAGGCAAGCCCCGCACTTTTACTGACGGTGGGTAGGGACTGTATCTTCCAGATTACAAAAATACCCATTCACCAAATACGGGTGGATGTTACGACAGCCAAGGCTCCTCGCTGCGCTAGGAACATCAAACTGGAAGCTATGGTAATGAGTCCTGCATAATACCCTAAGACATTTAAGAAACGAGAAGATGCAACGCAAGGTTCCTCTTCCATGTTGGTTATTTGGTCAACGCGAAGAGTAAGAAAAACTCCCGCGTTCTAATCCCCGAAAGAGGCAACGAAGGGAGACGTTACCGCCGGGACACCCGGCACTCACTGTAACCCATCAGCTCCCCGCCGGGAGCCTCGGCGACGATGAAATACTCGGGCCAGTGGGCGAGGTACTGCAAGTAGAAGGGAATCCCGTACTGGGCGCTTGGTTAAGGAGCAACTGCGACCGTCACGGCTGCGCCGCCCGCGCCCGACCCCGCGCCCCTGCCCCGGCGGGAAGGATACGGTCTCGGTCAGCGGGTCCAGATTGCTGTGGGGGAAGAGAGTGCGGCGCTCAGCACGGGCCCGGGCCCGCCCGGCCGGCGGGGCGCCGCGAGGACCCCGCGGGGTGGGGAAGAGCGCAGGGGCTCGGGGGCATGAAGAGGGGACAGCCCGGCGCTCACATGTTGTTGAATCGGAAGAGGTCGTCGCAGGTGAAGGCGCGGAGCGTTGTCATGATGATGGCGATCACGACGCAGACGCCGAGCATGACGGTGAAGACGCTGCCCCGGAAACGCTCGCGCGCCCAAGGGCCCCTTTCGCCACGGAAAGGCGGCAGATGGGGCGCCCCCGCCCCCTGCGCAGCCCTGCCCCGCCCCGCAGAACCGCCCCGGCCCGGCCCGCGCCTGAGACCTGCCGCCGCGGGCCGTGCTGAGAAGGGGCACGGCTGCGTATTTCTATATTTAGAAATATCAAACAATAATATCTATATTCATATTATTAAAAATAAAAGCCCTGCCTCACACCAAATAAAAAGAAAAAAAGACCTTTCTTTTAAATTATATTAACATATTTTATAGTAATATTTTTCGTATCTATTTTCCCATTTATAATTTCAATTGCCCTATAATGTTATTGATATTCTAGATTACATCTCTTCACATTACTTACATATATTTATATTTAGGTTTACATTTATAGTTTAATTATAGTTACATATCTTTATATATTTATAATATATTTCTATATTTTGATTTACATTTCTATAATACTTGCCTTGTTTAAAATAAAGCCCCTGTCTCTAACCAAATAAAAACCAAAGACACCCCTTCAGTTAAACCGTATTTAAAAGTTCAAAAATAATTTTATTTTTCATCATTATATTCACATGTACATTTCTATTTTTTACTATATTTATAGATTATCTAGTATAGAGAATGCCTTGAAGAACAGATCTGTCTTTATACTATATATTTATATTACTTATATTTAGTTATATTAAATATTTATAGGTATCAGTAGATATATATTTGTATAGTTGGATTTATAGTTTTATATTATTTATATTTCTACTATTTATAAAAGAACCCAGCCTATAACCTAAAAAAACAAAAAAAAAAACCCAATTTCTTTTAAACTATAGTGAATATTTTTATATTTACAATCTCTACTTATATACATTTGTGTATATATATTAGGCCCTATTTTCTATATATGATAGTATGTCACAATAACATACATTATATGACAGTTTTATATATTTATCTGTTTGCCATGTTTATGTTTACAGTTATAGTTTTAGATTTCCTTTCAAATTTATTTTTATTTCTATTTTGACCTGTCTAGTAAACCATATCAACTCACTCACCTGACCCGTCAGAACCACAGAAATCCCGACGCGCCTCGGTCAGCGCCGGCGCGCAGGGCACGCTCGTCCCGTCGCAGCACATCCAAACAAAACCTATTTCTGCTACTAACAAAGAACAAAGGCCCCACTACATTTCACCCCATTAAAAACTCACAGAAACCCAACTGGAAATAAATTTTAAAACCCCTCTATAACTAGCCCAAACCCCCCCATCCATTCCAATCCTAAACTTCCTCCCAAACCAGTATCTCAGAAACCCAAAAAACCTCAAAATCACATTGAAAATGAAATAACTGCTAATAAAAACAAAAACCCATGAAAAAATAAATCAAACCGACTCACTGACCTCAAAACTGTGCAACTGACCCTAAACATTACTACAAAAAGCCCCCAAAGCTCCACCTTTATGCTAACTCACAAATAAGAACAAATAATCTATAAAAATTACCTTAAAAATTAAAAAAAACTAATTAAAAGCATACAAATAAAAAATCTAAACTATTAAAATACTAAGAATACCACTACCCAAATTTTAAAAAATGTTGCCTATAAAAACCCACCATAAAAATGCCCCTGTCCCCAAAGATAAAAACTAAACAAAACCCATCACACCAGAAATAAATCGGAACTTGGGAACGCTAAAACCGTAACACTCAAGAAGTACACCATATCCCTTCTGGTACACCAGCTACAAACAGCATAAAACAATACAATCAATTACTAAAAACCACCTTTAAACCACTACCTTTTTAAGAAAACTTTCAACAATTTAAAAACGGCTTTTAACAAAAGCCATCTAATAAATCAACACCCAAAACTCCAGCAGCCGAGCTAGCCCTACCAAATCTCTCTGTTTATACATCCAATAAACAAAACCAAAATCCCAACAATATCCCAAGTCTATTAAAGAAACCTACTGAAATTAATCCTAACTCAAATACAAACCAACCCATCCATAAAGTTAGCCTCACTCAAAAAGAAAACAATGACAGAGAGTTAATAATACCAAGAAATAAAGCAACACACCATACACCACCAATGAATATAATATTCAAGAAAAAAAAACACTTTTTTTTTTTTTTTTTTTTTTTTTTTTTTTTTTTTTAAACTAACTTCTTTTATTAGCTAGAACAAAGGATTTTGCCAGGACTGTAACAACAACTTCTTCGCCTCCTTCCTCTTCTTCTGAAACGTCCCATCTCATTCCCAAATTCCTTACAACTTTTGAGCTTCAATCCAAGCAAAAAGCAAAACTCGTGCACGTGTGCGTCGGATGCTCCTGCCAGGTTCTCCATTGCACCCCACATCTTCTTACACGTTCAGTCTTCGTGCTGACCTGCCGGGATGAGTTTCAGAGAAGGATTGGCACATGTGAAGAGAGGATTTCCCTCCCTCCCTCCCTCCCTCCCCCCCCAGAGCCGGTTTCCTTAGCGCATTTCAATAAATTCCAAGCCTGCAATGATGCACACTCGTCTCAAGGCTCACAGCAAGCACGCAGGAGCTCAGGCTTACTTGCTTCCATGGCTCTGTGCCTGAGATAGCTGAGGAAATTTCCGATGACCCTCTGTTGCAATAAACTGGAATGCAAACTCGGCTCCATCTCAGAGCCTCAGTGGGAGGCAGGAGCACATCTGGCTGACCCACAAAAATCCTTTCTTGGGCGGCGGCACCGCGCTGGAAAGGGGAAACACGTGCTAGTGAACAGCAGCTCAGAAACCATTCTTGTCCAATGTTACCTGCTCTACTTGGCAGCTCACTAACACCAGTCTAATTTTATCACTGCAGGGAGAATTCTCTAGGAAAGTGTCTGATGAGCAGCGACAAGGGCTTCACTCCCTGCTACGCAGCCTGCAACACCCTTGAGAGAGCAGAGCAGCAAAATCACCAAACTCTTCTTCTCTTCTTGCCATGGGGCAGGGTAGAAGATCACTGTGGGAGGCACATAAAAAGAGGGGAAATGCTCTATAAATGCACAGACATTTGATTTCAGAAGCCCAGAGATAAGGATTTTCTCTAGGAAGCCAGACGTGACATGATATTTCTAAGATTTTCTTCTTCATTGAAGGAAATCTATGTGTATATATACACACTTACAAATGATTGCATGAGGTTTTTTTTTTTTTTCTTTTGAAGCTCCAAGAATGATTTCCCATCTTGAGTCACTCAGGAAGAAATGGCCCCTGTGACTCAGGACAGAAGGGCTGCCTGCTCTTTTGATCATGACAGCTTTTGGGTGTACCCGGGAAGCAGGAGCAACAGCCAGAGCTGAGGCTCAGCAGAGGCTGACCCCGGCCAGCCCCTTCCTCACTTCCCTGTGTCACAACCCTTCCAGGCAGAAGGACGCAAAGCAGGTTACGATTTCTCTCCTAGATATGTTTTTCAAAAATAATACTTCCAGGGGTGATCACAATGGGGGCACAGAAAAACACAAAGAATGAAAACTACCGTGTTTGGTGTTTTATCAAACGGTGCGTCTTCCCTACCATGTCCGGAAGCTGGATCGATGCACCAAACTTTTCACTGCACCCTTGTCCTTGCTTCTGCGCCATCTTCACCAGCTGCTCTTGGGAAGTGCTTGTATTGCCTTGGAAAGGTGATCACCCTGCACGAAACTGGAGGCTGAGCTTTCGGCCTCTGGAGGAGGGAGCTGCGCCGTGGATCCCGTCCCGATGGCGCTGCAGACGCCGACACCCGCGGGAGGACTGGGGGGACTCCGAGCTCCACCTCTCTCTGCCCAGGCCCTGGGGAAGATGGGGGAGCTATTCTCCAGAAGCATCGCCCCTGCAATCATCACCTCCATCAACATTCTGAGAGCGCTTTTGGTTTTAATAAAGAGCAACCCTGATTTGCCATTTGCAGATCACAATGGGAATGAACCTGGAAGACAAAACACAAGATCAATTCACAGCTGGACATTCAAATCTTTTTCTCCAAAACCCAATCAACGTGCAGCTTCTCCCATAAGCTGAAGTACGGACCAAAGTCATAGAATCGTTCAGGTCAGAAAGGACCTTCAGGCAGCGAAGATGAGCATTTAGGTGTGGCATGAAGCTTGGGGAGCACTGAAGAAGCTGTAAAAGTCAACTGATATTCTTTGGAAATGAAAAACAAAACGAAGTAATTAACTAACAAGGAATCCTCTGCGGAAATGACACAAGGGACGGCCTGCAGGGGAGATGCCCGAAAGCCAAAGCTGCGCTTCAGTGGCATCTAAGGTGGGAATTTTGCAGAGTGCCTGTACACAAGTTTGTTTTCACTGGGATCAGTGAGCAGTGGCCACCGCAGAGCAGGAGGTGCTGTGGCTCAGAAGACCTGGCTGTGAAAAGTACAGGTTATTGTCCCCAAGCACATGCCAGCGGTCTGGAAAAGGGTGATGCGGCTTGACACTGCTGGTGTGCTTGCTAAAGGGGGGGAGCGGCTCAGTCCTCGTCACTCACCTGATGCTCCCAGTCGGGGCGCAGTCGAACGGCACCACTTGGCCGCGCTTCACCTCCCTGGCTATTTTCTGTGCAGGGAACTGCAATGCCATTGCAACTTTTCTGTCCTCGCATCATTCTTCTAGAAAAAAAAAACAATACGTTGAAGGGGAAACTGCCTTGTCACCGTCCCAAAATCCTTTATCGCTTGTGGTAACCCACGGCACACTCCCTGCCCGTGTTATCTTCACCTTAACTCTGTTTACAAGTGCCATGAATAAACCCAAATCCAACTGAGGAAGCTCCTCTTTGCTCACATTTCAATACAAGGCTGGAACTATCACCTTGCAAAGAACTTTCCTCTACCGGTGCTAGATGCAAAAGAAAAAAAGCCAACCTAGGAATGCCTGCCACACCAGAGTACACAAAGCTGCTGCTGCTGCTTCCAATGGCTTAGGCTGAGGGCTTCTCTGTTCTTCTTTTGCCCTTCTAATGGGAAGGACTGGCTTTGACTGTCTTTGAACTAGCTACAGATACGAAAGATTTAGTAAACAAGTATTCTTTATCCCATTTCTCTTAAGAGTGTGTCCTGACAGATGTCTTCTTCCTCCGGAGGTTTAGACCACTGTTTGATCTTTTTTTCTTTTCCCCCCGCTTTTTTCCCCCCCCTTTATTCCCTGAAGCATTTCACACCATGATGGGCAAAGGCCCAGCAGTAATTAGACTGAACACTGGACACGGAGACAAAAGAAATGGCTGGAAGTTACTCTTGTTCTCCAGGCTGGCACTGCCAGCTCCTGAGGGCTCAGTCAGGACAGTCAACATTTCTGAGAGTACCTGTACACAGGCGTGTGCAGACCTTGGGTCCTGCTGCGGCTCGCAGCTGCAGGCTCAGACACGCACGCCGAGCTCCTGGATCCTCCACGACAGAGCCGCCCCTCCCTGCTGATCCCGTGCTGTGCCTGCGGAGCAGGGAGGGAAGGAGAGGCACGCAGGTTAGCACAGTGGCAGTGCACAAGCTGCCAGGCCTCACCCATCGGACCTGCACCGAAGAGGAAATCTTACTTTTCAAAACTCTCCATCGTGCCATACAAAACACTGAATCCTTCCCAATCTGGAAGGGACAGCCTGGCATGATGCCCCTCAGGTCACATCTTACATAAAGGGTTCTTCTTCTCCTGCACAATGCTCTATATTCTACTTTTACTTTTTATCTTTCTATAGATATAAAAATACCTACAGAAACTATCGATATTCACGAAGCGACCTTCAATCGTAACAGCCAGGCCTCCGCATGACTGCGCTTAACTCCTGCTTAGCTCAGGGCATCTCCCTGTTCCTCAGGCTCCAGAAACCACTGAAACTCCCCTGTTTTCCCCGGGGGGCTGCCTGCTGGCAGCTGCCCTCCTCTCTCCAACGCGGTCACCTGCCAGGCTGTAATATTGACATTGTTGTGACTATTGAGTCATTGGAGACTCATCCACGCTTAAATAAAATAAACCCCCTACTTTTAAGTACTAAATTCCCTACCAAAGCAAGCGTTTTACTGACGCGTACACGGGCATACCGGGCAGCTTATTTTCATTCGGAAAAATAAAATAAGCTTCTTCAGTACAAAAGCCCCCTCCAGCAACAGAGGATGCACCGTGAGTACCTCGGCGAAGAGAGGCCACCACGCCAGTGCCCGTCAGCGGCCCCCCAAAACCCGCCCGCCCGCCCGCGGCGCTGCCGAGCCCACAGCCCGCCAGCCCCGCACCGGAACCACCGCGGAAAGCCCCGACGGGCCGGCGCCGCCACGGGGGCGCCGTGCGGGCAGCGCGGCGAACGGACCGCGAGCCTCGACTGCGCCCCCCCTTCGTGCCGCCATCTTGGGAAGGTCACCCGGCTCCCGGCCGAGCCTCTCCCGAGTCCCGGGACGGCGGCGGCTGCGGGTCCCCGGCAGAGAGAGGCGTCCGTGCCATTGCCTGTCGGCGCCCGCCCGCCACCCGCCCGCCAGCGGCGCCACTGACCCAGGGCCCGTGTGCCCGGCGCTGCATACCTCACGGAAAATCCCGCCGGGCCGGCGGGCAGGCAGTCTGGTACGCAGACCGCGGTGCTCCTTCTTCCCGCCCTTTTGGCCGCCATCTTGGGAAGGTCAAGCGCGTCCCGGCCGAGCCGCCCCCCAGGGCGCGATGGCGCGCGGGCCTCGGCACGGACGCGTCCCGGCCGCTGCCCGTCCGGGGGGCGGTACCGCGCTCGGCTGCGGGCGGGGAAGGCGGGCAAAAAGCCGGCTGCCATCCCCCAAAAAATCCTCTGAAATAAACGCCGAAAACCTGCCTCTTACCCAACAGGAACGAAACAAGCGCCCTTTCTTTAAAACCATATTTAAATCTATTTTAGATTTAAATTTTTCATGTTTACATTCACATGCATCTTTATACCGGACATTGATGCGTTAGGTAATTTGTATAATATATTACATCTACTCCTATGGTTTGTATTTATTTATGTTTTGCGTTTTTATACATATCTGTCTATATCGATTGTATATTTCTTTATTTAGATTTATATTTATATAATACTTCTATTATTCAAAATAAAAACCCTGTCTCTAACAAAATAAATACAACCCCCCCCTTATTTTAAACGACATTGAAATATTTTTATTTCTACTTCCTATAATTATATTCACATATTATTCTTTCGTTTCTTTTGATGCATTATAATAGTGATTGCATATAAGATATATAAAATCCTAAAAAAGTATTTAAATTATTATTTCTATTATGTATCATATCTACTGCTACAACTGATTTTTTCTTATATTTTTAAATTTTATATATATCTGTATGTATTTATGATATATTTCTATCCTTAGATTTCCACCTTTATATTATTTGTATCTAAAATTTTTACAATCAAAACTCTGCCTATTGACAAAAAAAAACCCGCTTTACTATTTAACAATATTTTTATATTTATAATTTTCATATTTATATTTATAATTTGTTATATAGTATACGATAACATATTGATGTACTCTACTTATATATATCCAATACATATTTCCTATAATATATTATCATAAGATATATACAGTATTACTTGTATTATGTATTGCATCGATTTTTATTATTCTGTATTTATAATTATCTTATATTGTTATATATGTCTGCATATATTTGTCATCCATTTCTATATTTATATTTTGATTGGGGCTTTGTTTCTATTTATAATCTAGATCTTTAGATATCTATAAACATATGTAATACTCTGTATTAAAAATTATAATAGCTTATTGTAATATATAATGATTCATGTTACATGTTTCACTTTTATATATTCGGTCTATATTTAAATTTTAAGGGGTTTTATTCCCATTTTTATACATCTATTTGTTTTGTTTAATTATCATTATAGTTATAATTTTACATTTAAAATCCAATTCCTAAATAATAGGACAAAACAAACAGCATCAAATTCCCACCAATATCCTCCAAAAGCATCCAGATACCTCCACCAGCCAACCGACGGCCAGCAAAAAGCCACACAACGCTCTTTGCCGTAACAATTCTCATCACATCAGAAAAATGCAACGAATATAAAAGAAAACCCAATAGAAACGCACACAGCAAATCACAAAAACTACGAAGAAGAATTCATACCACCTTACTGAACTCCAAACAGTGCCAATGACCCTGAACTTTACAAAAAAAAAAAAAAAAAAAAAAAAATTCTACCTCTACACTAAGTCAAAGAATAACCAATACTCTGTAAAAATAACTTTAAAAACCGAACTAATTAACGAAACAGAAAAAAAAATCTCAACCACTACAAAATAAGAAAATAACTACCCAAATAAAAAAACTACTTAAAAAGACCCACCCTATAAATACCCATGTTCCAAAAAAAAAAACCCCTGATAAACAACAACCAAATATATCAAAGGCCAAAAAAAAAAAAAAAAAAAAAAGCACCACCAAAAAAACCCAACCGAAAACTTAAATTTAAATAAACTTAAATTTACAACAACAACAAAACATTCCTAACTGAATCAACCCATAGTGCCTCAATCTATCAAAATAAAACGCCGCCTAGAAATGAACACAAAGCCTAAAGAGAAACGTAACCATAAACAATATCTCCCAAATGATCCGTCACAATAAAACGTACGCTACAATCGAACAAACCAAATAAATGAAAGCCCTGTAAGACGATAAACACAAACGCAATTATCAATATCTTTAAAACCCCGCTGCTATTAACTACCTGACGCTACCTCAAGCCCACCAGAACAAACGCTACACACTCACGCTACTAAAAGCCACCACAACAGAATTAAACGCCTAACCTCTACTTCACGCTACGACCCATAAAAACCATCGCACACCTTTAGAAAACATCGCACACCCCGGCAAAAAAAAAAAAAAAAAAAAAAAAAAAAAAAAAAAAAAAAAAAAAAAAAAAATCCGACAACAAAACTCCATTCAAAACAAACCTTTATCGTCACCACCTGAACCGAGATCCACAGCATTCAGGAAAAACACCCTATCCCTTAGCATCCAGCATCTGCAAACAGAACGAAGCGATGCAATCGATTCCCAAAACCCGCCTCGAAACCACGACGTCCAAGAACTTTCAGCAATCGAAGCCCGCGCTGCCGGCACGGACGGAGCGCGGCTGCCGGCAGGACAGCGGCTCCTCCGGCGCGCAGGGGCGGCGCCGCCCCGGAGCCCCCCGCCCGCTCCCCCGGCCCGGCGGGGCCGGCACCGGGCCCAGGGGGCCCCGGCGGCGCCCGAGCCCCGCGCCCGGAGCGGGCAGAGCGGCCGGCACCGGCCGGGCCAGCGCAGGGCCCGGGCCGCCTCTCCCGCCCGCCGGCCCGGCACAGCCCCGCTCGGCTCCGGCACGGCTCGCACCGGCGCTGCCGCGGCAGCCCCGCCGCGCCAAATTCCCCGTCCGCCTCAGCGAGCGCCCGGGCGGTGCCGGGAGGGCTCCCGAGCGGGAACGTTCGGGGCCGGGCCACGGGCAGAAGAAGCGCCCTCGAATGCAGCGGCACGGCCCGATCGCAAGCCTGCGAACGCTGCGAGAGCTGGAGGTGCCCGCAATTGTACCCCGAAACTGACGCCGCGGGCGGGGCTCACCTCGCTTCAACAAGGGCGAATAAATGTGTGCTCCCCTTCAGTTTCATCCCCTGTAATAACAGAAAATAAGGGGTTCTCCTCAAATGAAAGCCTTCAACTGATGGCAAAGATGGTTGTCCCTCCTTCTCAATTCGAACCCTTGAGAAGGAAGGACAACAGGGCTGCCCCCTCAATTTAAACCTTAGGATGATGAAAATGGGGTGGCTACCTTCAAATCAAACTCACAATACGACCACGATATTTTTCCAATTCCCCTTAAAACAGAACGCAGGGATTCCCTGTCGCCCCTGTGATACCCCTAACAGCCGGGAAAAGGCAGGTTTTCCTTCAATCAACACCCTTAAAACCACAAGTGAAGGCAGATCCCCCCCGGTTCAAACATGGACAATGAAAGAAAAGTAGCTGCTTCCCTCTCCTTAATTTCTTTTGTCCTCATAAGCTCCTTTTTTTTTTTTTTTTTTTTTTGTTCCTGGGGAACCGGGGAGGGACTGGCAAGATGAAATTGAGAATGGAAAGGACAAAAGTCCCCGCTCCGAGTCCACACGGGCTCACCTGTTCGGCTGCCGCTTCCCGGCACAAAGCTGTGTCTCTCGGCACCTCCTTTAAGCAACGCTCCGCGTATCCAAGCGCGCATCCTGGTGTTCCCCCAGACCCCGGGAGAAGCTCTCACCGTCCTTCCATGAGACAGCCCCGGGAACCCCCCATGAACCCCGCTACTCAGCAGCAGCACCATGCAAAAGGGAGCTGAGGCAAACCCTCCCCCTAAAACAGACCCCGGCAGGAGCCGGCCCCTCCTCATCCTCACACTCACACCTGGGGCTGCTCCGAGCCCTCATCATCGTCACACTCACACCTGGCGCTGGTGCCACTCTCCAACAGCGCCTCTCGGTGACCAGCGCAGAGCCCGCTTCTCACAGACCCAGAGCAAACAGAAATCTGCTACGGGTGTTGGCTTTTCTCATTCCGTCTGGTTCCACAACTAAAACGCGTTCGTGCGCTGATGGCATTGAGAGAAAGCTTTCCAGGGGAGAGAACTGTCATTCAGGTAGCACGCTTTGATACACCTTCAGAAAAAGCAGAATCAGCGCCAACTCCTAAGACCCCTGCTGAGGAACCCAGCCCTCCTTGGGACACCCAATGCACCTCGAAAAAGGAGGGGAAAAGTTCTTGTGCTGAACGCGGCGCGGTTCGTCTAAACTCGGTCCTATTCGGTTCTTCGGCTACACTCGGCTATTTCCGTCTACACTCAGCTATTTTCGGTTCTTCGGCTCCGCTCGGCTATTTTCGTCCACACTCAGATATTTTCGGTTCTTCGGCTAACTTCGGCTATCGTCGGCTAACCTCGGGGGGCTGCAGTACCGCGCTCTGCCCACCAGGCGGCAAAAAAGAAAAAAAAAGTCAACAAAGAACAACCCAAGCCTTTCTTTTAAACAATATTTAAATATATTTTATTTTCAAGTTTTTCATGTTTATACCCAAATTTCGATTTATAATGTATATTGATGCATAATGTTGATTTCTATATTTATAATTTTCTATTGATATATAAATTTATACTCTACATTTAATCGATTCCTATTACTTAGATTTATTAATATATTTTACATATTGATTATATATTTCTGGTTAAGATTTTATAATTCTGTAACAATCATATGATTTCAAATAAAACCCCTGCCTCTACCCAAATAAAAGCCAAAAAGAACCCCTTTCTTTTGAACTTTATTTAATTTTTTTTAAATGACATTTTTCATATTTATACTCCCATTTACAGTTTAAATGTGTATTCATGCATAGTGTCATTTGTGTTCTATATTACATCTCTTCCTGTTATATTTATTTCTATTTTATATTTCTCTATCTATATATTTATATCCTGATTATATATTTCTATATTTAGAAATAGACAAAAATAATATCTATATTCATATTATTTAAAACAAAACCCCTGCCTCTAACCCAATAAAAACGAAAAAAAAAAAAAAACCACCAAACCTTTGTTGTAAAAAATATTTGAATTTTTTTTTTTTTTAGATTTATATTCCTTTCTATTTAAAATGTATATTGCTGTACAACGTTTATTTGTACATTTATGTTTATCGTTTTCTATCTGTATATAAATTTATATTCTATATTACATACATTCCTATTATTTATATTTATTTATATATTTTTATACATATGTTTTTATCTTGATTATATATGTCTGGTTAAGTTTTTTACTTCTGTAACACTTCTATTATTTAAAAAAATAAACCTGCCTCGAACCAAATAAAAGCCGAGAAGAACCACTTTTTTTTAACTGTATTTAATTTTTTTTTTACTTATGGTTTTTATATTTAGACTCACATTTACATTTCAAATGTATAATAATGTATATATTAATTATTTGTGCTCTCTATTACATCTCTTCCTATTATTTCTATTGATTTATACTTTATATCTACATTTATATCCTGATTATATAGTTCTATATTTAGAAATATAAACCAATAATATCTATATTCATATTATTTAAAATAAAAGCCCTGCCTCTAACCAAATAAAACCGAAAAGAACCCTTTCTTTTAACCTATATTTACATATCTTTATATTTACATTTTTCATATTTATATACACATTCATACGAATGAATTATTTTGCCGCCTAATATTATTTATATTCTAAATTACGCCTCTTCATATTACTTACATATATTCATATTTAAATTTAAATTTATCGTTTAGTTATAGGTGTATATCTTGATACATTTATTTTATCTTTCTCTATTTAGATATAGAAAATATTTCTAAAATATTTACATTATTTAAAATAAAACCCTTGCCTGTAACCAAATGAAAACCAGAAACACCCCTTTATTTACAACCTATTTAAAGATTTAAAAATAATTTTGTTCTGCATAATTATATTTACATGTCCATTTATAATTTTTATTCGTTATATTTATAGATGTGATATATAGTCTAGAGAAAACCTTTTGATCTATCAGATATATTATTTTTATAATAGGTATTTCTATAAGTTTAATTTATTTATATTAGATATTTACAGGTATCGGTATATATAGTATATATTTGTATAGTCGGATTTATATTTTTATATTATTTATATTTATATTACTTTTCAAAAACTCCAGCCTATAACCTAATAAAAACCAAAAAAGCCCCAATTTATTTTAAACGACATTCAAATATTTTTCTGTTTACGATCCCTATTTCTATCTCTTTGTACAGATCTCTATCCCTCTACCGCCCTTTTTGCGGTCGCTTCCAAAGCCTGGGGATGGGCAGGGCGCTGGCTCGGGGGGGCTGCAGTACCGCTCTCTGTCCACAAGGCGGCAGACTTACCGGGAGGGGCGCGCTTCGATTTTCCCGCCCTTTATGCCGCCACCTTGAGAAGGTCAAGCGAGTCCGCGACATCCGCGACACTCCACTCCCAACATGGCGGCCAAACGAGGACCCCCCCCCCCCCCACCGTGAGGCGTTTACGCAGATGCCTGTCAGAAACACGCCAAATTACAACCGTCCGCGACTCACCTGAGCTCACAGCCCGCGTCCGAGGCACTTGATACGCCACAAAAAATCCCGCCGTGGCCGCGCAGGCGTCAGGGTGCTGTGCAGGCAGTCCGGTTAGACGGACCGCGGGGCCTTCTTTTTCACCGCCATCTTGAGAAGGTCAGAGAAAGTCCGCGACATTCGCGACACGCCACTCTCAACATGGCGGCCGCGAGAAGCCCCAGCAGCAGAGAGAGGCGTTTACGCAGATGCCTGTCAGAAACCCGCCGAAAAGCGCCCGCCCACCGCGCCGCTGAGCCGACAGCCCGCGTCCGGGACACATGAAACGCCACAGAAAATCCTGCCGGGGCCGCCCTGGCGCCGGGGTGCCGTGCAGGCAGTTCGGTTAGACGGACCGCGGGTCTTCAACTTGCCCGCCCTTTGGGCCGCCACCTTGAGAAGGTCAAGCGGCTCCGCGACACCCGCCGCACGCCACTCCCAACATGGCGGCAGCGGGGATGCCCGCCCGTGCCGGGCTGCAGTACCGCGCTCTGCCCACAAGGCGGCAGCACCGCCGCGCGCCCCAGCCGGGGGCAGCCGCGCGCCTTGGGGCTGCGGGCAGGGAAGGCGGCGAGAGAGAACAGGGGCGGCCCCCGCCGAAAACTCCTCTGAAAGAAATGCCAAAAAATAAGCCGGAAGAAATTAAACCCTGCCTCTCACCCAATAAGAAACAAAAAGAAAAACACAAAACAAAAAAACCCCAAAAACCAGCCCAAACCCAAACATTCCTTTAAAACAGTATCTATTTTACTTTTTATATTTTTTCATATTTATATTCACATTTATATCTATCATGTACATTGGTGTATCATGTAATTTAACAATTTATACTTACAAATTTCTATTTAGATAGAAATTGAATTTCTATATTTCGTCTGTTCCCATTACTTAGGTTTATTTCTATGGTTTTATACATATTTTTATATACTGATTAGATATTTCGGGTTAAGGTTTTTACTTCTGTAACACTTACATTATTTCTAATTAAACCCCTGCCTTTACCCAAACAAAAGCCAAAAAGAACACCCCTTTCCTTTAAAATGTATTTCATTATTTTTTATTTTATTTTTCATATTTATACTCGTATATATCTTAATGTATGGTGTCATTTGTGTTCTATATTACACCTCTTCCTATTATCTATATATATTTCTAGCTTATATTTCTATATCTGTATTTTCATATCTTCTTTCTATATTTCTATATTTAGAAATATCAAACAATAATATCTATATTCATATTATTTAAAATAAAAACCCTGCCTCACACCAAATAAAAAGAAAAAAAGACCTTTCTTTTAAATTATATTAACATATTTTATAGTAATATTTTTCGTATTTATTTTCCCATTTATGTTTATAATTTCAATTGCCCTATAGTGTTATTGACATTCTAGATTACATCTCTTCACATTACTTACATATATTTATATTTAGGTTTACATTTAGAGTTTAATTATAGTTACATATCTTTATATATTTATAATATATTTCTATATTTCGATTTACATTTCTATAATACTTGCCTTGTTTAAAATAAAGCCCCTGTCTCTAACCAAATAAAAACCAAAGACACCCCTTCAGTTAAACCGTATTTAAAAGTTTAAAAATAATTTCATTTTTCATCATTATATTCACATGTACATTTCTATTTTTTACTATATTTATAGATTATCTAGTATAGAGAATGCCTTGAAGAACAGATCTGTCTTTATACTATATATTTATATTACTTATATTTATTTTGTATTAAATATTTATTGGTATCAGTAGATATATTATAGATTTGTATAGTTGGATTTATAGTTTTATATTATTTATATTTCTACTATTTATAAAAGAACCCAGCCTATAACCTAATAAAAACAAAAAAAAAATCCCCAATTTCTTTTAAACTATAGTGAATATTTTTATATTTACAATCTCTACTTATATATATTTGTGTATATATATTAGACTCTATTTTCCATATATTATAGTATGTCACAATAACATACATTATATGATCGTTTTATATATTTATCTGTTTTCCATGTTTATGTTTACAGTTATAGGTTTAGATTTCCTTTCAAATTTATTTTTATTTCTATTTTGACCTGTCTAGTAAACCATATCAACTCACTCACCTGACCCGTCAGAACCACAGAAATCCCGACGCGCCTCGGTCAGCGCCGGCGCGCAGGGCACGCTCGTCCCGTCGCAGCACATCCAAACAAAACCTATTTCTGCTACTAACAAAGAACAAAGGCCCCACTACATTTCACCCCGTTAAAAACTCACAGAAACCCAACTGGAAATAAATTTTAAACCCCCTCTATAACTAGCCCAAACCCCCCCATCCATTCCAATCCTAAACTTCCTCCCAAACCAGTATCTCAGAAACCCAAAAAACTCAAACACACATTGAAAATGAAATAACTGCTAATAAAAACAAAAACCCATGAAAAAATAAACCAAACCGACTCACTGAACTCAAAACTGTGCAACTGACCCTAAACATTACTACAAAAAGCCCCCAAAGCTCCACCTTTATGCTAACTCACAAAGAAGAACAAATAATCTATAAAAATTACCTTAAAAATTAAAAAAAAACTAATTAAAAGCATACAAATAAAAAATCTAAACTATTAAAATACTAAAAATACCACTACCCAAATTTTAAAAAATGTTGCCTATAAAAACCCACCATAAAAATGCCCCTGTCCCCAAAGATAAAACTAAACAAAACCCATCACACCAGAAATAAATCGGAACTTGGGAAAGCTAAAACCGTAACACTCAAGAAGTACACCATATCCCTTCTGGTACACCAGCTACAAACAGCATAAAACAATACAATCAATTCTTAAAACCCACCTTTAAACCACTACCTTTTTAAGAAAACTTTCAACAATTTAAAAACGGCTTTTAACAAAAGCCATCTAATAAATTAACACCCAAAACTCCAGCAGCCGAGCTAGCCCTACCAAATCTCTCTGTTTATACATCCAATAAACAAAACCAAAATCCCAACAATATCTCAAGTCTATTAAAGAAACCTACTGTAATTAATCCTACTCAAATACAAACCAACCCATCCATAAAGTTAGCCTCACTCAAAAAGAAAACAATGACAGAGTTAATAATACCAAGAAATAAAGCAACACACCATACACCACCAACGAATATAATATTCAAGAAAAAAAAACACTTTTTTTTTTTTTTTTTTTTTTAAACTAACTTCTTTTATTAGCTAGAACAAAGGATTTTGCCAGGACTGTAACAACAACTTCTTCTCCTCCTTCCTCTTCTTCTGAAACGTCCCATCTCATTCCCAAATTCCTTACAACTTTTGAGTTTCAATCCAAGCAAAAAGCAAAACTCGTGCACGTGTGCGTCGGATGCTCCTGCCAGGTTCTCCATTGCACCCCACATCTTCTTACACGTTCAGTCTTCGTGCTGACCTGCCGGGATGAGTTTCAGAGAAGGATTGGCACATGTGAAGAGAGGATTTCCCTCCCTCCCTCCCTCCCTCCCCCCCCAGAGCCGGTTTCCTTAGCACATTTCAATAAATTCCAAGCCTGCAATGATGCACACTCGTCTCAAGGCTCACAGCAAGCACGCAGGAGCTCAGGCTTACTTGCTTCCATGGCTCTGTGCCTGAGATAGCTGAGGAAATTTCCCGTGACCCTCTGTTGCAATAAACTGGAATGCAAACTCGGCTCCATCTCAGAGCCTCAGTGGGAGGCAGGAGCACATCTGGCTGACCCACAAAAATCCTTTCTTGGGCGGCGGCACCGCGCTGGAAAGGGGAAACACGTGCTAGTGAACAGCAGCTCAGAAACCATTCTTGTCCAATGTTACCTGCTCTACTTGGCAGCTCACTAACACCAGTCTAATTTTATCACTGCAGGGAGAATTCTGTAGGAAAGTGTCTGATGAGCAGCGACAAGGGCTTCACTCCCTGCTACGCAGCCTGCAACACCCTTGAGAGAGCAGAGCAGCAAAATCACCAAACTCTTCTTGCCGTGGGGCAGGGTAGAAGATCACTGTGGGAGGCACATCAAAAGAGGGGAAATGCTCTATAAATGCACAGACATTTGATTTCAGAAGCCCAGAGATAAGGATTTTCTCTAGGAAGCCAGACGTGACATGATATTTCTAAGATTTTCTTCTTCATTGAAGGAAATCTATGCGTATATATACACACTTACAAATGATTGTGTGAGGTTTTTTTTTTTTTTTTTCTTTTGAAGCTCCAAGAATGATTTCCCATCTTGAGTCACTCAGGAAGAAATGGCCCCCTGTGACTCAGGACAGAAGGGCTGCCTGCTCTTTTGATCATGACAGCTTTAGGGTGTACCCGGGAAGCAGGAGCAGCAGCCAGAGCTGAGGCTCAGCAGAGGCTGACCCCGGCCAGCCCCTTCCTCACTTCCCTGTGTCACAACCCTTCCAGGCAGAAGGACGCAAAGCAGGTTACGATTTCTCTCCTAGATATGTTTTTCGAAAATAATACTTCCAGGGGTGATCACAATGGGGGCACAGAAAAACACAAAGAATGAAAAGTACCGTGTTTGGTGTTTTATCAAACGGTGTGTCTTCCCTACCGTGTCCGGAGGCTGGATCGATGCACCAAACTTTTCACTGCACCCTTGTCCTTGCTTCTGCGCCATCTTCACCAGCTGCTCTTGGGAAGTGCTTGTATTGCCCTGGAAAGGTGATCACCCTGCACGAAACTGGAGGCTGAGCTTTCGGCCTCTGGAGGAGGGAGCTGCGCCGTGGATCCCGTCCCGATGGCGCTGCAGACGCCGACACCCGCGGGAGGACTGGGGGGACTCCGAGCTCCACCTCTCTCTGCCCAGGCCCTGGGGAAGATGGGGGAGCTATTCTCCAGAAGCATCGCCCCTGCAATCATCACCTCCATCAACATTCTGAGAGCGCTTTTGGTTTTAACAAAGAGCAACCCTGATTTGCCATTTGCAGATCACAATGGGAATGAACCTGGAAGACAAAACACAAGATCAATTCACAGCTGGACGTTCAAATCTTTTTCTCCAAAACCCAATCAACGTGCAGCTTTTCCCTTAAGCTGAAGTACGGACCAAAGTCATAGAATCGTTCAGGTCAGAAAGGACCTTCAGGCAGCGAAGATGAGCATTTAGGTGTGGCATGAAGCTTGGGGAGCACTGAAGAAGCTGTAAAAGTCAACTGATATTCTTTGGAAATTAAAAACAAAACGAAGTAATTAACTAACAAGGAATCCTCTGCGGAAACGACACACGGGACGGCCTGCGGGGGAGATGCCCGAAAGCCAAAGCTGCGCTTCAGTGGCATCTAAGGTGGGAATTTTGCAGAGTGCCTGTACACAAGTTTGTTTTCACTGGGATCAGTGAGCAGTGGCCACCGCAGAGCAGGAGGTGCTGTGGCTCAGAAGACCTGGCTGTGAAAAGTACAGGTTATTGTCCCCAAGCACATGCCAGCGGTCTGGAAAAGGGTGATCCGGCTTGACACTGCCGGTGTGCTTGCTAAAGGGGGGGGAGCGGCTCAGTCCTCGTCACTCACCTGATGCTCCCAGTCGGGGCGCAGTCGAACGGCACCACTTGGCCCTGCTTCACCTCCCTGGCTATTTTCTGTGCAGGGAACTGCAATGCCATTGCAACTTTTCCGTTCTCGCATCATTCTTCTAGAAAAAAAAAACCAATACGTTGAAGGGGAAACTGCCTTGTCACCGTCCCAAAATCCTTTATCGCTCGTGGTAACCCACGGCACACTCCCTGCCCGTGTTATCTTCACCTTAACTCTGTTTACAAGTGCCGTGAATAAACCCAAATCCAACTGAGGAAGCTCCTCTTTGCTCACATTTCAATACAAGGCTGGAACGATCACCTTGCAAAGAACTTTCCTCTACCGGTGCTAGATGCAAAAGAAAAAAAGCCAACCCAGGAATGCCTGCCACATCAGAGTACACAAAGCTGCTGCTACTGCTTCCAATGCCTTAGGCTGAGGGCTTCTCTGTTCTTCTTTTGCCCTTCTAACGGGAAGGACTGGCTTTGACTGTCTTTGAACTAGCTACAGATACGAAAGATTTAGTAAACAAGTATTCTTTATCCCATTTCTCTTAAGAGTGTGTCCTGACAGATGTCTTCTTCCTCCTGAGGTTTAGACCACTGTTTGATCTTTTTTTCTTTTCCCCCCGCTTTTTTCCCCCCCCTTTATTCCCTGAAGCATTTCACACCATGATGGGCAAAGGCCCAGCAGTAATTAGACTGAACACTGGACACGGAGACAAAGGAAAAGGCTGGAAGTTACTCTTGTTCTCCAGGCTGGCACTGCCAGCTCCTGAGGCTCAGTCAGGACAGTCAACATTTCTGAGAGTACCTGTACACAGGCGTGTGCAGACCTTGGGTCCTGCTGCGGCTCGCAGCTGCAGGCTCAGACACGCACGCCGAGCTCCTGGATCCTCCACGACAGAGCCGCCCCTCCCTGCTGATCCCGTGCTGTGCCTGCGGAGCAGGGAGGGAAGGAGAGGCACGCAGGTTAGCACAGGGGCAGTGCACAAGCTGCCAGGCCTCACCCATCGGACCTGCACCGAAGAGGAAATCTTACTTTTCAAAACTCTCCATCGTGCCATACAAAACACTGAATCCTTCCCAGGCTGGAAGGGACAGCCTGGCATGATGCCCCTCAGGTCACATCTTACATAAAGGGTTCTTTCTTCTCCTGCACAATGCTCTATATTCTGCTTTTACTTTTTATCTTTCTATAGAAATAAAAATACCTACAGAAACTATCGATATTCACGAAGCGACCTTCAATCGTAACAGCCAGGCCTCCGCATGACTGCGCTTAACTCCTGCTCAGCTCAGGGCATCTCCCTGTTCCTCAGGCTCCAGAAACCACTGAAACTCCCCTGTTTTCCCCGGGGGGCTGCCTGCTGGCAGCTGCCCTCCTCTCTCCAACGCGGTCACCTGCCAGGCTGTAATATTGACATTGTTGTGACTATCGAGTCATTGGAGACTCATCCACGCTTAAAAAAAATAAACCCCCTACTTTTAAGAACTAAATTCCCTACCAAAGCACGCGTTTTACTGACGCCTACACGGGCATACCGGGCAGCTTATTTTCATTCGGAAAAATAAAATAAGCTTCCCCAGTACAAAAGCCCCCTCCAGCAGCAGAGGATGCACCCTGAGTACCTCGGCGAAGAGAGGCCACCACGCCAGTGCCCGTCAGCGGCCCCCCAAAACCCGCCCGCCCGCGGCGCTGCCGAGCCCACAGCCCGCCAGCCCCGCACCGGAACCACCGCGGAAAGCCCCGACGGGCCGGCGCCGCCACGGGGGCGCCGTGCGGGCAGCGCAGCGAACGGACCGCGAGCCTCGACCGCGCCCCCCCTTCGTGCCGCCATCTTGGGAAGGTCACCCGGCTCCCGGCCGAGCCTCTCCCGAGTCCCGGGACGGCGGCGGCTGCGGGTCCCCGGCAGAGAGAGGCGTCCGTGCCATTGCCTGTCGGCGCCCGCCCGCCACCCGCCCGCCAGCGGCGCCACTGACCCAGGGCCCGTGTGCCCGGCGCTGCATACCTCACGGAAAATCCCGCCGGGCCGGCGGGCCGGCAGTCCGGTATACAGACCGTGGTGCTCCTTTTTCCCGCCCTTTTGGCCGCCATCTTGGGAAGGTCAAGCGCGTCCCGGCCGAGCCGCCCCCCAGGGCGCGATCGCGCGCGGGCCTCGGCACGGACGCGTCCCGGCCGCTGCCCGTCCGGGGGGCGGTGCCGCGCTCGGCTGCGGGCGGGGAAGGCGGGCAAAAAACCGGCTGCCATCCCCCAGAAAATCCTCTGAAATAAACGCCGAAAACCTGCCTCTTACCCAACAGGAACGAAACAAGCGCCCTTTCTTTAAAACCCTATTTAAATCTATTTTAGATTTAAATGTTTCATGTTTACATTCACATGCATCTTTATACCGGACATTGATGCGTTAGGTAATTTGTATAATATATTACATCTACTCCTATGGTTTGTATTTATTTATGTTTTGCGTTTTTATACATATCTGTCTATATCGATTGTATATTTCTTTCTTTAGATTTCTATTTATATAATACTTCTATTATTCAAAATAAAAACCCTGTCTCTAACAAAATAAATACAACCCCCCCTTATTTTAAACGCCATTGAAATATTTTTATTTCTACTTCCTATAATTATATTCACATATGATTCTTTCGTTTCTTTTGATGCATTTTAATAGTGATTACATATAAGATATATAAAATTCTAAAAAAGTATTTAAATTATTATTTCTATTATGTATCATATCTACTGCTACAACTGATTTTTTCTTATATTTTTAAATTTTATATATATCTGTATGTATTTATGATATATTTCTATCCTTAGATTTCTACCTTTATATTATTTGTATCTCAAATTTTTACAATCAAAACTCTGCCTATTGACAAAAAAAAACCCGCTTTACTATTTTAAAATATTTTTATATTTATAATTTTCATATTTATATTTATAATTTGTTATATAGTATACGATAACATATTGATGTACTCTACTTATATATATCCAATACATATTTCCTATAATCTATTATCATAAGATATATACAGTATTACTTGTATTATGTATTGTATCAGTTTTTATTATTCTGTATTTATAATTATCTTATATTTTTATATATGTCTGCATATATTTGTCATCCATTTCTATATTTATATTTTGATTGGGGCTTTGTTTCTATTTATAATCTAGATCTTTAGATATCTATAAACATATATAATACTCTGTATTAAAAATTATAATAGCTTATTGTAATATATAATGATTCATGTTACATGTTTCACTTTTATATATTCGGTCTATATTTAAATTTTAAGGGGTTTTATTCCCATTTTTATACATCTATTTGTTTTGTTTCATTATCGTTATAGTTATAATTTTACATTTAAAATCCAATTCCTAAATAATAGGACAAAACAAACAGCATCACATTCCCACCAATATCCTCCAAAAGCATCCAGATACCTCCACCAGCCAACCGACGGCCAGCAAAAAGCCACACAACGCTCTTTGCCGTAACAATTCTCATCACATCAGAAAAATGCAACGAATATAAAAGAAAACCCAACAGAAACGCACACAGCAAATCACAAAAACTACGAAGAAAAATTCAAACCACCTTACTGAACTCCAAACAGTGCCAATGACCCTGAACTTTACTAAAAAAAAAAAAAAAAAAAAAAAAAAAAATTCTACCTCTACACTAAGTCAAAGAATAACCAATACTCTGTAAAAATAACTTTAAAAACCGAACTAATTAACGAAATAGAAAAAAATCTCAACCACTACAAAATAAGAAAATAACTACCCAAATAAAAAAACTACTTAAAAAGACCCACCCTATAAATACCCATGTTCCAAAAAAAAACCCCTGATAAACAACAACCAAATATATCAAAGGCCAAAAAAAAAAAAAAAAAAAAAAGCACCACCAAAAAAACCCAACCGAAAACTTAAATTTAAATAAACTTAAATTTACAACAACAACAAAACATTCCTAACTGAATCAACCCATAGTGCCTCAATCTATCAAAATAAAACGCCGCCTAGAAATGAACACAAAGCCTAAAGAGAAACGTAACCATAAACAATATCTCCCAAATGATCCGTCACAATAAAACGTACGCTACAATCGAACAAACCAAATAAATGAAAGCCCTGTAAGACGATAAACACAAACGCAATTATCAATATCTTTAAAACCCCGCTGCTATTAACTACCTGACGCTACCTCAAGCCCACCAGAACAAACGCTACACACTCACGCTACTAAAAGCCACCACAACAGAATTAAACGCCTAACCTCTACTTCACGCTACGACCCATAAAAACCATCGCACACCTTTAGAAAACATCGCACACCCCGGCAAAAAAAAAAAAAAAAAAAAAAAAAAAAAAAAAAAAAAAAAAAAAAAAATCCGACAACAAAACTCCATTCAAAACAAACCTTTATCGTCACCACCTGAACCGAGATCCACAGCATTCAGGAAAAACACCCTATCCCTTAGCATCCAGCATCTGCAAACAGAACGAAGCGATGCAATCGATTCCCAAAACCCGCCTCGAAACCACGACGTCCAAGAACTTTCAGCAATCGAAGCCCGCGCTGCCGGCACGGACGGAGCGCGGCTGCCGGCAGGACAGCGGCTCCTCCGGCGCGCAGGGGCGGCGCCGCCCCGGAGCCCCCCGCCCGCTCCCCCGGCCCGGCGGGGCCGGCACCGGGCCCAGGGGGCCCCGGCGGCGCCCGAGCCCCGCGCCCGGAGCGGGCAGAGCGGCCGGCACCGGCCGGGCCAGCGCAGGGCCCGGGCCGCCTCTCCCGCCCGCCGGCCCGGCACAGCCCCGCTCGGCTCCGGCACGGCTCGCACCGGCGCTGCCGCGGCAGCCCCGCCGCGCCAAATTCCCCGTCCGCCTCAGCGAGCGCCCGGGCGGTGCCGGGAGGGCTCCCGAGCGGGAACGTTCGGGGCCGGGCCACGGGCAGAAGAAGCGCCCTCGAACGCTGCGGCGCGGCCCGATCGCAAGCCTGCGAACGCTGCGAGAGCTGGAGGTGCCCGCAATTGTACCCCGAAACGGACGCCGCGGGCGGGGCTCACCTCGCTTCAACAAGGGCGAATAAATGTGTGTTCTCCCCTTCAGTTTCATCCCCTGTCATAACAGAAAATAAGGGGTTCTCCTCAAATGAAAGCCTTCAACTGATGGCAAAGAGGGATTTGGACCTCAAATTCGAACCCTCGAGAAGGAGGGACAACAGGGCTGCCCCCTCAATTTAAACCTTAGGATGATGAAAATGGGGTGGCTGCCTTCAAATCAAACTCACAATACGACCACGATATTTTTCCAATTGCCCTTAAAACAGAACGCAGGGATTCCCTGTCGCCCCTGTGATACCCCTAACAGCCTGGAAAAGGCAGGTTTTCCTTCAATCAACACCCTTAAAACCGCAAGTGAAGGGGGATCCCCCCCCGGTTCAAACACAGACAATAATAGAAGAGTAGCTGCTTCCCTCTCCTTAATTTCTTTTGTCCTCATAAGCTCCATTTTTGTTCCTGGGGAACCGGGGAGGGACTGGCAAGATGAAATTGAGAAGGGAAAGGACAAAAGTCCCCGCTCCGAGTCCACACGGGCTCACCTGTTCGGCTGCCGCTTCCCGGCACAAAGCTCTGTCTCTCGGCACCTCCTTTAAGCAACGCTCCGCGTATCCAAGCGCGCATCCTGGTGTTCCCCCAGAGCCCGGGAGAAGCTCTCACCGTCCTTCCACGAGACAGCCCCGGGAGCCCCGCTACTCAGCAGCAGCACCATGCAAAAGGGAGCTGAGGCAAACCCTCCCCCTAAAACAGACCCCGGCAGGAGCCGGCCCCTCCTCATCGTCACACTCACACCTGGGGCTGCTCCGAGCCCTCATCATCGTCACACTCACACCTGGCGCTGGTGCCACTCTCCAACAGCGCCTCTCGGTGACCAGCGCAGAGCCCGCTTCTCACAGACCCAGAGCAAACAGAAATCTGCTACGGGTGTTGGCTTTTCTCATTCCGTCTGGCTCCACAAGTAAAACGCGTTCGTGCGCTGATGGCATTGAGAGAAAGCTTTCCAGGGGAGAGAACTGTCATTCAGGTAGCACGCTTTGATACACCTTCAGAAAAAGCAGAATCAGCGCCAACTCCTAAGACCCCTGCTGAGGAACCCAGCCCTCCTTGGGACACCCAATGCACCTCGAAAAAGGAGGGGAGAAGTTCTCGTGCTGAACTCGGCACGGTTCGTCTAAACTCGGTCCCATTCCGTTCTTCGGCTCCACTCGGCTATTTTCGTCCACACTCGGCTATTTTCGGTTCTTCGGCTCCACTCGGCTATTTTCGTCTACACTCGGCTATTTTCGGTTCTTCGGCTCCACTCGGCTATTGTCGGCTAACCTCGGGGGGCTGCAGTACCGCGCTCTGCCCACCAGGCGGCAAAAAAGAAAAAAAAAGTCAACAAAGAACAACCCAAGCCTTTCTTTTAAACAATATTTAAATATATTTTATTTTCAAATTTTTCATGTTTATACCCAAATTTCGATTTAGAATGTATATTGATGCATAATGTTGATTTCTATATTTTTAATATTCTTTTGATATATACATTTATATTCTATATTTAATCGATTCCTATTACTTAGATTTATTAATATATTTTACATATTGATTATATATTTCTGGTTAAGATTTTATAATTCTGTAACAATCATATGATTTCAAATAAAACCCCTGCCTCTACCCAAATAAAAGCCAAAAAGAACCCCTTTCTTTTAAACTTTATTTATTTTTTTTTAAATTACATTTTTCATATTTATACTCCCATTTACAGTTTAAATGTGTATTCATGTATAGTGTCATTTGTGTTCTATATTACATCTCTTCCTATTATATTTATTTCTATTTTATATTTCTCTGTCTATATATTTATATCCTGATTATATATTTCTATCTTTAGAAATAGACAAAAATAATATCTATATTCATATTATTTAAAACAAAACCCCTGCCTCTAACCCAATAAAAACGAAAAAAAAAAAAAAAAAACCACCAACCCTTTGTTGTAAAAAATATTTGAATTTTTTTTTTTAGATTTATATTCATTTTCTATTTAAAATGTATATTGATGTACAACGTTTATTTGTACATTTATGTTTATCGTTTTCTATCGGTATATAAATTTATATTCTATATTACATACATTCCTATTGTTTATATTTATTTATATATTTTTATACATATGTTTTTATCTTGATTATATATGTCTGGTTAAGTTTTTTACTTCTGTAACACTTCTATTTTTTAAAAAAATAAACCTGCCTCGAACCAAATAAAAGCCGAGAAGAACCACTTTTTTTTAACTGTATTTAATTTTTTTTTTACTTATGGTTTTTATATTTAGACTCACATTTACATTTCAAATGTATATTAATGTATATATTAATTATTTGTGCTCTCTATTACATCTCTTCCTATTATTTCTATTGATTTATACTTTATATCTACATTTATATCCTGATTATATAGTTCTATATTTAGAAATATAAAACAATAATATCTATATTCATATTATTTAAAATAAAAGCCCTGCCTCTAACCAAATAAAAACGAAAAGAACCCTTTCTTTTAACCTATATTTACATATCTTTATATTTACATTTTTCATATTTATATACACATTCATACGAATTAATTATTTTGCCGCCTAATATTATTTATATTCTAAATGACACCTCTTCGTATTACCTACATATATTCATATTTAAATTTAAATTTATCGTTTAGTTATAGGTGTATATCTTGATACATTTATTTTATCTTTCTCTATTTAGATATAGAAAATATTTCTAAAATATTTACATTATTTAAAATAAAACCCTTGCCTCTAACCAAATGAAAACCAGAAACACCCCTTTATTTACAACCTATTTAAAGATTTTAAAATAATTTTGTTATGCATAATTATATTTACATGTCCATTTATAATTTTTATTCGTTATATTTATAGATGTGATATATAGTCTAGAGAAAACCTTTTGATCTATCAGATATATTATTTTTATAATAGGTATTTCTATAAGTTTAGTTTATTTATATTAGATATTTACAGGTATCGGTATATATAGTATATATTTGTATAGTCGGATTTATATTTTTATATTATTTATATTTATATTATTTTTCAAAAACTCCAGCCTATAACCTAATAAAAACCAAAAAAGCCCCAATTTATTTCAAACGACATTTAAATATGTTTCTGTTTACGATCCCTATTTCTATCTCTTTGTACAGATCTCTATCCCTCTAGCGCCCTTTTTGCGGTCGCTTCCAACGCCTGGGGATGGGCAGGGCGCTGGCTCGGGGGGGCTGCAGTACCGCTCTCTGTCCACAAGGCGGCAGACTTACCGGGAGGGGCGCTCTTCGATTTTCCCGCCCTTTATGCCGCCACCTTGAGAAGGTCAAGCGAGTCCGCGACATCCGCGACACTCCACTCCCAACATGGCGGCCAAACGAGGACCCCCCCCCCCCCCCCGTAAGGCGTTTACGCAGATGCCTGTAAGAAACACGCCAAATCACAACCGTCCGCGACTCACCTGAGCTCACAGCCCGCGTCCGAGGCACTTGATACGCCACAAAAAATCCCGCCGTGGCCGCGCAGGCGTCAGGGTGCTGTGCAGGCAGTCCGGTTAGACGGACCGCGGGGCCTTCTTTTTCCCGCCCTTTTGCACCGCCATCTTGAGAAGGTCAGAGAAAGTCCGCGACATTCGCGACACGCCACTCCCAACATGGCGGCAGCGGGGATGCCCGCCCGTGCCGGGCTGCAGTACCGCGCTCTGCCCACAAGGCGGCAGCACCGCCGCGCGCCCCAGCCGGGGGCAGCCGCGCGCCTTGGGGCGGCGGGCAGGGAAGGCGGCGAGAGAGAACAGGGGCGGCCCCCGCCGAAAACTCCTCTGAAAGAAATGCCAAAAAATAAGCCGGAAGAAATTAAACCCTGCCTCTCACCCAATAAGAAACAAAAAGAAAAACACCAAACAAAAAAACCCCAAAAACCAGCCCAAACCCAAACATTCCTTTAAAACAGTATCTATTTTACTTTTTATATTTTTTCATATTTATATTCACATTTATATCTATCATGTACATTGGTGTATCATGTAATTTAACAATTTATACTTACAAATTTCTATTTAGATAGAAATTGAATTTCTATATTTCATCTGTTCCCATTACTTAGGTTTATTTCTATGGTTTTATGCATATTTTTATATACTGATTAGATATTTCGGGTTAAGATTTTTACTTCTGTAACACTTACATTATTTCTAATTAAACCCCTGCCTTTACCCAAACAAAAGCCAAAAAGAACCCCTTTCCTTTAAAATGTATTTCATTTTTTTTAATTTTATTTTTCATATTTATACTCGTATATATCTTAATGTATGGTGTCATTTGTGTTCTATATTACACCTCTTCCTATTATTTATATATATTTCTAGCTTATATTTCTATATCTGTATTTTCATATCTTCTTTCTATATTTCTATATTTAGAAATATCAAACAATAATATCTATATTCATATTATTTAAAATAAAAACCCTGCCTCACACCAAATAAAAAGAAAAAAAGACCTTTCTTTTAAATTATATTAACATATTTTATAGTAATATTTTTCGTATTTATTTTCCCATTTATGTTTATAATTTCAATTGCCCTATAGTGTTATTGACATTCTAGATTACATCTCTTCACATTACTTACATATATTTATATTTAGGTTTACATTTAGAGTTTAATTATAGTTACATATCTTTATATATTTATAATATATTTCTATATTTCGATTTACATTTCTATAATACTTGCCTTGTTTAAAATAAAGCCCCTGTCTCTAACCAAATAAAAACCAAAGACACCCCTTCAGTTAAACCGTATTTAAAAGTTTAAAAATAATTTCATTTTTCATCATTATATTCACATGTACATTTCTATTTTTTACTATATTTATAGATTATCTAGTATAGAGAATGCCTTGAAGAACAGATCTGTCTTTATACTATATATTTATATTACTTATATTTATTTTGTATTAAATATTTATTGGTATCAGTAGATATATTATAGATTTGTATAGTTGGATTTATAGTTTTATATTATTTATATTTCTACTATTTATAAAAGAACCCAGCCTATAACCTAATAAAAACAAAAAAAAAATCCCCAATTTCTTTTAAACTATAGTGAATATTTTTATATTTACAATCTCTACTTATATATATTTGTGTATATATATTAGACTCTATTTTCCATATATTATAGTATGTCACAATAACATACATTATATGATAGTTTTATATATTTATCTGTTTTCCATGTTTATGTTTACAGTTATAGGTTTAGATTTCCTTTCAAATTTATTTTTATTTCTATTTTGACCTGTCTAGTAAACCATATCAACTCACTCACCTGACCCGTCAGAACCACAGAAATCCCGACGCGCCTCGGTCAGCGCCGGCGCGCAGGGCACGCTCGTCCCGTCGCAGCACATCCAAACAAAACCTATTTCTGCTACTAACAAAGAACAAAGGCCCCACTACATTTCACCCCGTTAAAAACTCACAGAAACCCAACTGGAAATAAATTTTAAACCCCCTCTATAACTAGCCCAAACCCCCCCATCCATTCCAATCCTAAACTTCCTCCCAAACCAGTATCTCAGAAACCCAAAAAACTCAAACACACATTGAAAATGAAATAACTGCTAATAAAAACAAAAACCCATGAAAAAATAAACCAAACCGACTCACTGAACTCAAAACTGTGCAACTGACCCTAAACATTACTACAAAAAGCCCCCAAAGCTCCACCTTTATGCTAACTCACAAAGAAGAACAAATAATCTATAAAAATTACCTTAAAAATTAAAAAAAAACTAATTAAAAGCATACAAATAAAAAATCTAAACTATTAAAATACTAAAAATACCACTACCCAAATTTTAAAAAATGTTGCCTATAAAAACCCACCATAAAAATGCCCCTGTCCCCAAAGATAAAACTAAACAAAACCCATCACACCAGAAATAAATCGGAACTTGGGAAAGCTAAAACCGTAACACTCAAGAAGTACACCATATCCCTTCTGGTACACCAGCTACAAACAGCATAAAACAATACAATCAATTCTTAAAACCCACCTTTAAACCACTACCTTTTTAAGAAAACTTTCAACAATTTAAAAACGGCTTTTAACAAAAGCCATCTAATAAATTAACACCCAAAACTCCAGCAGCCGAGCTAGCCCTACCAAATCTCTCTGTTTATACATCCAATAAACAAAACCAAAATCCCAACAATATCTCAAGTCTATTAAAGAAACCTACTGTAATTAATCCTACTCAAATACAAACCAACCCATCCATAAAGTTAGCCTCACTCAAAAAGAAAACAATGACAGAGTTAATAATACCAAGAAATAAAGCAACACACCATACACCACCAACGAATATAATATTCAAGAAAAAAAAACACTTTTTTTTTTTTTTTTTTTTTTAAACTAACTTCTTTTATTAGCTAGAACAAAGGATTTTGCCAGGACTGTAACAACAACTTCTTCTCCTCCTTCCTCTTCTTCTGAAACGTCCCATCTCATTCCCAAATTCCTTACAACTTTTGAGTTTCAATCCAAGCAAAAAGCAAAACTCGTGCACGTGTGCGTCGGATGCTCCTGCCAGGTTCTCCATTGCACCCCACATCTTCTTACACGTTCAGTCTTCGTGCTGACCTGCCGGGATGAGTTTCAGAGAAGGATTGGCACATGTGAAGAGAGGATTTCCCTCCCTCCCTCCCTCCCTCCCCCCCCAGAGCCGGTTTCCTTAGCACATTTCAATAAATTCCAAGCCTGCAATGATGCACACTCGTCTCAAGGCTCACAGCAAGCACGCAGGAGCTCAGGCTTACTTGCTTCCATGGCTCTGTGCCTGAGCTAGCTGAGGAAATTTCCCGTGACCCTCTGTTGCAATAAACTGGAATGCAAACTCGGCTCCATCTCAGAGCCTCAGTGGGAGGCAGGAGCACATCTGGCTGACCCACAAAAATCCTTTCTTGGGCGGCGGCACCGCGCTGGAAAGGGGAAACACGTGCTAGTGAACAGCAGCTCAGAAACCATTCTTGTCCAATGTTACCTGCTCTACTTGGCAGCTCACTAACACCAGTCTAATTTTATCACTGCAGGGAGAATTCTGTAGGAAAGTGTCTGATGAGCAGCGACAAGGGCTTCACTCCCTGCTACGCAGCCTGCAACACCCTTGAGAGAGCAGAGCAGCAAAATCACCAAACTCTTCTTGCCGTGGGGCAGGGTAGAAGATCACTGTGGGAGGCACATCAAAAGAGGGGAAATGCTCTATAAATGCACAGACATTTGATTTCAGAAGCCCAGAGATAAGGATTTTCTCTAGGAAGCCAGACGTGACATGATATTTCTAAGATTTTCTTCTTCATTGAAGGAAATCTATGCGTATATATACACACTTACAAATGATTGTGTGAGGTTTTTTTTTTTTTTTTTCTTTTGAAGCTCCAAGAATGATTTCCCATCTTGAGTCACTCAGGAAGAAATGGCCCCCTGTGACTCAGGACAGAAGGGCTGCCTGCTCTTTTGATCATGACAGCTTTAGGGTGTACCCGGGAAGCAGGAGCAGCAGCCAGAGCTGAGGCTCAGCAGAGGCTGACCCCGGCCAGCCCCTTCCTCACTTCCCTGTGTCACAACCCTTCCAGGCAGAAGGACGCAAAGCAGGTTACGATTTCTCTCCTAGATATGTTTTTCGAAAATAATACTTCCAGGGGTGATCACAATGGGGGCACAGAAAAACACAAAGAATGAAAAGTACCGTGTTTGGTGTTTTATCAAACGGTGTGTCTTCCCTACCGTGTCCGGAGGCTGGATCGATGCACCAAACTTTTCACTGCACCCTTGTCCTTGCTTCTGCGCCATCTTCACCAGCTGCTCTTGGGAAGTGCTTGTATTGCCCTGGAAAGGTGATCACCCTGCACGAAACTGGAGGCTGAGCTTTCGGCCTCTGGAGGAGGGAGCTGCGCCGTGGATCCCGTCCCGATGGCGCTGCAGACGCCGACACCCGCGGGAGGACTGGGGGGACTCCGAGCTCCACCTCTCTCTGCCCAGGCCCTGGGGAAGATGGGGGAGCTATTCTCCAGAAGCATCGCCCCTGCAATCATCACCTCCATCAACATTCTGAGAGCGCTTTTGGTTTTAACAAAGAGCAACCCTGATTTGCCATTTGCAGATCACAATGGGAATGAACCTGGAAGACAAAACACAAGATCAATTCACAGCTGGACGTTCAAATCTTTTTCTCCAAAACCCAATCAACGTGCAGCTTTTCCCTTAAGCTGAAGTACGGACCAAAGTCATAGAATCGTTCAGGTCAGAAAGGACCTTCAGGCAGCGAAGATGAGCATTTAGGTGTGGCATGAAGCTTGGGGAGCACTGAAGAAGCTGTAAAAGTCAACTGATATTCTTTGGAAATTAAAAACAAAACGAAGTAATTAACTAACAAGGAATCCTCTGCGGAAACGACACACGGGACGGCCTGCGGGGGAGATGCCCGAAAGCCAAAGCTGCGCTTCAGTGGCATCTAAGGTGGGAATTTTGCAGAGTGCCTGTACACAAGTTTGTTTTCACTGGGATCAGTGAGCAGTGGCCACCGCAGAGCAGGAGGTGCTGTGGCTCAGAAGACCTGGCTGTGAAAAGTACAGGTTATTGTCCCCAAGCACATGCCAGCGGTCTGGAAAAGGGTGATCCGGCTTGACACTGCCGGTGTGCTTGCTAAAGGGGGGGGAGCGGCTCAGTCCTCGTCACTCACCTGATGCTCCCAGTCGGGGCGCAGTCGAACGGCACCACTTGGCCCTGCTTCACCTCCCTGGCTATTTTCTGTGCAGGGAACTGCAATGCCATTGCAACTTTTCCGTTCTCGCATCATTCTTCTAGAAAAAAAAAACCAATACGTTGAAGGGGAAACTGCCTTGTCACCGTCCCAAAATCCTTTATCGCTCGTGGTAACCCACGGCACACTCCCTGCCCGTGTTATCTTCACCTTAACTCTGTTTACAAGTGCCGTGAATAAACCCAAATCCAACTGAGGAAGCTCCTCTTTGCTCACATTTCAATACAAGGCTGGAACGATCACCTTGCAAAGAACTTTCCTCTACCGGTGCTAGATGCAAAAGAAAAAAAGCCAACCCAGGAATGCCTGCCACATCAGAGTACACAAAGCTGCTGCTACTGCTTCCAATGCCTTAGGCTGAGGGCTTCTCTGTTCTTCTTTTGCCCTTCTAACGGGAAGGACTGGCTTTGACTGTCTTTGAACTAGCTACAGATACGAAAGATTTAGTAAACAAGTATTCTTTATCCCATTTCTCTTAAGAGTGTGTCCTGACAGATGTCTTCTTCCTCCTGAGGTTTAGACCACTGTTTGATCTTTTTTTCTTTTCCCCCCGCTTTTTTCCCCCCCCTTTATTCCCTGAAGCATTTCACACCATGATGGGCAAAGGCCCAGCAGTAATTAGACTGAACACTGGACACGGAGACAAAGGAAAAGGCTGGAAGTTACTCTTGTTCTCCAGGCTGGCACTGCCAGCTCCTGAGGCTCAGTCAGGACAGTCAACATTTCTGAGAGTACCTGTACACAGGCGTGTGCAGACCTTGGGTCCTGCTGCGGCTCGCAGCTGCAGGCTCAGACACGCACGCCGAGCTCCTGGATCCTCCACGACAGAGCCGCCCCTCCCTGCTGATCCCGTGCTGTGCCTGCGGAGCAGGGAGGGAAGGAGAGGCACGCAGGTTAGCACAGGGGCAGTGCACAAGCTGCCAGGCCTCACCCATCGGACCTGCACCGAAGAGGAAATCTTACTTTTCAAAACTCTCCATCGTGCCATACAAAACACTGAATCCTTCCCAGGCTGGAAGGGACAGCCTGGCATGATGCCCCTCAGGTCACATCTTACATAAAGGGTTCTTTCTTCTCCTGCACAATGCTCTATATTCTGCTTTTACTTTTTATCTTTCTATAGAAATAAAAATACCTACAGAAACTATCGATATTCACGAAGCGACCTTCAATCGTAACAGCCAGGCCTCCGCATGACTGCGCTTAACTCCTGCTCAGCTCAGGGCATCTCCCTGTTCCTCAGGCTCCAGAAACCACTGAAACTCCCCTGTTTTCCCCGGGGGGCTGCCTGCTGGCAGCTGCCCTCCTCTCTCCAACGCGGTCACCTGCCAGGCTGTAATATTGACATTGTTGTGACTATCGAGTCATTGGAGACTCATCCACGCTTAAAAAAAATAAACCCCCTACTTTTAAGAACTAAATTCCCTACCAAAGCACGCGTTTTACTGACGCCTACACGGGCATACCGGGCAGCTTATTTTCATTCGGAAAAATAAAATAAGCTTCCCCAGTACAAAAGCCCCCTCCAGCAGCAGAGGATGCACCCTGAGTACCTCGGCGAAGAGAGGCCACCACGCCAGTGCCCGTCAGCGGCCCCCCAAAACCCGCCCGCCCGCCCGCGGCGCTGCCGAGCCCACAGCCCGCCAGCCCCGCACCGGAACCACCGCGGAAAGCCCCGACGGGCCGGCGCCGCCACGGGGGCGCCGTGCGGGCAGCGCAGCGAACGGACCGCGAGCCTCGACCGCGCCCCCCCTTCGTGCCGCCATCTTGGGAAGGTCACCCGGCTCCCGGCCGAGCCTCTCCCGAGTCCCGGGACGGCGGCGGCTGCGGGTCCCCGGCAGAGAGAGGCGTCCGTGCCATTGCCTGTCGGCGCCCGCCCGCCACCCGCCCGCCAGCGGCGCCACTGACCCAGGGCCCGTGTGCCCGGCGCTGCATACCTCACGGAAAATCCCGCCGGGCCGGCGGGCCGGCAGTCCGGTATACAGACCGTGGTGCTCCTTTTTCCCGCCCTTTTGGCCGCCATCTTGGGAAGGTCAAGCGCGTCCCGGCCGAGCCGCCCCCCAGGGCGCGATCGCGCGCGGGCCTCGGCACGGACGCGTCCCGGCCGCTGCCCGTCCGGGGGGCGGTGCCGCGCTCGGCTGCGGGCGGGGAAGGCGGGCAAAAAACCGGCTGCCATCCCCCAGAAAATCCTCTGAAATAAACGCCGAAAACCTGCCTCTTACCCAACAGGAACGAAACAAGCGCCCTTTCTTTAAAACCCTATTTAAATCTATTTTAGATTTAAATGTTTCATGTTTACATTCACATGCATCTTTATACCGGACATTGATGCGTTAGGTAATTTGTATAATATATTACATCTACTCCTATGGTTTGTATTTATTTATGTTTTGCGTTTTTATACATATCTGTCTATATCGATTGTATATTTCTTTCTTTAGATTTCTATTTATATAATACTTCTATTATTCAAAATAAAAACCCTGTCTCTAACAAAATAAATACAACCCCCCCTTATTTTAAACGCCATTGAAATATTTTTATTTCTACTTCCTATAATTATATTCACATATGATTCTTTCGTTTCTTTTGATGCATTTTAATAGTGATTACATATAAGATATATAAAATTCTAAAAAAGTATTTAAATTATTATTTCTATTATGTATCATATCTACTGCTACAACTGATTTTTTCTTATATTTTTAAATTTTATATATATCTGTATGTATTTATGATATATTTCTATCCTTAGATTTCTACCTTTATATTATTTGTATCTCAAATTTTTACAATCAAAACTCTGCCTATTGACAAAAAAAAACCCGCTTTACTATTTTAAAATATTTTTATATTTATAATTTTCATATTTATATTTATAATTTGTTATATAGTATACGATAACATATTGATGTACTCTACTTATATATATCCAATACATATTTCCTATAATCTATTATCATAAGATATATACAGTATTACTTGTATTATGTATTGTATCAGTTTTTATTATTCTGTATTTATAATTATCTTATATTTTTATATATGTCTGCATATATTTGTCATCCATTTCTATATTTATATTTTGATTGGGGCTTTGTTTCTATTTATAATCTAGATCTTTAGATATCTATAAACATATATAATACTCTGTATTAAAAATTATAATAGCTTATTGTAATATATAATGATTCATGTTACATGTTTCACTTTTATATATTCGGTCTATATTTAAATTTTAAGGGGTTTTATTCCCATTTTTATACATCTATTTGTTTTGTTTCATTATCGTTATAGTTATAATTTTACATTTAAAATCCAATTCCTAAATAATAGGACAAAACAAACAGCATCACATTCCCACCAATATCCTCCAAAAGCATCCAGATACCTCCACCAGCCAACCGACGGCCAGCAAAAAGCCACACAACGCTCTTTGCCGTAACAATTCTCATCACATCAGAAAAATGCAACGAATATAAAAGAAAACCCAACAGAAACGCACACAGCAAATCACAAAAACTACGAAGAAAAATTCAAACCACCTTACTAAACTCCAAACAGTGCCAATGACCCTGAACTTTACAAAAAAAAAAAAAAAAAAAAAAAAAAAAATTCTACCTCTACACTAAGTCAAAGAATAACCAATACTCTGTAAAAATAACTTTAAAAACCGAACTAATTAACGAAATAGAAAAAAATCTCAACCACTACAAAATAAGAAAATAACTACCCAAATAAAAAAACTACTTAAAAAGACCCACCCTATAAATACCCATGTTCCAAAAAAAAACCCCTGATAAACAACAACCAAATATATCAAAGGCCAAAAAAAAAAAAAAAAAAAAAAGCACCACCAAAAAAACCCAACCGAAAACTTAAATTTAAATAAACTTAAATTTACAACAACAACAAAACATTCCTAACTGAATCAACCCATAGTGCCTCAATCTATCAAAATAAAACGCCGCCTAGAAATGAACACAAAGCCTAAAGAGAAACGTAACCATAAACAATATCTCCCAAATGATCCGTCACAATAAAACGTACGCTACAATCGAACAAACCAAATAAATGAAAGCCCTGTAAGACGATAAACACAAACGCAATTATCAATATCTTTAAAACCCCGCTGCTATTAACTACCTGACGCTACCTCAAGCCCACCAGAACAAACGCTACACACTCACGCTACTAAAAGCCACCACAACAGAATTAAACGCCTAACCTCTACTTCACGCTACGACCCATAAAAACCATCGCACACCTTTAGAAAACATCGCACACCCCGGCAAAAAAAAAAAAAAAAAAAAAAAAAAAAAAAAAAAAAAAAAAAAAATCCGACAACAAAACTCCATTCAAAACAAACCTTTATCGTCACCACCTGAACCGAGATCCACAGCATTCAGGAAAAACACCCTATCCCTTAGCATCCAGCATCTGCAAACAGAACGAAGCGATGCAATCGATTCCCAAAACCCGCCTCGAAACCACGACGTCCAAGAACTTTCAGCAATCGAAGCCCGCGCTGCCGGCACGGACGGAGCGCGGCTGCCGGCAGGACAGCGGCTCCTCCGGCGCGCAGGGGCGGCGCCGCCCCGGAGCCCCCCGCCCGCTCCCCCGGCCCGGCGGGGCCGGCACCGGGCCCAGGGGGCCCCGGCGGCGCCCGAGCCCCGCGCCCGGAGCGGGCAGAGCGGCCGGCACCGGCCGGGCCAGCGCAGGGCCCGGGCCGCCTCTCCCGCCCGCCGGCCCGGCACAGCCCCGCTCGGCTCCGGCACGGCTCGCACCGGCGCTGCCGCGGCAGCCCCGCCGCGCCAAATTCCCCGTCCGCCTCAGCGAGCGCCCGGGCGGTGCCGGGAGGGCTCCCGAGCGGGAACGTTCGGGGCCGGGCCACGGGCAGAAGAAGCGCCCTCGAACGCTGCGGCGCGGCCCGATCGCAAGCCTGCGAACGCTGCGAGAGCTGGAGGTGCCCGCAATTGTACCCCGAAACGGACGCCGCGGGCGGGGCTCACCTCGCTTCAACAAGGGCGAATAAATGTGTGTTCTCCCCTTCAGTTTCATCCCCTGTCATAACAGAAAATAAGGGGTTCTCCTCAAATGAAAGCCTTCAACTGATGGCAAAGAGGGATTTGGACCTCAAATTCGAACCCTCGAGAAGGAGGGACAACAGGGCTGCCCCCTCAATTTAAACCTTAGGATGATGAAAATGGGGTGGCTGCCTTCAAATCAAACTCACAATACGACCACGATATTTTTCCAATTGCCCTTAAAACAGAACGCAGGGATTCCCTGTCGCCCCTGTGATACCCCTAACAGCCTGGAAAAGGCAGGTTTTCCTTCAATCAACACCCTTAAAACCGCAAGTGAAGGGGGATCCCCCCCCGGTTCAAACACAGACAATAATAGAAGAGTAGCTGCTTCCCTCTCCTTAATTTCTTTTGTCCTCATAAGCTCCATTTTTGTTCCTGGGGAACCGGGGAGGGACTGGCAAGATGAAATTGAGAAGGGAAAGGACAAAAGTCCCCGCTCCGAGTCCACACGGGCTCACCTGTTCGGCTGCCGCTTCCCGGCACAAAGCTCTGTCTCTCGGCACCTCCTTTAAGCAACGCTCCGCGTATCCAAGCGCGCATCCTGGTGTTCCCCCAGAGCCCGGGAGAAGCTCTCACCGTCCTTCCACGAGACAGCCCCGGGAGCCCCGCTACTCAGCAGCAGCACCATGCAAAAGGGAGCTGAGGCAAACCCTCCCCCTAAAACAGACCCCGGCAGGAGCCGGCCCCTCCTCATCGTCACACTCACACCTGGGGCTGCTCCGAGCCCTCATCATCGTCACACTCACACCTGGCGCTGGTGCCACTCTCCAACAGCGCCTCTCGGTGACCAGCGCAGAGCCCGCTTCTCACAGACCCAGAGCAAACAGAAATCTGCTACGGGTGTTGGCTTTTCTCATTCCGTCTGGCTCCACAACTAAAACGCGTTCGTGCGCTGATGGCATTGAGAGAAAGCTTTCCAGGGGAGAGAACTGTCATTCAGGTAGCACGCTTTGATACACCTTCAGAAAAAGCAGAATCAGCGCCAACTCCTAAGACCCCTGCTGAGGAACCCAGCCCTCCTTGGGACACCCAATGCACCTCGAAAAAGGAGGGGAGAAGTTCTCGTGCTGAACTCGGCACGGTTCGTCTAAACTCGGTCCCATTCCGTTCTTCGGCTCCACTCGGCTATTTTCGTCCACACTCGGCTATTTTCGGTTCTTCGGCTCCACTCGGCTATTTTCGTCTACACTCGGCTATTTTCGGTTCTTCGGCTCCACTCGGCTATTGTCGGCTAACCTCGGGGGGCTGCAGTACCGCGCTCTGCCCACCAGGCGGCTAAAAAGCAAAAAAAAGTCAACAAAGAACAACCCAAGCCTTTCTTTTAAACAATATTTAAATATATTTTATTTTCAAATTTTTCATGTTTATACCCAAATTTCGATTTAGAATGTATATTGATGCATAATGTTGATTTCTATATTTTTAATATTCTTTTGATATATACATTTATATTCTATATTTAATCGATTCCTATTACTTAGATTTATTAATATATTTTACATATTGATTATATATTTCTGGTTAAGATTTTATAATTCTGTAACAATCATATGATTTCAAATAAAACCCCTGCCTCTACCCAAATAAAAGCCAAAAAGAACCCCTTTCTTTTAAACTTTATTTATTTTTTTTTAAATTACATTTTTCATATTTATACTCCCATTTACAGTTTAAATGTGTATTCATGTATAGTGTCATTTGTGTTCTATATTACATCTCTTCCTATTATATTTATTTCTATTTTATATTTCTCTGTCTATATATTTATATCCTGATTATATATTTCTATCTTTAGAAATAGACAAAAATAATATCTATATTCATATTATTTAAAACAAAACCCCTGCCTCTAACCCAATAAAAACGAAAAAAAAAAAAAAAAAACCACCAACCCTTTGTTGTAAAAAATATTTGAATTTTTTTTTTTAGATTTATATTCATTTTCTATTTAAAATGTATATTGATGTACAACGTTTATTTGTACATTTATGTTTATCGTTTTCTATCGGTATATAAATTTATATTCTATATTACATACATTCCTATTGTTTATATTTATTTATATATTTTTATACATATGTTTTTATCTTGATTATATATGTCTGGTTAAGTTTTTTACTTCTGTAACACTTCTATTTTTTAAAAAAATAAACCTGCCTCGAACCAAATAAAAGCCGAGAAGAACCACTTTTTTTTAACTGTATTTAATTTTTTTTTTACTTATGGTTTTTATATTTAGACTCACATTTACATTTCAAATGTATATTAATGTATATATTAATTATTTGTGCTCTCTATTACATCTCTTCCTATTATTTCTATTGATTTATACTTTATATCTACATTTATATCCTGATTATATAGTTCTATATTTAGAAATATAAAACAATAATATCTATATTCATATTATTTAAAATAAAAGCCCTGCCTCTAACCAAATAAAAACGAAAAGAACCCTTTCTTTTAACCTATATTTACATATCTTTATATTTACATTTTTCATATTTATATACACATTCATACGAATTAATTATTTTGCCGCCTAATATTATTTATATTCTAAATGACACCTCTTCGTATTACCTACATATATTCATATTTAAATTTAAATTTATCGTTTAGTTATAGGTGTATATCTTGATACATTTATTTTATCTTTCTCTATTTAGATATAGAAAATATTTCTAAAATATTTACATTATTTAAAATAAAACCCTTGCCTCTAACCAAATGAAAACCAGAAACACCCCTTTATTTACAACCTATTTAAAGATTTTAAAATAATTTTGTTATGCATAATTATATTTACATGTCCATTTATAATTTTTATTCGTTATATTTATAGATGTGATATATAGTCTAGAGAAAACCTTTTGATCTATCAGATATATTATTTTTATAATAGGTATTTCTATAAGTTTAGTTTATTTATATTAGATATTTACAGGTATCGGTATATATAGTATATATTTGTATAGTCGGATTTATATTTTTATATTATTTATATTTATATTATTTTTCAAAAACTCCAGCCTATAACCTAATAAAAACCAAAAAAGCCCCAATTTATTTCAAACGACATTTAAATATTTTTCTGTTTACGATCCCTATTTCTATCTCTTTGTACAGATCTCTATCCCTCTAGCGCCCTTTTTGCGGTCGCTTCCAACGCCTGGGGATGGGCAGGGCGCTGGCTCGGGGGGGCTGCAGTACCGCTCTCTGTCCACAAGGCGGCAGACTTACCGGGAGGGGCGCTCTTCGATTTTCCCGCCCTTTATGCCGCCACCTTGAGAAGGTCAAGCGAGTCCGCGACATCCGCGACACTCCACTCCCAACATGGCGGCCAAACGAGGACCCCCCCCCCCCCCGTAAGGCGTTTACGCAGATGCCTGTAAGAAACACGCCAAATCACAACCGTCCGCGACTCACCTGAGCTCACAGCCCGCGTCCGAGGCACTTGATACGCCACAAAAAATCCCGCCGTGGCCGCGCAGGCGTCAGGGTGCTGTGCAGGCAGTCCGGTTAGACGGACCGCGGGGCCTTCTTTTTCCCGCCCTTTTGCACCGCCATCTTGAGAAGGTCAGAGAAAGTCCGCGACATTCGCGACACGCCACTCCCAACATGGCGGCAGCGGGGATGCCCGCCCGTGCCGGGCTGCAGTACCGCGCTCTGCCCACAAGGCGGCAGCACCGCCGCGCGCCCCAGCCGGGGGCAGCCGCGCGCCTTGGGGCGGCGGGCAGGGAAGGCGGCGAGAGAGAACAGGGGCGGCCCCCGCCGAAAACTCCTCTGAAAGAAATGCCAAAAAATAAGCCGGAAGAAATTAAACCCTGCCTCTCACCCAATAAGAAACAAAAAGAAAAACACCAAACAAAAAAACCCCAAAAACCAGCCCAAACCCAAACATTCCTTTAAAACAGTATCTATTTTACTTTTTATATTTTTTCATATTTATATTCACATTTATATCTATCATGTACATTGGTGTATCATGTAATTTAACAATTTATACTTACAAATTTCTATTTAGATAGAAATTGAATTTCTATATTTCGTCTGTTCCCATTACTTAGGTTTATTTCTATGGTTTTATACATATTTTTATATACTGATTAGATATTTCGGGTTAAGGTTTTTACTTCTGTAACACTTACATTATTTCTAATTAAACCCCTGCCTTTACCCAAACAAAAGCCAAAAAGAACACCCCTTTCCTTTAAAATGTATTTCATTATTTTTTATTTTATTTTTCATATTTATACTCGTATATATCTTAATGTATGGTGTCATTTGTGTTCTATATTACACCTCTTCCTATTATCTATATATATTTCTAGCTTATATTTCTATATCTGTATTTTCATATCTTCTTTCTATATTTCTATATTTAGAAATATCAAACAATAATATCTATATTCATATTATTTAAAATAAAAACCCTGCCTCACACCAAATAAAAAGAAAAAAAGACCTTTCTTTTAAATTATATTAACATATTTTATAGTAATATTTTTCGTATTTATTTTCCCATTTATGTTTATAATTTCAATTGCCCTATAGTGTTATTGACATTCTAGATTACATCTCTTCACATTACTTACATATATTTATATTTAGGTTTACATTTAGAGTTTAATTATAGTTACATATCTTTATATATTTATAATATATTTCTATATTTCGATTTACATTTCTATAATACTTGCCTTGTTTAAAATAAAGCCCCTGTCTCTAACCAAATAAAAACCAAAGACACCCCTTCAGTTAAACCGTATTTAAAAGTTTAAAAATAATTTCATTTTTCATCATTATATTCACATGTACATTTCTATTTTTTACTATATTTATAGATTATCTAGTATAGAGAATGCCTTGAAGAACAGATCTGTCTTTATACTATATATTTATATTACTTATATTTATTTTGTATTAAATATTTATTGGTATCAGTAGATATATTATAGATTTGTATAGTTGGATTTATAGTTTTATATTATTTATATTTCTACTATTTATAAAAGAACCCAGCCTATAACCTAATAAAAACAAAAAAAAAATCCCCAATTTCTTTTAAACTATAGTGAATATTTTTATATTTACAATCTCTACTTATATATATTTGTGTATATATATTAGACTCTATTTTCCATATATTATAGTATGTCACAATAACATACATTATATGATCGTTTTATATATTTATCTGTTTTCCATGTTTATGTTTACAGTTATAGTTTTAGATTTCCTTTCAAATTTATTTTTATTTCTATTTTGACCTGTCTAGTAAACCATATCAACTCACTCACCTGACCCGTCAGAACCACAGAAATCCCGACGCGCCTCGGTCAGCGCCGGCGCGCAGGGCACGCTCGTCCCGTCGCAGCACATCCAAACAAAACCTATTTCTGCTACTAACAAAGAACAAAGGCCCCACTACATTTCACCCCGTTAAAAACTCACAGAAACCCAACTGGAAATAAATTTTAAACCCCCTCTATAACTAGCCCAAACCCCCCCATCCATTCCAATCCTAAACTTCCTCCCAAACCAGTATCTCAGAAACCCAAAAAACTCAAACACACATTGAAAATGAAATAACTGCTAATAAAAACAAAAACCCATGAAAAAATAAACCAAACCGACTCACTGAACTCAAAACTGTGCAACTGACCCTAAACATTACTACAAAAAGCCCCCAAAGCTCCACCTTTATGCTAACTCACAAAGAAGAACAAATAATCTATAAAAATTACCTTAAAAATTAAAAAAAAACTAATTAAAAGCATACAAATAAAAAATCTAAACTATTAAAATACTAAAAATACCACTACCCAAATTTTAAAAAATGTTGCCTATAAAAACCCACCATAAAAATGCCCCTGTCCCCAAAGATAAAAACTAAACAAAACCCATCACACCAGAAATAAATCGGAACTTGGGAAAGCTAAAACCGTAACACTCAAGAAGTACACCATATCCCTTCTGGTACACCAGCTACAAACAGCATAAAACAATACAATCAATTCTTAAAAACCACCTTTAAACCACGACCTTTTAAAGAAAACTTTCAACAATTTAAAAACGGCTTTTAACAAAAGCCATCTAATAAATTAACACCCAAAACTCCAGCAGCCGAGCTAGCCCTACCAAATCTCTCTGTTTATACATCCAATAAACAAAACCAAAATCCCAACAATATCCCAAGTCTATTAAAGAAACCTACTGAAATTAATCCTACTCAAATACAAACCAACCCATCCATAAAGTTAGCCTCACTCAAAAAGAAAACAATGACAGAGAGTTAATAATACCAAGAAATAAAGCCACACACCATACACCACCAACGAATATAATATTCAAGGAAAAAAAACATTTTTTTTTTTTTTTTTTTTTTTTTAACTAACTTCTTTTATTAGCTAGAACAAAGGATTTTGCCAGGACTGTAACACTGTAACAACAACTTCTTCTCCTCCTTCCTCTTCTTCTGAAACGTCCCATCTCATTCCCAAATTCCTTACAACTTTTGAGTTTCAATCCAAGCAAAAAGCAAAACTCGTGCACGTGTGCGTCGGATGCTCCTGCCAGGTTCTCCATTGCACCCCACATCTTCTTACACGTTCAGTCTTCGTGCTGTCCTGCCGGGATGAGTTTCAGAGAAGGATTGGCACATGTGAAGAGAGGATTTCCCTCCCTCCCTCCCCCCCCAGAGCCGGTTTCCTTAGCACATTTCAATAAATTCCAAGCCTGCAATGATGCACACTCGTCCCAAGGCTCACAGCAAGCACGCAGGAGCTCAGGCTTACTTGCTTCCATGGCTCTGTGCCTGAGATAGCTGAGGAAATTTCCCGTGACCCTCTGCTGCAATAAACTGGAATGCAAACTCGGCTCCATCTCAGAGCCTCAGTGGGAGGCAGGAGCACATCTGGCTGACCCACAAAAATCCTTTCTTGGGCGGCGGCACCGCGCTGGAAAGGGGAAACACGTGCTAGTGAACAGCAGCTCAGAAACCATTCTTGTCCAATGTTACCTGCTCTACTTGGCAGCTCACTAACACAAGTCTAATTTTATCACTGCAGGGAGAATTCTGTAGGAAAGTGTCTGATGAGCAGCGACAAGGGCTTCACTCCCTGCTACGCAGCCTGCAACACCCTTGAGAGAGCAGAGCAGCAAAATCACCAAACTCTTCTTGCCGTGGGGCAGGGTAGAAGATCACTGTGGGAGGCACATCAAAAGAGGGGAAATGGTCTATAAATGCACAGACATTTGATTTCAGAAGCCCAGAGATAAGGATTTTCTCTAGGAAGCCAGACGTGACATGATATTTCTAAGATTTTCTTCTTCATTGAAGGAAATCTATGTGTATATATACACACTTACAAATGATTGCGTGAGGTTTTTTTTTTTTTTTCTTTTGAAGCTCCAAGAATGATTTCCCATCTTGAGTCACTCAGGAAGAAATGGCCCCTGTGACTCAGGACAGAAGGGCTGCCTGCTCTTTTGATCATGACAGCTTTTGGCTGTACCCGGGAAGCAGGAGCAGCAGCCAGAGCTGAGGCTCAGCAGAGGCTGACCCCGGCCAGCCCCTTCCTCACTTCCCTGTGTCACAACCCTTCCAGGCAGAAGGACGCAAAGCAGGTTACGATTTCTCTCCTAGATATGTTTTTCAAAAATAATACTTCCAGGGGTGATCACAATGGGGGCACAGAAAAACACAAAGAATGAAAACTACCGTGTTTGGTGTTTTATCAAACGGTGTGTCTTCCCTACCATGTCCGGAAGCTGGATCGATGCACCAAACTTTTCACTGCACCCTTGTCCTTGCTTCTGCGCCATCTTCACCAGCTGCTCTTGGCAAGTGCTTGTATTGCCCTGGAAAGGTGATCACCCTGCACGAAACTGGAGGCTGAGCCTTGGGCCTCTGGAGGAGGGAGCCGCGCCGTGGATCCCGTCCCGATGGCGCTGCAGACGCCGACACCCGCGGGAGGACTGGGGGGACTCCGAGCTCCACCTCTCTCTGCCCAGGCCCTGGGGAAGATGGGGGAGCTATTCTCCAGAAGCATCGCCCCTGCAATCATCACCTCCATCAACATTCTGAGAGCGCTTTTGGTTTTAACAAAGAGCAACCCTGATTTGCCATTTGCAGATCACAATGGGAATGAACCTGGAAGACAAAACACAAGATCAATTCACAGCTGGACGTTCAAATCTTTTTCTCCAAAACCCAATCAACGTGCAGCTTTTCCCTTAAGCTGAAGTACGGACCAAAGTCATAGAATCGTTCAGGTCAGAAAGGACCTTCAGGCAGCGAAGATGAGCATTTAGGTGTGGCATGAAGCTTGGGGAGCACTGAAGAAGCTGTAAAAGTCAACTGATATTCTTTGGAAATTAAAACCAAAACGAAGTCATTAACTAACAAGGAATCCTCTGCGGAAATGACACACGGGACGGCCTGCGGGGGAGATGCCCGAAAGCCAAAGCTGCGCTTCAGTGGCATCTAAGGTGGGAATTTTGCAGAGTGCCTGTACACAAGTTTGCTTTCACTGGGATCAGTGAGCAGTGGCCACCGCAGAGCAGGAGGTGCTGTGGCTCAGAAGACCTGGCTGTGAAAAGTACAGGTTATTGTCCCCAAGCACATGCCAGCGGTCTGGAAAAGGGTGATCCGGCTTGACACTGCCGGCGTGCTTGCTAAAGGGGGGGAGCGGCTCAGTCCTCGTCACTCACCTGATGCTCCCAGTCGGGGCGCAGTCGAACGGCACCACTGGGCCGGGCTTCACCTCCCTGGCTATTTTCTGTGCAGGGAACTGCAATGCCATTGCAACTTTTCTGTTCTCGCATCATTCTTCTAGAAAAAAAAACAATACGTTGAAGGGGAAACTGCCTTGCCACCGTCCCAAAATCCTTTATCGCTTGTGGTAACCCACGGCACACTCCCTGCCCGTGTTATCTTCACCTTAACTCTGTTTACAAGTGCCGTGAATAAACCCAAATCCAACTGAGGAAGCTCCTCTTTGCTCACATTTCAATACAAGGCTGGAACGATCACCTTGCAAAGAACTTTCCTCTACCGGTGCTAGATGCAAAAGAAAAAAAGCCAACCCAGGAATGCCTGCCACACCAGAGTACACAAAGCTGCTGCTGCTGCTTCCAATGGCTTAGGCTGAGGGCTTCTCTGTTCTTCTTTTGCCCTTCTCACGGGAAGGACTGGCTTTGACTGTCTTTGAACTAGCTACAGATACGAAAGATTTAGTAAACAAGTATTCTTTATCCCATTTCTCTTAAGAGTGTGTCCTGACAGATGTCTTCTTCCTCCTGAGGTTTAGACCACTGTTGGATCTTTTTTTCTTTTCCCCCCGCTTTTTTCCCCCCCTTTATTCCCTGAAGCATTTCACACCATGATGGGCAAAGGCCCAGCAGTAATTAGACTGGACACGGAGACAAAAGAAAAGGCTGGAAGTTACTCTTGTTCTCCAGGCTGGCACTGCCAGCTCCTGAGGGCTCAGTCAGGACAGTCAACATTTCTGAGAGTACCTGTACACAGGCGTGTGCAGACCTTGGGTCCTGCTGCGGCTCGCAGCTGCAGGCTCAGACACGCACGCCGAGCTCCTGGATCCTCCACGACAGAGCCGCCCCTCCCTGCTGATCCCGTGCTGTGCCTGCGGAGCAGGGAGGGAAGGAGAGGCACGCAGGGTAGCACAGGGGCAGTGCACAAGCTGCCAGGCCTCACCCATCGGACCTGCACCGAAGAGGAAATCTTACTTTTCAAAACTCTCCATCGTGCCATACAAAACACTGAATCCTTCCCAGTCTGGAAGGGACAGCCTGGCATGATGCCCCTCAGGTCACATCTTACATAAAGGGTTCTTCTTCTCCTGCACAATGCTCTATAGTCTACTTTTACTTTTTATCTTTCTATAGATATAAAAATACCTACAGAAACTATCGATATTCACTAAGCGACCTTCAATCGTAACAGCCAGGCCTCCGCATGACTGCGCTTAACTCCTGCTCAGCTCAGGGCATCTCCCTGTTCCTCAGGCTCCAGAAACCACTGAAACTCCCCTGTTTTCCCCGGGGGGCTGCCTGCTGGCAGCCGCCCTCCTCTCTCCAACGCGGTCACCTGCCAGGCTGTAATATTGACATTGTTGTGACTATCGAGTCATTGGAGACTCATCCACGCTTAAATCAAATAAACCCCCTACTTTTAAGCACTAAATTCCCTACCAAAGCAAGCGTTTTACTGACGCCTACACGGGCATACCGGGCAGCTTATTTTCATTCGGAAAAATAAAATAAGCTTCCCCAGTACAAAAGCCCCCTCCAGCAGCAGAGGATGCACCCTGAGTACCTCGGCGAAGAGAGGCCACCACGCCAGTGCCCGTCAGCGGCCCCCCAAAACCCGCCCGCCCGCCCGCGGCGCTGCCGAGCCCACAGCCCGCCAGCCCCGCACCGGAACCACCGCGGAAAGCCCCGACGGGCCGGCGCCGCCACGGGGGCGCCGTGCGGGCAGCGCAGCGAACGGACCGCGAGCCTCGACTGCGCCCCCCCTTCGTGCCGCCATCTTGGGAAGGTCACCCGGCTCCCGGCCGAGCCTCTCCCGAGTCCCGGGACGGCGGCGGCTGCGGGTCCCCGGCAGAGAGAGGCGTCCGTGCCATTGCCTGTCGGCGCCCGCCCGCCACCCGCCCGCCAGCGGCGCCACTGACCCAGGGCCCGTGTGCCCGGCGCTGCATACCTCACGGAAAATCCCGCCGGGCCGGCGGGCAGGCAGTCCGGTATACAGACCGCGGTGCTCCTTTTTCCCGCCCTTTTGGCCGCCATCTTGGGAAGGTCAAGCGCGTCCCGGCCGAGCCGCCCCCCAGGGCGCGATCGCGCGCGGGCCTCGGCACGGACGCGTCCCGGCCGCTGCCCGTCCGGGGGGCGGTGCCGCGCTCGGCTGCGGGCGGGGAAGGCGGGCAAAAAACCGGCTGCCATCCCCCAGAAAATCCTCTGAAATAAACGCCGAAAACCTGCCTCTTACCCAACAGGAACGAAACAAGCGCCCTTTCTTTAAAACCATATTTAAATCTCTTTTAGATTTAAATGTTTCATGTTTACATTCACATGCATCTTTATACCGGACATTGATGCGTTAGGTAATTTGTATAATATATTACATCTACTCCTATGGTTTGTATTTATTTATGTTTTGCGTTTTGATACATATCTGTCTATATCGATTGTATATTTCTTTCTTTAGATTTCTATTTATATAATACTTCTATGATTCAAAATAAAAACCCTGTCTCTAACAAAATAAATACAACCCCCCCTTATTTTAAACGCCATTGAAATATTTTTATTTCTACTTCCTATAATTATATTCACATATGATTCTTTCGTTCCTTTTGATGCATTATAATAGTGATTACATAGAAGATATATAAAATTCTAAAAAAGCATTTAAATTATTATTTCTATTATGTATCATATCTACTGCTACAACTGATTTTTTCTTATGTTTTTAAATTTTATATATATCTGTATGTATTTATGATCTATTTCTATCCTTAGATTTCCACCTTTATATTATTTGTATCTCAAATTTTTACAATCAAAACTCTGCCTATTGACCAAAAAAAACCCGCTTTACTATTTAAAAATATTTTTATATTTATAATTTTCATATTTATATTTATAATTTGTTATATAGTATACGATAACATATTGATGTACTCTACTTATATATATCCAATACACATTTCCTATAATCTATTATCATAAGATATATACAGTATTACTTGTATTATGTATTGTATCAGTTTTTATTATTCTGTATTTATAATTATCTTATATTTTTATATATGTCTGCATATATTTGTCATCCATTTCTATATTTATATTTTGATTGGGGCTTTGTTTCTATTTATAATCTAGATCTTTAGATATCTATAAACATATATAATACTCTGTATTAAAAATTATAATAGCTTATTGTAATATATAATGATTCATGTTACATGTTTCACTTTTATATATTCGGTCTATATTTAAATTTTAAGGGGTTTTATTCCCATTTTTATACATCTATTTGTTTTGTTTCATTATCGTTATAGTTATAATTTTACATTTAAAATCCAATTCCTAAATAATAGGACAAAACAAACAGCATCAAATTCCCACCAATATCCTCCAAAAGCATCCAGATACCTCCACCAGCCAACCGACGGCCAGCAAAAAGCCACACAACGCTCTTTGCCGTAACAATTCTCATCACATCAGAAAAATGCAACGAATATAAAAGAAAACCCAACAGAAACGCACACAGCAAATCACAAAAACTACGAAGAAAAATTCAAACCACCTTACTAAACTCCAAACAGTGCCAATGACCCTGAACTTTACTAAAAAAAAAAAAAAAAAAAAAAAAAATTCTACCTCTACACTAAGTCAAAGAATAACCAATACTCTGTAAAAATAACTTTAAAAACCGAACTAATTAACGAAATAGAAAAAAATCTCAACCACTACAAAATAAGAAAATAACTACCCAAATAAAAAAACTACTTAAAAAGACCCACCCTATAAATACCCATGTTCCAAAAAAAAACCCCTGATAAACAACAACCAAATATATCAAAGGCCAAAAAAAAAAAAAAAAAAAAAAGCACCACCAAAAAAACCCAACCGAAAACTTAAATTTAAATAAACTTAAATTTACAACAACAACAAAACATTCCTAACTGAATCAACCCATAGTGCCTCAATCTATCAAAATAAAACGCCGCCTAGAAATGAACACAAAGCCTAAAGAGAAACGTAACCATAAACAATATCTCCCAAATGATCCGTCACAATAAAACGTACGCTACAATCGAACAAACCAAATAAATGAAAGCCCTGTAAGACGATAAACACAAACGCAATTATCAATATCTTTAAAACCCCGCTGCTATTAACTACCTGACGCTACCTCAAGCCCACCAGAACAAACGCTACACACTCACGCTACTAAAAGCCACCACAACAGAATTAAACGCCTAACCTCTGCTTCACGCTACGACCCATAAAAACCATCGCACACCTTTAGAAAACATCGCACACCCCGGCAAAAAAAAAAAAAAAAAAAAAAAAAAAAAAAAAAAAAAAAAAATCCGACAACAAAACTCCATTCAAAACAAACCTTTATCGTCACCACCTGAACCGAGATCCACAGCATTCAGGAAAAACACCCTATCCCTTAGCATCCAGCATCTGCAAACAGAACGAAGCGATGCAATCGATTCCCAAAACCCGCCTCGAAACCACGACGTCCAAGAACTTTCAGCAATCGAAGCCCGCGCTGCCGGCACGGACGGAGCGCGGCTGCCGGCAGGACAGCGGCTCCTCCGGCGCGCAGGGGCGGCGCCGCCCCGGAGCCCCCCGCCCGCTCCCCCGGCCCGGCGGGGCCGGCACCGGGCCCAGGGGGCCCCGGCGGCGCCCGAGCCCCGCGCCCGGAGCGGGCAGAGCGGCCGGCACCGGCCGGGCCAGCGCAGGGCCCGGGCCGCCTCTCCCGCCCGCCGGCCCGGCACAGCCCCGCTCGGCTCCGGCACGGCTCGCACCGGCGCTGCCGCGGCAGCCCCGCCGCGCCAAATTCCCCGTCCGCCTCAGCGAGCGCCCGGGCGGTGCCGGGAGGGCTCCCGAGCGGGAACGTTCGGGGCCGGGCCACGGGCAGAAGAAGCGCCCTCGAACGCTGCGGCGCGGCCCGATCGCAAGCCTGCGAACGCTGCGAGAGCTGGAGGTGCCCGCAATTGTACCCCGAAACTGACGCCGCGGGCGGGGCTCACCTCGCTTCAACAAGGGCGAATAAATGTGTTCTCCCCTTCAGTTTCATCCCCTGTAATAACAGAAAATAAGGGGTTCTCCTCAAATGAAAGCCTTCAACTGATGGCAAAGAGGGATTTGGACCTCAATTCGAACCCTCGAGAAGGAGGGACAACAGGGCTGCCCCCTCAATTTAAACCTTAGGATGATGAAAATGGGGTGGCTGCCTTCAAATCAAACTCACAATACGACCACGATATTTTTCCAATTGCCCTTAAAACAGAACGCAGGGATTCCCTGTCGCCCCTGTGATACCCCTAACAGCCTGGAAAAGGCAGGTTTTCCTTCAATCAACACCCTTAAAACCGCAAGTGAAGGGGGATCCGCCCCCGGTTCAAACACAGACAATAATAGAAGAGTAGCTGCTTCCCTCTCCTTAATTTCTTTTGTCCTCATAAGCTCCATTTTTGTTCCTGGGGAACCGGGGTGGGACTGGCAAGATGAAATTGAGAAGGGAAAGGACAAAAGTCCCCGCTCCGAGTCCACACGGGCTCACCTGTTCGGCTGCCGCTTCCCGGCACAAAGCTCTGTCTCTCGGCACCTCCTTTAAGCAACGCTCCGCGTATCCAAGCGCGCATCCTGGTGTGTTCCCCCAGAGCCCGGGAGAAGCTCTCACCGTCCTTCCACGAGACAGCCCCGGGAGCCCCGCTACTCAGCAGCACCATGCAAAAGGGAGCTGAGGCAAACCCTCCCCCTAAAACAGACCCCGGCAGGAGCCGGCCCCTCCTCATCGTCACACTCACACCTGGGGCTGCTCCGAGCCCTCATCATCGTCACACTCACACCTGGCGCTGGTGCCACTCTCCAACAGCGCCTCTCGGTGACCAGCGCAGAGCCCGCTTCTCACAGACCCAGAGCAAACAGAAATCTGCTACGGGTGTTGGCTTTTCTCATTCCGTCTGGTTCCACAACTAAAACGCGTTCGTGCGCTGATGGCATTGAGAGAAAGCTTTCCAGGGGAGAGAACTGTCATTCAGGTAGCACGCTTTGATACACCTTCAGAAAAAGCAGAATCAGCGCCAACTCCTAAGACCCCTGCTGAGGAACCCAGCCCTCCTTGGGACACCCAATGCACCTCGAAAAAGGAGGGGAGAAGTTCTTGTGCTGAACTCGGCACGGTTCGTCTAAACTCGGTCCTATTCGGTTCTTCGGCTACACTCGGCAATTTTCGTCCACCCTCGGCTATTTTCGGTTCTTCGGCTCCACTCGGCTATTTCCGTCTACACTCGGCTATTTTCGGTTCTTATGCTCCACTCGGCTATTGTCGGCCACACTCGGCTATTTTCGGTTCTTCGGCTCCACTCGGCTATTTTCGGTTCTTCGGCTCCACTCGGCTATTTCCGTCTACACGCGGCTATTTTCGGTTCTTCGGCTCCACTCGGCTATTGTCGGCTAACCTCGGGGGGCTGCAGTACCACGCTCTGCCCACCAAGCGGCAAAAAAGCAAAAAAAAGTCAACAAAGAACAGCCCAAGCCTTTCTTTTAAACTATATTTAAATATATTTTATTTTCAAATTTTTCATGTTTATACCCAAATTTCGATTTAGAATGTATATTGATGCCTAATGTTGATTTCTATATTTATAATTTTCTATTGATAGATAAATTTATATTCTATATTTAATCGATTCCTATTACTTAGATTTATTAATATATTTTACATATTGATTATATATTTCTGGTTAAGATTTTATAATTCTGTAACAATCATATGATTTCAAATAAAACCCCTGCCTCTACCCAAAGAAAAGCCAAAAAGAACCCCTTTCTTTTAAACTTTATTTAATTTTTTTAAAATTACATTTTTCATATTTATACTCCCATTTACAGTTTAAATGTGTATTCATGTATAGTGTCATTTGTGTTCTATATTACATCTCTTCCTGTTATATTTATTTCTATTTTATATTTCTCTATCTATATATTTATATCCTGATTATATATTTCTATATTTAGAAATAGACAAAAATAATATCTATATTCATATTATTTAAAACAAAACCCCTGCCTCTAACCCAATAAAAACGAAAAAAAAAAAACCAAACCACCAACCCTTTGTTGTAAAAAATATTTAAATTTTTTTTTTTTTAGATTTATATTCCTTTCTATTTAAAATGTATATTGATGTATAACGTTTATTTGTACATTTATGTTTATCGTTTTCTATCTGTATATAAATTTATATTCTATATTACATACATTCCTATTATTTATATTTATTTATATATTTTTATACATATGTTTTTATCTTGATTATATATGTCTGGTTAAGTTTTTTACTTCTGTAACACTTCTATTATTTAAAAAAATAAACCTGCCTCGAACCAAATAAAAGCCGAGAAGAACCACTTTTTTTTAACTGTATTTAATTTTTTTTTTACTTATGGTTTTTATATTTAGACTCACATTTACATTTCAAATGTGTATTCATGTATATATTAATTATTTCTGCTCTCTATTACATCTCTTCCTAGTATTTCTATTGATTTATACTTTATATCTACATTTATATCCTGATTATATAGTTCTATATTTAGAAATAGAAAACAATAATATCTATATTCATATTATTTAAAATAAAAGCCCTGCCTCTAACCAAATAAAAACGAAAAGAACCCTTTCTTTTAACTTATATTTACATATCTTTATATTTACATTTTTCATATTTATATGCACATTTATACGTATTAATTATTTTGCCGCCTAATATTATTTATATTCTAAATGACACCTCTTCATATTACTTACATATATTCATATTTAAATTTAAATTTATCGTTTAGTTATAGGTGTATATCTTGATACATTTATTTTATCTTTCTCTATTTAGATATAGAAAATATTTCTAACATATTTACATTATTTAAAATAAAACCCTTGCCTGTAACCAAATGAAAACCAGAAACCCCCCTTTATTTACAACCCATTTAAAGATTTAAAAATAATTTTGTTATGCATAATTATATTTACATGTACATTTATAATTTTTATTCGTTATATTTATAGATGTGATATATAGTCTAGAGAAAACCTTTTGATCTATCAGATATATTATTTTTATAATAGGTATTTCTATAAGTTTAATTTATTTATATTAGATATTTACAGGTATCGGTATATATAGTATATATTTGTATAGTCGGATTTATATTTTTATATTATTTATATTTATATTATTTTTCAAAAACTCCAGCCTATAACCTAATAAAAACCAAAAAAGCCCCAATTTATTTTCAACGACATTTAAATATTTTTCTGTTTACGATCCCTATTTCTATCTCTTTGTACAGATCTCTATCACTTTAGCGCCCTTTTTGGGGTCGCTTCCAACGCCTGGGGATGGGCAGGGCGCTGGCTCGGGGGGGCTGCAGTACCGCTCTCTGTCCACAAGGCGGCAGACTTACCGGGAGGGGCGCGCTTCGATTTTCCCGCCCTTTATGCCGCCACCTTGAGAAGGTCAAGCGAGTCCGCGACATCCGCGACACTCCACTCCCAACATGGCGGCCAAACGAGGACCCCCCCCCCCCCACCGTGAGGCGTTTACGCAGATGCCTGTCAGAAACACGCCAAATTACAACCGTCCGCGACTCACCTGAGCTCACAGCCCGCGTCCGAGGCACTTGATACGCCACAAAAAATCCCGCCGTGGCCGCGCAGGCGTCAGGGTGCTGTGCAGGCAGTCCGGTTAGACCGACCGCGGGGCCTTCTTTTTCCCGCCCTTTTGCACCGCCATTTTGAGAAGGTCAGAGAAAGTCCGCGACATTCGCGACACGCCACTCCCAACATGGCGGCCGCGAGAAGCCCCAGCAGCAGAGAGAGGCGTTTACGCAGATGCCTGTCAGAAACCCGCCGAAAAGCGCCCGCCCACCGCGCCGCTGAGCTCACAGCCCGCGTCCGGGACACATGAAACGCCACAGAAAATCCTGCCGGGGCCGCCCTGGCGCCGGGGTGCCGTGCAGGCAGTTCGGTTAGACGGACCGCGGGTCTTCAACTTTCCCGCCCTTTTGGCCGCCACCTTGAGAAGGTCAAGCGGCTCCGCGACACCCGCCGCACGCCACTCCCAACATGGCGGCAGCGGGGACGCCTGCCCGTGCCGGGCTGCAGTACCGCGCTCTGCCCACAAGGCGGCAGCACCGCCGCGCGCCCCAGCCGGGGGCAGCCGCGCGCCTTGGGGCGGCGGGCAGGGAAGGCGGCGAGAGAGAACAGGGGCGGCCCCCGCCGAAAACTCCTCTGAAAGAAATGCCAAAAAACAACCCGGGAAAAAAAACAAAAAACCTGTCACTATAAGAACCAAAATAAAGACGCCTTTCTTTCAAACAACATTTAAACATATTTTATATTTTTATATTTCAAATTAATATTTATTTATATATTTATAATATATATTGATGTATTGTTTGATTTATAATCTATATTACATCTATTCCTATTTCTATATTGATATTTCTATTTCTATAAATATCTTTATATATTGGTTATATATTTCATTATTTAGATTTATATTTCTATAATACTTAAATTATTTAAAATAAAACCCCCCCTCTACCCAAATAAAAGCCAAAAAGAACCCCTTTCTTTTAAACAGTATTTGCTTTTTAAAATTTATATTTTTCATGTTTATTTTCACATCTAAGATGTATAGTGAAGTATAGTGGAATTTTTATTCTATATTACATCTCTTCCTATTATTTATATTTTTTCATATTTTGTATTTTTATATATATCTTTTTATATTGTTTTTATATTTTTATATTTATAACGATATAAAAATAAAATATATATTCATATTTTTAAAAAAAACCCCTTGCCTCTAACCAAATAAAATCAAAAAAAGCTCTTTCTTTTAAATTGTATTTAAATATTTTCATATCTATATTTTCAGCTATTATATGCACATTTTCCTATTTAGTTTATATCGGTGTAATAAATCTATTAACATATATAATATGCACCACTATGTAATAATATAATTTATTATTTTTATTATATATCATATGTACTGCTAATACTTACATTATTTTAAAATTAAAATTTTATATATATTCGTGTTTATATTATATATTTCATGGTTAGATATCTACCTTTATTTATATTTATAATTTTATAAGAAAAACTTGCCGTCTACCATATAAAAATAAAAAACCTCTTTTTTTTAAACTATATTTCAATCTTTTTAGATTTATATTTTTGATATTTAAATTCTTAAGTGTTGTATACTATATTATAATATATTTACTTTATTATATTACTATATTATTTTATATTTAGTGTTATATGTGCTATATTTATATATGTAATATATATGATATATAAAAAGATATATACAGTAAAATTTGTATTATGTATTGTATCGATTTCTATTATTTTGAATTTATTTTTATTTACATACATCGTATATAAATATATACATTTATACACATTGTATATATTTATATTTATTTACGTACAATATTTTCCCCCTTCCATTTAAAACAGAACGCAGGGATTCCCTGTCACCCCTGTGATACCCCTAACAGCCTGGAAAAGGCAGGTTTTCCTTCAACCAACACCCTTAAAACCACAAATGAAGGGGGATCCTCCCCAGTTCAAACACAGACAATAATAGAAGAGTAGCTGCTTCCCTCTCCTCAATTTCTTTTGTCCTCATAGGCTCTATTTTTATTGCCCTCTGGGCTTTATTCTCCGGCACCCCAAGCCCCGCGGCTGCGGGGGAAAGAAGGAAAGGGGGGACGAGAAGAGAGGAGGGATGGCAGGGGATGGGAAAGGGCAGGGACGGAGGTCGGGCTATGGAGGAAAGCGGGGAGGAAGGGAAAGGCTGGGGGGAAGGGAAAGGCTGGGAAGTAGGGACAGGCGGGGAAGCCTCCCAGAGCCACGGCTCCATCCCCAGCCCGCCCCGGCTCCATCCCCAGCCCGCCCCGGCTCCACCCCGAGCCCATCCCGGCCCCATCCCGAGCCCGCCCCGGCTCCATCCCGAGCCCGCCCCGGCCCCATCCCGAGCCCGTCCCGGCTCCATCTCCAGCCCGCCCCGGCCCCATCCCCAGCCCGCCCCGGCCCCATCCCCAGCCCGCCCCGGCTCCATCCCCAGCCCGCCCCGGCTCCATCCCGAGCCCGTCCCGGCCCCACCCCGAGCCCGCCCCGGCTCCATCCCCAGCCCGCCCCGGCTCCATCCTGAGCCCGCCCCGGCCCCATCCCGAGCCCGTCCCGGCTCCATCTCCAGCCCGCCCCGGCCCCATCCCCAGCCCGCCCCGGCCCCATCCCCAGCCCGCCCCGGCCCCATCCCGAACCCTTCCCGGCGCCCCGCCCTGCCCTGGATGCTGCGCTCGGCGGAGCTCGGCTGTTATAGGCTATTATCGGCTGCATTCGACTCTTCGGCGGAGTTCGCCTCGGCCGAAGTCGGAGCCGCTCTCTCCATTCGGCGCGGCTCGGTTCCTTTCGGCTGAACTCGGAGCCGCTCTGTGTGTTCGGCGCAGCTCGTTGCGGCTGAACTCGGAGCTGCTCGGCTCGGCTCGGCTCGGCTCGGCTCGGCTCGGCTCGGCTCGGCTCCCTAAAGAAGCCTAAACCTGTTTCCACAAAAAATAAACCACACGAGATTCCTACTCACTGTGTCAAACCTTATTCAAAACACAACAAAAAACCCCACGATAAACAATTCCACAACCAAAACAAAACATATAAGTAACACTAAAACCACACATCCAAAACCAGTGTTTATTGGTCACTGATCCTAAAAATCCATTTCCTACATACCGTGTTAGCATACCTCTTAACACCTAACTTTATCTCTCGCAAACTTTAAATTGTTAATCAAAACATCCTATACATAAAAAATTCTTAAAATACAATTTATGCACTCTTACACAAATTACAGTTAAACCACAATTAAAATTACTAAGATCATTAGCAAAAAAACCTTGTATAATATTCAGTTACCAAAAAAAAAAAAACAAACAAAAACCCAAAAACCACAAAGAAGTTACCTCAGAGTATAAAATAATATAATTTAAAACAATTAACACCACTAAGACTCAGCATAATAATACATCAAGAAAAACTTCTGTAATCACTTGAACACAAATTTACTTCTCAGTGTCAGTTCCCATGACGAACCGGGTCTGTTGTCCAGTTGCTGATGGGGTCTCGGCGTGATACCCATGGACCGCCTGAAGCACACAAAGGAGAATGGAGGCTGAGAGACGCAGCAGAAATTGAGACCTGCGCAATAACCACTGCTTCCATCCAGGGGAATGGATGACCACCTTGCCCACTTACCTTGACTACTCATATCCAGCTTTACTTCCTAAATTTAAAGGCAAAGAGCAATGCTGTAAACACACAGTCACCGTTGATGCTTCCCCTGCAAAGGCAAATGGTGACTGATCCTTTGAGCACCTCAGCATCGTGTGACTTTATCTGGCCTAAGAGGTCGCCTCTTGCACATCCCCGCCTCCAAAGCTGCCACTTAAAAGGCCCTCCCAGCACCTCGCTTTTATCCCCTCTGTTTGTCATAGCGCTCGACTTATCTCTTGGATGTCAGGAGAAGAGAATCTGCATCTGGTGCCAAGAAAGGCCGCCTAGCCTGCTAGGAATTTCCTGCAGTCACCGGGCTCTGGTCCCTTGCTCAGCTACAATCAGCAACACCAAATATCATTGCATCATCTTAGGTGCACAGCGGCCAAAGCCCAGCCCAACAAGTCTGCTACTCACCCTTCTCCTAAGAAGGCCCGGCTCCTCGGGCGGCACACTGCAGCTGCACGATTCTCCAGCTTCAAAGGACAGCATCTTGATCTTGGCTCCAGCTCTGCAACACTTGAGCTCCCCCCTGAGGGTCTCTAAGGCCACGCCAGCATCAATATCCCAGCCCCACTGTGATTTCAGCTCCAGCTCAACAATCCCCAGACACGGTGCCAGCCCCTGCATAAGTTCACCTCGATGGCCACAGCCCCATTGACAGCACTAGTATCTTTTCCATTTTCATACAATGTCCCAGCCGCGCAGTCCACTTCTCAGCCCCACAGTGATGTTGGCTCCATCCCAGGAAGTGCCATCACAGGCCCAGGCAATATCCTGGCATCGACGGGGTTTTCAGGCGCAAGGTTGCAGCCCACTTTTCCTCTTGATGTAACCTATTCTACTTTCAGTCACAATACACAGCTCCTTCATCCAAGTCACGGGCCTAAAGGTGTTTCGGTGCAAGAACACTACAGTGTCTGTGCCAGCCCTATGGTTCCTATGTCGTGTTCAGCCCTGATCCCAGTCCAGGCCCAGTGATTTCAGCCCTTTCAGCTGTTGACCCACAAGCTTTATTTCACTGCCAGCACTCTTCTTCCAGCTCCAGCTGCGTGATTCTCCAGCTTCAAAGGGCAGCATCTTGGCCTTGGCTCCAGCTCTGCAACACTTGAGCTCCCGCTCCAAGGTCTCTAAGGCCACGCCAGCCCCACCGTGATTTCAGGTTCAGGCCAAAAATCACCAGGCACTATGAGAGACCCTGCCTCTTTTCGCCTCATTGCCAAGAGCCCCATTCTCCGCATTATAAGTTCTTCTCCATTTTCATTCAGAATCTCAGCCCCCCAGTCCACTTCCCAGCCCCACAGTGATTTCTGCTCGATCCCTAGTGGCGCCATCACAGACTTAGGCAGTATCCTGGCATGGACGAGGTTTTCAGGTGCAAGGTTGCAGGCCACTTTTCCTCTTGATGCAACCTATTTTTACTTTCACCATAGCAAGGCCCCACAGTGATTTAGGTGGAAAAAACTACGGTGCCTGTGCCAGCCCTATGGTTCCTATGGCGTGTTCAGCCCCGATGCCAAACAGGCAATGATGAGTCCAGGCCCAGTGATGTCAGCCCTTTCAGCTGTTGACCCACAAGCTTTATTTCACTGCCAGCTCTCTTCCTCCAGCTCCAGCTGCGCGATTCTCCAGCTTCAAAGGACAACATCTAGGCCTTGGCACCAGCTCTGCAACACTCGTGCTCCTGCTCCAAGGTCTCTAAGGCCATGCCTTATCAATATCCCATCAATATCCCAGCCCCACTGTGATTTCAGCTCCAGCTCAACAATCCCCAGACACGGTGCCAGCCCCTGCATAAGTTCACCTCGACGGCCACAGCCCCATTGACAGCACTAGTATCTTTTCCATTTTCATTCAATGTCCCAGCCGCGCAGTCCACTTCTCAGCCCCACAGTGATGTTGGCTCCATCCCAGGAAATGCCATCACAGGCCCAGGCAATATCCTGGCATCGACGGGGTTTTCAGGCGCAAGGTTGCAGCCCACTTTTCCTCTTGATGTAACCTATTCTACTTTCAGTCACAATACACAGCCCCTTCAACCACGGGCCTAAAGGTGTTTCGGTGCAAGAACACTACAGTGTCTGTGCCAGCCCTATGGTTCCTATGTCGTGTTCAGCCCCGATCCCAGACAGGCAATGATGAGTGTTCAGGCCCAGTGATTTCAGCCCTTTCAGCTGTTTACCCACAAGCCTTATTTCACAGGAAGTGCTCTTCTTCCAGCTGCAGCTGCACGATTCTCCAGCTTCAAAGGGCAGCATCTTGACCTTTGCTCCAGCTCTGAAAGGCTTCAGCCCCCGGCCAAGGGTCTCAAAGCCCACCCCAGCATCAATATACCAGCCCCCCATGATTTCAGCTCCAGATCATCAATCCCCAACCACGGTGCCAGCCCCTGCATAAGTTCACCTCGATGGCCACAGCCCCATCTACAGGTCTAGTATCTTTTCAATCCAAGTCCCAGGCCCTCAGTGTTTTCTGCTCCATCCCAGGAGGTGCCATCCCTGGCCCAGGCAATATTCTGGCATTGATGGGGCTTTCAGGCGCAAGGTGTCAGCCCCCTTTTCCTCTCCACACAACCTACTCTTATTTCAGTCACAATACCCAGCCCCTTCATCTGTGAAACGGGCTAAAAGGTGTTTCGAGGCAAGAAGACTATGGTTTCTGTGCCAGCTCTACGGCTCCTGTGCCATGTTCAGCCCCGACCCCAGACAAGCAATGATGAGTCCAGGCCCAGTGATTTCAGCCCTTTCAGCTGTTGACCCACAAGCTTTATTTCACTGCCAGCGCTCTTCTCCAGCTTCAAAGGGCAGCATCTTGGCTTTGGCTCCAGCTCTGCAAGACTTGAGCTCCAGCCCAAGGGCCTCTAAGCCCACCCCAGAATCAATATGCCAGCCCCCCATGCTTTTACCTCCAGCCCAACAATCCTGAGACACTGTGACAGACTGTGCCTCTTTTCGCCTCAAGGCCAAGAGCCCCATTCTGAGCATAATAAGATCTTTTACGTTTTCAGTTAGAGCCCCAGCCCCACAGCGATTTCCACTGGATCCCTAGAGGTGCCATCACAGACCTAGGTGATCTCCTAGCATCAGCAGGGCTTTCTGGCGCAAGGCTGCAGCCCCCTTTTGCGCTCCACACAACCTATTTTACGCTCACCATAGCACAGGCCCCACAGTGATTTTGGCGGAAAAACACTACGGTGCCTGTGGCAGCCCTGTGGTTCCTGTGCCGTGTTCAGCCCCGATCGCAGACAAGCAATGATGAGTCCAGGCCCAGTGATTTCAGCCCTTTCAGCTGCTGACCCACAAGCTTTATTTCACTGCCAGCGCTCTTCTCCATCTTCAAAGGGCGGCATCTTGGCTTTGGCTCCAGCTCTGTAAGACTTGAGCTCCTACCTGAGGGTTTCTAAGCCCACCCCAGCATCAATATGCCAGCCCCCATGCTTTTACCTCCAGCCCAACAATCCTGAGACACTGTGACAGACTGTGCCTCTTTTCGCCTCAAGGCCAAGAGCCCCATTCTGAGCATAATAAGATCTTTTACGTTTTCAGTTAGAGCCCCAGCCCCAAAGTGATTTCCACTGGATCCCTAGAGGTGCCATCACAGACCTAGGCGATCTCCTACCATCAGCAGGGCTTTCTGGTGCAAGGCTGCAGCCCCCTTTTGCGCTCCACACAACCTATTTTACGTTCACCATAGCACGCGCCCCACAGTGATTTTGGCAGAAAAACACTACGGTGCCTGTGGCAGCCCTGTGGTTCCTGTGCCGTGTTCAGCCCCGATCGCAGACAAGCAATGATGAGTCCAGGCCCAGTGATTTCAGCCCTTTCAGCTGCTGACCCACAAGCTTTATTTCACTGCCAGCGCTCTTCTCCATCTTCAAAGGGCAGCATCTTGGCTTTGGCTCCAGCTCTGCAAGACTTGAGCTCCTACCCGAGGGTTTCTAAGCCCACCCCATCATCAATATGCCCCAGCCCCAAAGTGATTTCCACTGGATCCTTAGAGGTGCCATCACAGACCTAGGCGATCTCCTCCCATCAGCGGGGCTTTCTGGTGCAAGGCTGCAGCCCCTTTTGCGCTCCACACAACCTATTTTACGTTCACCATAGCACAGGCCCCACAGTGATTTTGGCAGAAAAACACTACGGTGCCTGTGGCAGCCCTGTGGTTCCTGTGCCGTGTTCAGCCCCGATCGCAGACAAGCAATGATGAGTCCAGGCCCAGTGATTTCAGCCCTTTCAGCTGCTGACCCACAAGCTTTATTTCACTGCCAGCGCTCTTCTCCATCTTCAAAGGGCAGCATCTTGTCTGTGGCTCCAGCTCTGCAAGACTTGAGCTCCTACCCGAGGGTTTCTATGCCCACCCCAGCATCAATATGCCAGCCCCCATGCTTTTACCTCCAGCCCAACAATCCTGAGACACTGTGACAGACTGTGCCTCTTTTCGCCTCAAGACCAAGAGCCCCATTCTGAGCATAATAAGATCTTTTACGTTTTCAGTTAGAGCCCCAGCCCCAAAGTGATTTCCACTGGATCCCTAGAGGTGCCATCACAGACCTAGGCGATCTCCTCCCATCAGCGGGGCTTTCTGGTGCAAGGCTGCAGCCCCCTTTTGCGCTCCACACAACCTATTTTACGTTCACCATAGCACGGGCCCCACAGTGATTTTGGCAGAAAAACACTACGGTGCCTGTGGCAGCCCTGTGGTTCCTGTGCCGTGTTCAGCCCCGATCGCAGACAAGCAATGATGAGTCCAGGCCCAGTGATTTCAGCCCTTTCAGCTGCTGACCCACAAGCTTTATTGCACTGCCAGCGCTCTTCTCCATCTTCAAAGGGCAGCACATTGGCTTTGGCTCCAGCTCTGCAAGACTTGAGCTCCTACCCGAGGGTTTCTAAGCCCACCCCATCATCAATATGCCCCAGCCCTACAGTGATTTCCACTGGATCCCTAGAGGTGCCATCACAGACCTGGGTGATCTCCTACCATCAGCAGGGCTTTCTGGTGCAAGGCTGCAGCCCCCTTTGGCGCTCCACACAACCTATTTTACGTTCACCATAGCACGGGCCCCACAGTGATTTTGGCGGAAAAACACTACGGTGCTTGTGGCAGCCCTGTGGTTCCTGTGCCGTGTTCAGCCCCGATCGCAGACAAGCAATGATGAGTCCAGGCCCAGTGATTTCAGCCCTTTCAGCTGCTGACCCACAAGCTTTATTTCACTGCCAGCGCTCTTCTCCATCTTCAAAGGGCAGCATCTTGTCTGTGGCTCCAGCTCTGCAAGACTTGAGCTCCTACCCGAGGGTTTCTATGCCCACCCCAGCATCAATATGCCAGCCCCCATGCTTTTACCTCCAGCCCAACAATCCTGAGACACTGTGACAGACTGTGCCTCTTTTCGCCTCAAGACCAAGAGCCCCATTCTGAGCATAATAAGATCTTTTACGTTTTCAGTTAGAGCCCCAGCCCCAAAGTGATTTCCACTGGATCCCTAGAGGTGCCATCACAGACCTAGGCGATCTCCTCCCATCAGCGGGGCTTTCTGGTGCAAGGCTGCAGCCCCCTTTTGCGCTCCACACAACCTATTTTACGTTCACCATAGCACGGGCCCCACAGTGATTTTGGCAGAAAAACACTACGGTGCCTGTGGCAGCCCTGTGGTTCCTGTGCCGTGTTCAGCCCCGATCGCAGACAAGCAATGATGAGTCCAGGCCCAGTGATTTCAGCCCTTTCAGCTGCTGACCCACAAGCTTTATTGCACTGCCAGCGCTCTTCTCCATCTTCAAAGGGCATCATCTTGGCTTTGGCTCCAGCTCTGCAAGACTTGAGCTCCTACCCGAGGGTTTCTAAGCCCACCCCATCATCAATATGCCCCAGCCCTACAGTGATTTCCACTGGATCCCTAGAGGTGCCATCACAGACCTGGGTGATCTCCTACCATCAGCAGGGCTTTCTGGTGCAAGGCTGCAGCCCCCTTTGGCGCTCCACACAACCTATTTTACGTTCACCATAGCACGGGCCCCACAGTGATTTTGGCGGAAAAACACTACGGTGCTTGTGGCAGCCCTGTGGTTCCTGAGCCGTGTTCAGCCCCGATCGCAGACAAGTAATGATGAGTCCAGGCCCAGTGATTTCAGCCCTTTCAGCTGCTGACCCACAAGCTTTATTTCACTGCCAGCGCTCTTCTCCATCTTCAAAGGGCGGCATCTTGGCTTTGGCTCCAGCTCTGTAAGACTTGAGCTCCTACCTGAGGGTTTCTAAGCCCACCCCAGCATCAATATGCCAGCCCCCATGCTTTTACCTCCAGCCCAACAATCCTGAGACACTGTGACAGACTGTGCCTCTTTTCGCCTCAAGGCCAAGAGCCCCATTCTGAGCATAATAAGATCTTTTACGTTTTCAGTTAGAGCCCCAGCCCCACAGTGATTTCCACTGGATCCCTAGAGGTGCCATCACAGACCTAGGCGATCTCCTACCATCAGCAGGGCTTTCTGGCGCAAGGCTGCAGCCCCCTTTTGCGCTCCACACAACCTATTTTACGTTCACCATAGCACGGGCCCCACAGTGATTTTGGCGGAAAAACACTACGGTGCCTGTGGCAGCCCTGTGGTTCCTGTGCCGTGTTCAGCCCCGATCGCAGACAAGCAATGATGAGTCCAGGCCCAGTGATTTCAGCCCTTTCAGCTGCTGACCCACAAGCTTTATTGCACTGCCAGCGCTCTTCTCCATCTTCAAAGGGCAGCACATTGGCTTTGGCTCCAGCTCTGCAAGACTTGAGCTCCTACCCGAGGGTTTCTAAGCCCACCCCATCATCAATATGCCCCAGCCCTACAGTGATTTCCACTGGATCCCTAGAGGTGCCATCACAGACCTGGGTGATCTCCTACCATCAGCAGGGCTTTCTGGTGCAAGGCTGCAGCCCCCTTTGGCGCTCCACACAACCTATTTTACGTTCACCATAGCACGGGCCCCACAGTGATTTTGGCAGAAAAACACTACGGTGCCTGTGGCAGCCCTGTGGTTCCTGTGCCGTGTTCAGCCCCGATCGCAGACAAGCAATGATGAGTCCAGGCCCAGTGATTTCAGCCCTTTCAGCTGCTGACCCACAAGCTTTATTGCACTGCCAGCGCTCTTCTCCATCTTCAAAGGGCAGCACATTGGCTTTGGCTCCAGCTCTGCAAGACTTGAGCTCCTACCCGAGGGTTTCTATGCCCACCCCAGCATCAATATGCCAGCCCCCATGCTTTTACCTCCAGCCCAACAATCCTGAGACACTGTGACAGACTGTGCCTCTTTTTGCCTCAAGGCCAAGAGCCCCATTCTGAGCATAATACGATCTTTTACGTTTTCAGTTAGAGCCCCAGCCCCACAGTGATTTCCACTGGATCCCTAGAGGTGCCATCACAGACCTAGGCGATCTCCTACCATCAGCAGGGCTTTCTGGTGCAAGGCTGCAGCCCCCTTTTGCGCTCCACACAACCTATTTTACGTTCACCATAGCACGGGCCCCACAGTGATTTTGGCGGAAAAACACTACGGTGCCTGTGGCAGCCCTGTGGTTCCTGTGCCGTGTTCAGCCCCGATCGCAGACAAGCAATGATGAGTCCAGGCCCAGTGATTTCAGCCCTTTCAGCTGCTGACCCACAAGCTTTATTGCACTGCCAGCGCTCTTCTCCATCTTCAAAGGGCAGCACATTGGCTTTGGCTCCAGCTCTGCAAGACTTGAGCTCCTACCCGAGGGTTTCTAAGCCCACCCCAGCATCAATATGCCCCAGCCCCAAAGTGATTTCCACTGGATCCCTAGAGGTGCCATCACAGACCTAGGTGATCTCCTCCCATCAGCAGGGCTTTCTGGTGCAAGGCTGCAGCCCCCTTTTGCGCTCCACACAACCTATTTTACGTTCACCATAGCACGGGCCCCACAGTGATTTTGGCGGAAAAACACTACGGTGCCTGTGGCAGCCCTGTGGTTCCTGTGCCGTGTTCAGCCCCGATCGCAGACAAGCAATGATGAGTCCAGGCCCAGTGATTTCAGCCCTTTCAGCTGCTGACCCACAAGCTTTATTGCACTGCCAGCGCTCTTCTCCATCTTCAAAGGGCAGCATCTTGGCTTTGGCTCCAGCTCTGCAAGACTTGAGCTCCTACCCGAGGGTTTCTAAGCCCACCCCAGCATCAACATGCCAGCCCCCATGCTTTTACCTCCAGCCCAACAATCCTGAGACACTGTGACAGAGTGTGCCTCTTTTCGCCTCAAGGCCAAGAGCCCCATTCTGAGCATAATAAGATCTTTTACGTTTTCAGTTAGAGCCCCAGCCCCACAGTGATTTCTACTGAATCCCTAGAGGTGCCATCACAGACCTAGGCGATCTCCTACCATCAGCAGGGCTTTCTGGTGCAAGGCTGCAGCCCCCTTTTGCGCTCCACACAACCTATTTTACGTTCACCATAGCACGGGCCCCACAGTGATTTTGGCAGAAAAACACTACGGTGCCTGTGGCAGCCCTGTGGTTCCTGTGCCGTGTTCAGCCCCGATCGCAGACAAGCAATGATGAGTCCAGGCCCAGTGATTTCAGCCCTTTCAGCTGCTGACCCACAAGCTTTATTTCACTGCCAGCGCTCTTCTCCATCTTCAAAGGGCAGCATCTTGTCTGTGGCTCCAGCTCTGCAAGACTTGAGCTCCTACCCGAGGGTTTCTATGCCCACCCCAGCATCAATATGCCAGCCCCCATGCTTTTACCTCCAGCCCAACAATCCTGAGACACTGTGACAGACTGTGCCTCTTTTTGCCTCAAGGCCAAGAGCCCCATTCTGAGCATAATACGATCTTTTACGTTTTCAGTTAGAGCCCCAGCCCCACAGTGATTTCCACTGGATCCCTAGAGGTGCCATCACAGACCTAGGCGATCTCCTACCATCAGCAGGGCTTTCTGGTGCAAGGCTGCAGCCCCCTTTTGCGCTCCACACAACCTATTTTACGTTCACCATAGCACGGGCCCCACAGTGATTTTGGCGGAAAAACACTACGGTGCCTGTGGCAGCCCTGTGGTTCCTGTGCCGTGTTCAGCCCCGATCGCAGACAAGCAATGATGAGTCCAGGCCCAGTGATTTCAGCCCTTTCAGCTGCTGACCCACAAGCTTTATTGCACTGCCAGCGCTCTTCTCCATCTTCAAAGGGCAGCATCTTGTCTGTGGCTCCAGCTCTGCAAGACTTGAGCTCCTACCCGAGGGTTTCTATGCCCACCCCAGCATCAATATGCTAGTCCCCATGCTTTTACCTCCAGCCCAACAATCCTGAGACACTGTGACAAAGCGTGCCTCTTTTCGCCTCAAGGCCAAGAGCCCCATTCTGAGCATAATAAGATCTTTTACGTTTTCAGTTAGAGCCCCAGCCCCACAGTGATTTCCACTGGATCCCTAGAGGTGCCATCACAGACCTAGGTGATCTCCTCCCATAAGCGGGGCGTTCTGGCGCAAGGCTGCAGCCCCCTTTGGCGCTCCACACAACCTATTTTACGTTCACCATAGCACGGGCCCCACAGTGATTTTGGCGGAAAAACACTACGGTGCCTGTGGCAGCCCTGTGGTTCCTGTGCCGTGTTCAGCCCCGATCCCAGACAAGCAATGATGAGTCCAGGCCCAGTGATTTCAGCCCTTTCAGCTGCTGACCCACAAGCTTTATTGCACTGCCAGCGCTCTTCTCCATCTTCAAAGGGCAGCACATTGGCTTTGGCTCCAGCTCTGCAAGACTTGAGCTCCTACCCGAGGGTTTCTATGCCCACCCCAGCATCAATATGCCAGTCCCCATGCTTTTACCTCCAGCCCAACAATCCTGAGACACTGTGACAGACTGTGCCTCTTTTCGCCTCAAGGCCAAGAGCCCCATTCTGAGCATAATACGATCTTTTACGTTTTCAGTTAGAGCCCCAGCCCCACAGCGATTTCCACTGGATCCCTAGAGGTGCCATCACAGACCTAGGTGATCTCCTACCATCAGCGGGGCTTTCTGGTGCAAGGCTGCAGCCCCCTTTTGCGCTCCACACAACCTATTTTACGTTCACCATAGCACGGGCCCCACAGTGATTTTGGCAGAAAAACACTACGGTGCCTGTGGCAGCCCTGTGGTTCCTGTGCCGTGTTCAGCCCCGATCGCAGACAAGCAATGATGAGTCCAGGCCCATTGATTTCAGCCCTTTCAGCTGCTGACCCACAAGCTTTATTGCACTGCCAGCGCTCTTCTCCATCTTCAAAGGGCAGCATCTTGTCTGTGGCTCCAGCTCTGCAAAGCTTGAGCCCCCGTCCAAGGGTCTCAAAGCCCACCCCAGAATGAATATGCCAGCCCCCCATGCTTTCAACTCCAGATCATCAATCCCCAACCACGGTGCCAGCCCCTGCATAAGTTCACCTCGATGGCCACAGCCCCATCTACAGGTCTAGTATCTTTTCCATTTTCATTCCAAGTCCCAGGCCCTCAGTGTTTTCTTCTCCATCCCAGGAGGTGCCATCCCTGGCCCCGGCAATATCCTGGCATCGACGGGGCTTTCAGGCGCAAGGTGTCAGCCCCCTTTTCCTCTCCAGACAACCTATTCTTATTTCAGTCACAATACCCAGCCCCTTCATCCGTGACACGGGCCTACAGTTCTTTTGGCGCAAGAACACTACTGTTTCTGTGCCAGCTTCAGTCCCGATCCCAGACACGTCATGATTTTATCTCTTGCCCCGCAATCCCCTGGCAGCTTCACAGATTCTGCCTCTTTTCACACAATTCAAAGAGCCCCATTCTCCGCCTCATAGTTTCTTTTCCATTTTCATTTAAAGTCGCAGCCCCGCCGTCCCCTTCCCAGCCCCACAGTGATTTCCACTAGATCTCTGCGGCGCAGTAGGGCAGTAGGTAGTATCCTGCCATCGACGGGGTATTTAGGCGCAAGGCTGTAGCCCCCTTTTCTGTTCCGCATAACCCGTTCTACCTTCAGTCACAACACCCAACACCAGCATCGGTATGAGAGGCCTACAGAGAGTTTAGCACCTAAATCCTACCATCTCCATGTTAGCCCTACAGCTCCCATCCCATGTGCAATCTCAATCCCAACCCCACAGTTCCCCTTTCCCAGCCCCAGTGATTTCAGCTGTTGACCCACAAGCTTTATTTCACCACCAGCTCTCTCCTTCCATCTCTAGCTGCCCCAGACAAATCTGCTCCGGGTTGAGACAACTGGGTTTCGGATTTGGGTGCAGTTGTGAGGTTTTACCTTCAGGTCCAGAAACACTATTCTCACCCCATTCTGGCAGACGTTATTGTATTCCCAGCTTTTTCGTTTTGTATCCTAATCTATGATTACTCTCCAGATGTATAGTGAGTATCCCTTTGAGCAGTGATTGATGCTGCAGCACTGCAGTCCCCACCCCAGCCCCAGTGATTTTAGCTCCAGTCCCACAAGCTTTATTTCACTTCCAGTTCTTCTGTCCCACTTCTTCCTCAACATCTCTCCAGCAGTGCCACATAATGCTACTTGTGCTCCTCAGGGCAGGATCTTTGTTTTAGCTCTAGCTCTTTGTGGTTTGAGCTCAGATCACAGCCCTTACAGCAATTTCAGCTCCGACCATGGAGTTCACCTCCCAGCTCCACATTCCCTATCCCAGCCCCACAAGGGTTTTACCCCAAACCCTACCATATTTCTGTCTCCTCCAGCTCTGCTGCCTCAGCTCCAGCTCCTCCGCTTTCTACTGCCTGCAGCTAAAAACTGCTTCTGCTTCTCACTGCAGCTTGCGGCTGTTGATAAGGTCAGAAATCAGTTACTGCCATCATTTCCATGTCTCTAGAAGCTGTCCCACCTACCCACCCATCCACCCTAATGGGATCCCAACTTCGGGGATGCTTGAGGCCTGAAGCCCAACATCTACCTTCCCCCTCACCCTAGGCCTCAGCCCAGCACCTGCACTAAGACCCCCTCACCTCCCCCCAGGCAGCTCCAGGGGCTGGGAATAGCCCCTGGGCTCCTGCTCCCCCATCCCAAACGGCACCCTTGGGCTGGTTCTTGGGCCCTCGAGCCCTCTGAGCCCCCACACACTCAGCCTCTACTTGGTACCAAGGGGCAGAGGCTGGGAACCCCCAGGCACGTCCTGCAGGCCCTGTGCTGCCGCTCCATGCCCTTCTCCCGCGGCATTTATCCAGCCGCAGCATTTCCACCGCTCCACAGTTTTGGGCCTGACTCATGCCAAAGCCCTTATTCCACACCCTGGGGCTTTATGCCCCCACTAATCTCACAACTGGTGTTTCAGCCCCACAACCCTTACTGAATTAACATCAGGTATCTAGTAAAGAAGACAAATCAAACAAAAAAATGTAATAATACAAGCAAAAGAATAAAATAATGCAATAAAAGAAGAAATCATTATTATTACAATTAAAAACAAAATAAAGTAATAAAAATGCAAAAAAAGTCAGTTTTATTTCCGGTATTCTGAACATTACTTTAAATCCAAAACCCGCGAAATATCTAGTTGCCAGCCCGCAGTAACAGCGGGCGGTCCCCGCCTGCACCACTCCAGCCCCCGGCTACCCGAACCGCGCAGGGTGCGGCAGTAAGAACTGGACAGCGCCAGCCCCCAGATACCGCCGCAGGCGTCCCATCTGTGCTCACCGGCGCTCCCCGGATCAGCTGACGCGAGGTCCCGTCCTGGCGCAGCGCCGCTCCTCGAATCGCGCAAGCGCACCTCCCGTCGCTCCCACCTTCACCGCCGAACTGACGCCTGTGCCGCCTCAACGCACGCTATTTATCCCCCAGGGCCGGGCCAGCCAGCCAATCACAACCCGAGGCAGCGCCGGCCCCACCAATCCCAGCCCGCCCATTCCCGCCGCGGTCGGCTCCGAGACCCCCCGCGGTCCCCTCAAGCCGGGCTCGCGCCGCCGCCATTGCCGGGGCCGAGTCCGCCCGCTCCCCGCCCTCTGCCTGCTTCCCTGGGAGAAATCCCGGCAAGGACCTCAACTGGAAGCTGCCGCCCGCCCTTCCTGGCCTCAACAGCGCCTGCCGAGGCTGCGGCAGCGGGGACACAGCTCCGCCGGCTCCGAAAGCGGCGGTGGCGGGAGCGGCGCCTCAGGCGTACGGGGAGTGGGACCAGGCTGAGGGGTCGGGCCGCGACTGAACGGGCTGAGATTGGCGGGACCGCGCCCGGATTGAAAGGGCGGCTGTGATTGGACAGGCCGGGATTGGCAGGCTTGGGAGCCCGTGGGAGCGTGGGGCGGAGCCCGCGCCGCTCGGAGGGCCCGCGGGCGCTCTGGGTCCCGCTGGCGAGACCCCCGTCCCCTTCTCCGGCCCTCTCTCGTGCCCAGCTCCCGGCGAAAAGACTCCCGCAGAGCCCCTACCGGAGCGCCCCATCGGCACTCGGGCAGGGGGCGGGGGGGGGGCGGGTGTAGCCCGGGAGTGGTTCCGGGTCGCAAAGGCAGACTCTGCGACAGCAGGGCGGACCAGGGAGCGGCGGCGACATGGTGAGGAGGGGGCTCGGCAGCGGGGAGTGGGGACGGCGTGCAGAGCCCGCTGCGGGCTCTGGGCGCCTCTTCCCGCACACCGCTTCCGCTTCTGCGGGGACTTGGCCTGCCCCGAGTGGCCGAGATCAGCACCATGGCCAGCGTTAAGTGCCCGCGCCCCCCTGCCTGCCCTCCGCCTGCTCCGGACCCGCTGCTCACGCTCGTTTTCCTCCACAGTCGTCCGATATTATAGATGATAAAACAATATTGGCTTTCACATACATAGATTAGCTTTTTGCATCACAAGTATTTTGATATGGTACAACTTATACTTACTTTTAACTGCTTTGTATAGTTTATTATGCCAGTTTATGTATGCACTGTATATTTCATATGAATAGTAGTGTGATAAATATATTATATCGTAGGCTTTAGCAAAATGTTAAAATAGAAACTAAAATACTTCTATGTAACTAACTCAGAGAGTGGTGTAAAGCAATTATTCTGTTTCTTATATCTGCAGACAGTCCCTACCAAGTGATAAGATAACAGTGACAAAAACAGAGCTCCAGCATCCAGGAAGGATTTATCGACTCTTATCAGGGTTATCAGCAAGTGTAAAGCAACAGGATAAAACTACAGGAAGAAATAAAATATGTAGACCTAATTTACAGAATGTTCTGCAGACAGGTCAGAGGTTAAAATCAAACAAGAGAGTTCCTGAAACATCAAAAACTCAAAGGAATGTTTGAATAATGTATAAGCTAATGAATATGCATGAAACCCCAGCAATGTATCTGTATATAGTGAACATGATTTTAAGCTACCTCTGTGCTCTTTGGCTGTGTGTCAAAAGCACCCCAGTGCTGGATTATTTTGTCCTTTTATCCTTTATTAAACTTGTAAAAATTTTAAAGAGTGAACTCTGTTTATCACATCAGTGAAACTTAAGCTGATCTGCATCCAGGTGCTTCGGGACCTGCTGGGGGAGGCCATCGAGGTAAGTGTGGGGTTGCTGCAGTGGAGGCCAAGTATTTCAACACCACTATAGCATAATCAGTAACATTAATTAGTTTTGTGTTCTTCATGCAAGCCTCAGCATTAGGAATGCTACCGGCCTCTACTAGCATTAATAAGATGCATAATAAATGTTATTAGTATTAATATTTAGGTAAGAATTGTTATTGTTAACACTGGTAGTGAGTGTGTTAGCTGGTGTTTACTGAGAAGCTCTGCTCTCCCACAGTATGACAAGATCCTGAAGCTGACCTCAGGTGCAAAGTTAGGTGAGCACTGCTGTCCTTACCACCATCCCCAGATGGAGCCACACTCCAGAGATGGGCAGCAGTGAGTCTGCAGATGCCTTCCCAAGGCGACAGAGCTCGCCCTCCCTCCCGTCTGCAGTCAGGGGATGTGAAGGCAACCTTTGCTGTCCTTGGTTTCATCCTCTCCAGAGCAGCCAAGCACAGTATAGACAGTGGGTCTCTGTCAAGTGAGCTGCAGCAGCTGGGACTGCCCAAAGGCAGGGGAAACCCTCAGGGTGGCACCATGAGACAGACCTGGTGGGATGTTGCTGACAGATTCCAGCCCTGCCTTCTTCACACCTAGATGGAGGGCAGGCTGCCTGCTGTGCTGTGCTCCATCACCTCCCTTCTGTGCCATCAGTCCCTGGGGGCTCCTCAGGTGCTTTGGTGAAGTTTGGCAGCTGCAGGTCTGGTGTGAGCAGAAGGATTCTTCTCATCTCCTCTCATGAGCAAAGCATGCCAGCCAGTTGTGCTGTTTTACATGTGACTCATCCACAAAACTGCAGGAGACTGAGGATTTGTAACACGTGCAGGACAGGTGCAAAAGGAACTTGGGAAAATCCCTCTGTCTTTCTCAGTCCAAAGGGACAGCAGAGCTCACATCTGCTCACAATAATCCTCTAGAGAGTGGAGCAATGTTTGTATGGAAAGATAATGGGGTAAAATCAGAGGAAACTGAGAAGTTACATTTGTATCCTAACAGGAGCTATAACGGGACAGAAATTTTAGGGTAAAATACAGGTGCTGTTCTCAGGATGGAACTGGGTTGGCATGCTCCATGCTGATTCCCCATACAACCATAAGCACCTCCTAAGGTGGGTGGAGCGGAATGGAGACACCACAACCAGGCTCTGCCAAAATCCTTGCAGGGGCAGCAACTTGATGGTACTTTGAAGTTGATTAACTGCACAGCAAGGGCTATTTTGCATATGCAGAAACACTTTCCAATTCAGAGGAAGCACCTCTAAGTCCAAAGCCAGCCAGATCTTCTTAGCACCATTTATTTAGAAGAAATCCTGAGACATTTGCAAATTTAAGAGCCCCCATTAAGACCGTGGCTCCTGGGTGCAAACGATAGCTCTTTTCAACAGCAAGGAAGTCTGCATGCCCTATTGTCTCAAGGTCACTTAACTTGAGAGTCCCAGGACCCAAATCCATCCAGAGTCCTAGTCCCCAGAAAATTTTTGCTATAGGAAATCCTGCAAAGTTTGCAATTCTAGTGGAAATCCCACAGGAAACAGAGGCTTCAGGCTCCAAATGCGATCTCTTTTCCACACAATGGAAAATTCAGTAAGCCCTTCTGGCAAGAGCAGTTCACAGGAGACCCACAACTCTCAAGGGCCAGGCAGATCCGACTCCACAGAAGCTTTAATATGAGAAAAATCATGTGATGCTGGTACTCTTAAAAGGCAGAATTGGACATTTAGACCCTGGCTGATGCTTCGTGGAGTGATTCTTTTACACAGTAAATAAAGATTTCCATTCCAATGTCTGTAGGTCACTTTGGAGACAGCCCCTGAAATCCAAGACCAAGAAGAGCCATTGTTCCCGGCAGCTGTCATCTGGGAGGAATCCTATGACATTCATGATTCAAGAAACCGAACCCAAAATTTCAACACCTGATACACAGATGCAAAAGACTGCTGTTTTCCTGAGATAAGAAATACTTCAAACCTAACATTTGGAAGGAGTTCAGAATACACACCCAGGGCGGCCATGCCCCCCAGAGTGCTGTCTCCTGGCAGATTGTCTCTATGGTAAACTCTGTCACACTAGAAATGTTAAGAAGCAGAATTCAAACTATGGCACAAGCACCTGTAAGGAAAAGGTACCTCTGTTCAATAGGTAGAATAATCTCACCCTAATGTTTCAGAGTAAGTTGACATGAGGGCCTAAGGGAGGCCAAGGCCACCTACAGCTCTACTCCCTAGATCCGCTGGTGTCAGAGGAACACTGCGATGTTTGCGGTTTTACAACTGGAAGGAGAACTGGCGCTGGGTCGCGGGGCGGCAGTACCGCTCTCTGTCCACAAGGCGGCAGCAGTACCGCCGAGCTCAGCCCGGGGCTGCGGCGCGCTTTAGGGGCGGGCAGAGAACGGAGGCAAAAGGCGCCGGAGAGCCCTTTCCATTCCCTTCAGCCCGGGCAGCTGTTCTTACGGTTTCAGGGCACTTCGTTTGTTCATTCCTAGATAAAAACGTTATGGCTTTATTTTCAAAACTACTACCCATCTCTAGTCAGAGTTTCCTACATTCCTGTATACAAATGAGTGGATAGAGAGAGGATTTCTTTCCAAAAGAATTTAGAGATAAATTCCTATTATTTTCCAATACCTATAAAAATGAAAAACTTGACAGGTTTTAGTATTCTATACCAACCCCTCCCTGTGAAATTTCTGGCAGCTTTGGGTCCCTCTGGGGAAGGACAACTGAGCTTGACCCTCCCCCCCCCCCCATTCCCCACTCACCTGCTCCTCCACCGCAGTGTTGCTCGCTCTTCCAGGGACCTTGGGGTGCCCCAAATGGCATCAGAGCCCCGAGTCTTCAACCCCTTTTCCTCACCCCCGAAGAAGGCACAGAACGAGTCCAACTGCCCTGCAGAGCAGCGCAGCCCTTCCTTGGAGCCCTTTCCACATGTACATCCCCCCAGAAGGGGATTCTGCTGCAACAAGAAAGGGGGGACAGCCCCCGGCAGGGCTGAGGTTCCTCCCCAGCCTCGCTGTCACGGGCGAGGGGCAGCGAGGGGGAGTGACAGAGACGGCGGGGACGGGACGGCACAGAGCGGGGGCCACTCTCGGCGGGATGTCGGGAAAGGCGCAGGTGCGGCGGTGTCGGGCGGGGTGTTTGACCGGCACGGGGGGATCCGCCGAGAGCCTCCGGCCCCGTGCGGGGACTCCTGCAGGGGCCGAGGGGCGCCGGGCTCCGGCCCTCTGGGCTTTATTCTCCGGCGCCCCGAGCCCCGCGGCTGCGGGGGAAAGAAGGAAAGGGGGGACGGGAGCGATAGCAGGGGAAGAGAAAGGGCAGGGAGGGAGGTCGGGCTGTGGAGGAAAGCGGGAGGGGAAGGGAAAGCCCTTGATGGGGGGAAGAGGGACGGTGGACAGAGGAGGTAGAGGGGGGAACAGAAGGGAATAACGGGGTAGGGACAGGACAGTAAGGAGCCGGGCTTGCGGGAGAGAGAGAATGGGGGAAAGGGAGCGAGAGAAGGCGAATACGGGGAGGAGGAAGGAGGGGTAGAGAGAGGAACAGGCGGGGAAGCCTCACAGAGCCCCGGTTCCACCCTGAGCCCGCCCCTCCGGGCATGCTGCGCTCGTCAGAGCTCGGCTCGGTTCGGTGGCACTCGGCTAGACTCGACTCTTATCGGCTACCTCGTCTCTTATCGGCTAAACTCGGCTATTATCGGCTGCATTCAGGTGGATTCGCCTCTTCGGCGAAACCGCTCGCCCCTGCCATTCTTCTCAGCCGTCGTGTCCCTTTGCACTCCTGAATCCCCTTCCCCCCTCCCCTCCATTTACAGACACCGCCCCGCCCGCCGCTCGCTCCCGCCCCCCGCCCTTCCCTCGCTCGGTAGCCGTCGGTCCCGCGCCCCCCGGCCCCCAGCGGCGAGGGGCAGGGCGCTGGCTCGGGGGCGGCTGCAGTACCGCCCTCTGTCCACAAGGCGGCAGCACTGCCGCCCGCCACAGCCGGGGGTCGCCGCTCGCCTTATGGAAGGGAGGCAAAAAGGAACAGGGGCGATCCTGTTCGAAAAATCCTCAAAAATAAATGCCCCAGAAAACCCCGCACAAAAACTAAAAAAACCCTGCCTCTAAACAAATAAAACTAAAAAAACCCCTTATTTTAAACGGTATTTAAATATTTTTATATTTCTATTTTTCATATTTACATTTAGAATTTATATTGATGATTACTGTTACTTATATTCTATATTAAATATAAGTAAGAGGAAGATATGTATTTTTATTTAACATTTTTATAGATATATTGTCAGAACTCAAGACATTCCTTTGGGAGTCCGGAATTTCCTGGGACCCTTGCCAGGGGGCTCGGAGACCCTGGCACACAGCCCAGAACACCAGCGTGTTCGATTACGAACCACAGAACAACTTGTCACCTTTATAGAAAGAGATAAAAGCCACAATAGTGTAAATAGTGTAAGAATAAAATAATTACAGAGTGTAAATGTAGGTTTTAGGATTTTTGGTATAGGGGTTTCTGGTGACAAGATGGAGGGATTTGGGCATGTCTAGCCTTTCTTCTTCTTCTCTACCTCCATCATGTCTGGTGATGTCAGCACTTTTAGATTAGTCTAAAGTAGAAACCCACTGTCTAATATAGATGATAGGTATTGGAAAATAACTGTAAATATTGTACACGTAGTTTGTAGTATATAAAGATAACACCGCCCTGGGGGCAGGCAGAGTGCCTCTGACTGTCCTGCTGAACGGATCTCGGCTGGACAGGGAGAAAATTTTATAGATAAGATGCAATAAACAATCTTGAGACCGAAAAAATGAAGAGCCCTGACTTCTTCTTCAAGTACCGGGCTGGGAAAAGAAACTTCCGAACTTTTCTCGGGGTCACTCTGACCAGCTAGAAAGAGAGACCCCAGCATATATGTATATATTTGTGATATATTTCTGTATTTAGATTTATATTTCTATAATATTTATAGAATTTAAAATAAAAACCCTGCCTCAAACCGAATTTTAAAAAACTCCTTTAAATTGTGTTTAAATATTTTTTATATTTATATTTTTATAATTATATTCACTTTTGCATATATTGATATAAATATATAATATATGTAATAATATACTACAATATTAGTTATATATTATAATTATCTCTAACACATATTTGCTTACATTTTATATTTTTATGTATATCTTTATGTATTTATTATACAGTTCTATATTTAGATTTATATTTTTATATTATTTATAATTATATTTTTATAATAAAATCCCAGCCTATAATTACCTAAAAACAAAAAAAACCACCTTTATTTTAAACTGTATTTAAATATTTTTATATTTACATTTTTCATATATTTTATCAAATTTTGTTTTTTACATTTCAGATGCAGAAATGTCATTTACTTAGGGTCATTGAAGACTGGGAAGAAAATTTAAAATTGACAATACTAAAAAAACCCCAGAGATGATCATATCCCAGGAGACAGATTTTGGAATGTTTTATGCTCTTATCTCTTATATTTACATGGTCTACTCATGGCAGGTCCAGCCTGTGCTTCAACTTAGTGCCACTCTAAGCCCCCAATCTACAGGGAAATTAACATTTTGGGAAGTCCTTACAGCTCTATTTAGTGCTGTAAGGGTGAGGATGATTTTCTGGGAGCAGGCTGTCCGTCCAGACCTGTTTCCTTCCCTCTCCCTCTCAGACTGTCCCTTGGCAAGTTTGAGGTGAGCCCAGGATCTGTAAAATGTGACTGTGTCCTCCTGAGGCTGGAGCTGTTTGCTATCAATGCTGATGGAGAGTGAGTGCTGAAGACTGAAAACCCCTTCTTTTCCCCTGAATCCCAGGACACTGTGCCCATTAGATGCTCCTCTCTTTGTGGCACTTTAGGGATACTCCCCTAGGCAGCAGGCAGAGGAAGCTGTTATGGGTCAGCATGGGAACAGTCAGGACTCAGTGAGCGCAGCTGGAGGTGCTGGGACGAGGTCACCCCTTGGGCTACAGTCGCAGGTTAGGTCAGCATGGTTCCTTGTGATCATTCCCATAGGACCATACACAGAATTCCACCATGGACATAGTGCTGTAAAATCTTGAAGGCCACAGTTCAGAACTTGGTGAAATTGAAGTAAAGTCTAAGGGTTTATCCATTAAGAGAAGTAGTGATTTATAAATTAAAGCAGAGTGGTATTCCACACTAGCGATTTGGGATTGGTGCTAGCTAACCTGTGCCATACTTCCACTCAGAGACCTACCCAGTGAGGCCATCCCTCTGCATGGAGAAGAAAACCCCAAAGATTCAGAGTCCAGACTGCTAAACTGCAAGTGCCTACCATGAAAAGTAAGTATTAGCCAGTCTCTAAGCACTTGTCTGTATTCCAGGTAAGCACTCATCTATGGAAATGCCTCTGCTTTAAGTAACCTAGGGACAGATGCAGCCAGTATATAACCATGCGCATCTCTGTTCTCAACCAAATCAAGCTAGAGACTTTGTATGACTTTCCTGGGAATTTTCTTTGCTCAGGATTTTCCTGGGACGTATCTGTACCATGTCTGTACAATGTAATTAAGAAGCATTTGCTGCACATCCATACAGATGGGCTGCAAGCACAGGGAAAAAAAAAAAATCTCACTTTAGAACAGTGCTTAAAATGAAATTTCCTTGTTATTATCACACATTTGTTAGTACATAAAATATATTTAATACAAACCAAATCATCAAACAGTAAGTAGACTGATAAAGTTCAGTACAGCATCACTTGTGCCCTGGCTGCAGCAGACACCTGGCTGCACACGCGAATGGAACACGTTTCTGAGGACCAGTTAGTGCTGCAGATACTAATGCTGCTGGAGCTCAGCATCTAAGCTCTCAACAGATAGATCTGAAGAATCTGGAGGAAAAGAAACTGCTATCTGATTCCCTCAGCTTCAGGAAGCCACAGTGGCAGATGGCAAACTGTGCAGTCAGTTGGCTCCAAGATCTTTAACTCACATGATCAACAGTTACTGCAGAAAGAGAAATAAAAATCTATCAGAGGAAGCAGTTCACAAATAAAAGTCCTTACGCATGGTTCCATGCAAGATTTTTTATGCTGTTCCTTCCAAACCTTCTGTTTGTGAAGGTCTCATTCATTCAGGTTGCTTTTTCTCTGGCATTTCATCCGCATGTCTTGCATGAAGTTTCTGAAGGCTGGTTCTTCATGACTCTCCTCAGTCACTGGGGGAAGAAACAGTTCAGTACTATTCTACTTCTGTTACTGACAAAAGCTAGAGTCAGGATAGTCAGAACAACATAAAACATCCGTTGGATCTTCAACTACATTACAGGGCAAAGGAAAGAAGTGATCCAAAACACCAATGGAACAGGAAAAGAAGGAAGATTAAGTCTGTGAGCTATAGAAGAGAAAAATCACCCTCTAAGAACTTAGAAGATTGCTCCAAGACCATAGTCACAGCAAAAGCCACAGCCAGGGGCAGAACCAGTAAGGTGAAAGAGATGATAAAACAGCTGGGCATCAATCAGGTTCAGAGGTCATCGCGTGCCTCAAGCCTAACAAATTCTCTTGTTTATGTGTGCTATACACCTATTAATTACTTACATAGAAAACTTACAGTTGAACTCTCACAGGGGCTGGAGAGTGATAGCACTGACCAAACACTGCAGCTGGGCTTCTGCTATGGATTCTGACACATGTATTTAGGTGACTGAGTGTGTGCTTGTTTTCTAGGCTCTCTTTACAGTCCACCCAGGTAATGAAATACAGAGGGCACTTCCTGACTGGATGGGCAGTTTCAGGCCTCATTCCCTTACCTTCATGGTCAATGTCATCAGTATCACTCTCCCTCTCTTCTTCCTCTTCATTGAGAGTTCCTCGTGTGAGGATTAGCTCAGAGGGGCCCATTGCAGAAGCATCATCAGGTCCTTGAAGGGAAAAGAAATGGTTGTACACAAACCAGCTTGCTAAAGGTAAGGTATTGTTAACATTGACAACTTTTATCTGCACATAAACAACAACAATTAACACCTACTCTGGATGATGGATCACAAAGACACAGGACAGACTTCATCAGCACATACCTGCAAGGAGCAGTGCAGCCAACAGCACAGCTCTCCCATATTCTAATCTGTTTCACCTTTTCTAAAGTCCCTCATTACTTTTACTATGTCTGCTGCTTTAGCTGCACAGCAGGGTTTCCTGCATGCCCGTGACTGACAAAGGAATACCTAAGTGTGGCCAATCCCACAGGAACTAAAGCCCCACTCCTCTAACACCGAGCTGCTTTCACACTTTTGCTGTGGGAACAGAGAAGCACTTCTCAACACAAACTCTTCAGAAAACTTCTGCAGTGAACTTGATCTTCCTGGTGAGGTACCTGCCAGTGTGCTGCCCTGCACACACACACTGCCCATGTCCTTCCACAAGTGTTCCAGCTGCTCTCTCTTTTGTTTCTCCTGAGCTTCCTCCTGTAGATAAAGTGTTACATGTGGATTCTGAGAACATTTAAAATATCAGTAGGAAAGTAACCTCACCCAAACCCAGCATCTGCCCCCCACTGAGCAGGTATCACATTACAACAAAGGTTACACAGAACTTTTGACCAAACACAGACAGCAACCTTCAGTATGGCAGACTTCTAGAACATTTTCAGAAACATCAGGAAGCCAAACTCAGTGCCGCTGTGCCTGCAGAGAACTGTCCTTTGGACAGCCAGGACTCAAAATGAGCAGAGCTACTGATTCTGGCACTGCAGATCACTCTCTGTTACTGTTTAAGTCAAAGCAGTACACTTCACTGGTACAGGAAATAAAAGGATAGCCTCGACAAATCCCTTGAGAATTTATTTTAAAGAACTCTCTTATCCTTCTGAATGGAAGACACAAAACTATTTCCCAACCATTTTCTCACAATTAGCTTAAATACTAGCACTAAAGCAGTAAACAATATTACTGTTTTATAAAACGTATTTATTCTTGTAAAGATATGCTCCACCACATCTAGGAAAAAAAAGTAGATAGCAGACTTCTTCAGGACAGGGGTTTTCCCACACTGAGTATGACTAGTAAATGAAATGTTAGACCCTCTCAGCATAAAGGCACTTTTGTGCATGAAAGTGACCTCAAGATACTCTGTCCAGGTGTACAACAGCCAAAACCACTTACTAGTGTTTTTCTCAGGCGTTCATATTCTGGACGATACTCTCTGAAAAGACAGAGTGCATTCAGTCTGAATCAACACATGATTTATATTAAAAAAGGATCATCTCAGAGGCTTCCTTCTACCCCAAAAAAAGTTTTCTCGAGGTTTTCATGTTTGAGAGACATTTCAGAAGGACTAACAGTACTTTTTACCCAGATTTGGATTCTGAAACCAATGGATGCAAAATAAGTGAACACACTTCATTGAAACAGCAAGAGTTCAAACCTTGAATTAGAATTAGAGAAAAAATATTCCTTCACGTATTTAATGGCACAGATAGCTTTTGCTTTTTCACTGAACAGCAAACACAAAAATTCACCTCTGAATAGTTCCTTTACACTGCCACTTTCTATGCTGATGCTTGATGTTTATCAGAACCCCTAAACTACCTTGGCTAAGGAAGGTGTAGGGTCCTTCAAATCAAAGGAGTTACAAATCAGTACCTTCAGGAAGTGTTCACTGGGCTGACTATGGCCTTACCTCTCGTATTCATCTACAGCTTTAGAAAGCTGGACAAAAAACTCATCCAGTCCTGTGCCAAGCACTGCAGAAACACCAACCACCTGCAAAAGAAACCACACACAACTGCAGAGAAACTGAACAGTCTCCAACAAAAAACCAAAAAAACTAACAAATGATTACTAGTCTAAACCCAACAATAGCCATTTAATCACGACAGTGCCACAAGAATATGCAGTACCACTTTTGCTTCTATCCATCCTGCTTTCAAACTCTTTGTCCACTTGCTGTTCATGTTTGTTACCTCTGTCTTCTGGGTGTTGCTGGTTTTCTGTTTGGTGAGTTGTAGCACTATTTTTGGGGGGTGTTTCTTTGGGGAAGGAGGTTTGGTTTTTTTGACAAGTTGAGTATTTCAAGAGTAAGTCAGGTCTTTCTGTCACTTACTTGTTTACCGTTAATAATCTAATCTGCACCTAGGGTTATAAGTAGTTAGCATGTATCAGTGTACTAGAAGTAACAAAATTAACAACTGACCTTCTGGATCTGAAATTACATATAATACTTTGTATTTAGGCACATCACATTCGGCCACAACCCCAGAAGTGTGGGGCAGAGAATTCAAGCAGTTACTGCAGCAATACATTCAACATGCACATCTCCTTCCTAACTTGGACTTGTTTATCATTACGCATCTGGCCATTTGTTCTGTCTGTGTTAAATCAATTACCTAAAAATACATTTCATTAGCACTATTACTAGCCAGAATCAATCATCTTCCAACAAAAATTCTTCCTACTTTTTGAAAGCGAGACAGTCTCAACTACTCACTAACAAATGGAAGACTTGTTGCAATACAGCCTTGCACTTGGTCATTACTACAGCAAACATGAGACAGCTCTCCAAAGGATTTTAAGTATTACTACATGCTGACATATGTTAATATTTATACTTTCCCTGCATTGAAGTACAAGCTGCAGTCTATGCTGCAATCATCACATGACCTGCTCTCCAGTCCAGAGTTCTGACATGCAGAGAAATATGACCTAATTAACAAATAAGGAACACAAAGTACTTTAATTCCGTATATGGCACCACTACAATCCTTTCTAAAATTCTGTATATTGTTCCACATAGAACATGTACATTACATCTAGCTACATTATTATTATTATCTATGTGAATGGAATCACTTATTTTCATTGTCTTTCTTTTAATACCCATAAAGCCTAGAAAACTTGCTTTTTCTTCAGTAAAAGCTAATGACAAACACAATTAGCTGAAATCTTTTGCACAGACCATGGGAATAGTAACAGCCTCTGATGCACAGGGTTTTCTGAGGAACTGGAACTTTGTCTTCTCAAAATCTGGTTAAGTGAGAAAAAAACCCCAACTTCTTTCCCAAGCAAATATGGGGAGCAGGGGGGAGAGGCTGTTTGTTTGGGTTTGAGATTCTTTCCATTCTTCCTGTGTACTAAATTGCACAACTGCACTGGACACTTTCTGAACAAGGAAAATTACCTCAGACAGGAAATGCTGCAACAATGAATGCTGCCTCTCACCAGCCTATCTTCACTTTCTTTTCATGATTAATCACAATATTGAATTATTCAGGGCTGCCACTCAGCGTGACAAGTTACTGAAATTACTGTGTTCAAATTAGTAAATCCTCAACATAGCTCATCCACAGACTACAGTGTAGCAGGTGCAGGGCTGGCTACAGCTCCGTGGAGGGATGTTTAGAGATAGGTATTTGCTGAGTCATAGGAATTGAACCAGGAGTCCTCACTCTGGTCCTCCAGGCCTGTTTATCTCTCTGTGACCCCACAGGCTAGTTTCCCTAACCCTTACAACTGGTCAGTTTTCAATCCTCCCTAACCCTATAAAAGAGGCTGTCTTGGCCCATTCCTTTGGAAGAGCAGCTTCAAGACCCTTCATGAGACCCTCAGAATAAACCATTGTAGATTTTCTGAAGCTGCCTTTCCTCTCTCTTTCCTCTGCCTTCCAGGAGCCACAGCCAGCCACAGCCCCTAGAGCAAGCTAAGAGCTGAAACCATAAAAGAGCTGATTTTCACTGAGAGCTGACAATCACTGAGCTTGCTAAGGGGTCACGGCTGTGCCGCAGTCTGGCCTAGGGCACCCCAGCCTCCAGAGGGCTGAGGTATCCAGCCTTGAGACTGCTTGCCTGGGGCGCTCTGACCCTACGAGGGACCAGCTATCCAGCTAAGAAGCTAGCCCCTGTGGCTTCATTTTTATTTTACACTACAGTTCAAAAGGGCAGCACAAAGACCCTTTACAGAAGGACAGAAAGGGTATGACTGGGTGATACCTCTGGAGACAATCTAGTCCAACTTCTCTGCCCAAAAAAGCAGATTTAACTTGGTTATGAGGTTGTCTCATAACTTGGTCTGTCTCAAAGGTCGGGCACTTCACAATTTCTCTGGACTGCCTGTTCCAGTGCTCAATCAGTAAAAACAAAGTCATTTTTTTCCTCTTCTGCTTAAACACAGTTTCCTGTATTTCACTGTGTCGACTGCCTCTTTTCCTTTCCCTGAGCACCACTGAACAGTCTGCCTTTTGACAGTCTGCCTTACACTCTACTCCCACCCTACATCAAAAACATTATTCTTGAGTTTTATCTACTCCAGGCTTTGATGAGAGGTAATAAACAAAAACAAGATTCTTACCTTCAGTGAACTGTAAAATTCATCCAACACTAAACTCATGGAACGAGTCAGGTTACTGACATAGGAGGTCTCTTGATTCAGGGCATCCTGAAAAGTCTCAAAGTCCTGCATCCATTCCACTGCAAAACTGTGGTCGATTATGTCAGTCTGGAAGGAGAAGGGAAAATATTCAGCAGTAATAATCTTAGCCGAAGGCTGTTAAGTGGACAAATAAAAAAAAATCCATGTTAAGCCTATTTTCAAAATGTTAATCTTTTCAAAATACTCAACCCTGGTCTGAAGTTTCGCAAGTTGTTTTTATCAAATCAACTACAGGAATATCTGCAAAACAACCGCTCAGGTTTGAGAAGGCAGTGACTGTTTAAGGGCACACTCACAGATCTAAAGCCTTCTACGACTTACTGCAACTGCACACTGTACAATAAAGTTTACAGTGTAAATAGCAGATCGTATGATTGAGGCCAGGCAAGAGCAGCCCCCACTGAAATCCCAAGCTTCCTTGATTGCCTGGGAGCTGGGGGAGCAGGTGCCACTTCCACACTGGGCAGCAGCCCAAGGATGTGGTCTCTGTAAACGCCAGCTGTGCTCTGACCCAAGGAGCTTACAACCCAAACTCAGTGCACAACAATGGACACAAACAGGTGAGACGGCTCCACAATTTTACATGGACTCATATGCAAACAGTCTATTCAAAAGTTTCATCAACATCTTACCACAGGCATATCTACCCTCAGCACAATATGAGGTACCTAAAACTCTGGTGTGTTTCATTTACCTGCACCAACAGGAATGAGAAAGATGAAATATTGCCTAGCATTCCTCACAAGATTTAAGACAGAACTGAATCCACCAAGGGCTGGAGCCCGAGTACTTCAAATTCTCTAAATAAAATAAAATTACCTCTACAAATTGCTTTTTTTCTCCCTTGGCACATCTTAAAATTCTAAAATCTGCACATCTATAAGTTGCCCATGATTCTTCCATTCTTATCAAGAGTCAATTAAAAAAAACTAAACTTATTTACATTTTGTTAAAAATTCTTAAAATGCTGTTGCCTTTTCTCTTTAGCAAAGGCAAACATTAAATTAAAATGAAGTTTGAAGTTACGAATCCTGAGCCTCAGGCCTACCTTTCCTAACGATCAAGTCCCACTTTTAGTCTTTCAAAAGATGTATTTTCTTAAGAGAGAATGATTTTCCTACCTTGTGCCTTTTTCTATGGGAAAAAACCCTGAAAACGTAGAAGCTTATCTAGAATTACTGTCTAGAGTTAGAGAGAAAACAGATAGAAAACCTTGCTCAGTAAGCAGGTCCCAAAACAGAGTTTGGGTCACTGGGCAGACAGGTGGAGCTGGGGCACAGCAGACACTAACACTAAAATAGCACACTAAAGGCATGGCCTGTGGGAGCTGTGTGAGTGTGTGCAGAGAGCCTGCTGTGCTGGGGATACAAACACAAACGATGTCTGCGGGCAGCTGCACTCACACCAAAAATCTAACGGGATCCTTTCAGTATCTGAAATGATCATGCCTGAAGAGACAGCCGTTAAACTCAAAAGCACTCCTTTAAGACTGAGAGTGCACTACATGGCAGTGGATGTGCATCTCTAGACTAGCTTCTGCCTCCCAGCAAATACTGGATCAAACACCTTCTGCTGAGTTTTGCCTGGCACAGTACCTGGGACTCCTTCCTCAAAACATGCAGGGGTTACACCACTCCCAGGGTGGGTCATTAGCCTGCTGCTGGGTAGCAACAGTAACAAAGACAAGCGCCAAGTGGAAAGAGGCTGTGTAAGAGCTGACTCTGAAATATCCTCCCTCTTACCTTACAGAGTTAGGTGTCCCTATAGCCCAGGCTTAAGGTCCCAAACGTGCTTCAAAGTGATGGTGTCCTGTTTTGGGTGCAACTGCCCATCCCTGGTTACACTTGTGCCTCTTTTAGATTTGGTTGTCAGCCTGCAGCCCCCCCTTCCAGTCTCTCTTTTCTAGAAAAACCTATTATTGTGGTAAAACAAAGACACCACACCAAAGAAGCTGAGCAGAACAATGTCCCACTAGGAAATGGAAATCAGAGCTTTGACTTACTTTGTTCATAACTACGATGAAAGGTAGCTTTGTCTTGTACAGGATACTGGGCAGGGAGACACAAAATGGAAGTTTAACATTAATTTAAAACTCACTAGAATAGAAAGCATGTTAAGCATAAGGCAGACAAGACGTATGCAAGACTGAATACATTTGACATAAAAAAAAAATTATTTTCCTCTGCAGAAATCAGAATGTAATTTTCACCCAGGTCCTGCTTACAATCGTTGAACAAAATATGCTTCCCCAAGAAGTAAGCACACATCTGTGAGGCAGAAAATCTCTGACACACGCAGTTGATTTTGGTTACCATTTTCTATGTCTCTCAGATCCCAGTTTTTAATTACATTTGCATTTTGCATTTGACTCAGACCTCAGGCTCTAAGAGATCATGAACTGAGCAATGAATTCAAATAACACAGAACATCTAAAAAGAAAAAGTACTTCAACACAAGAGCTCACACACTTATTTCACTGGATACGTGTTCACCTTTTGCTCAAAATAATGTCAGAAAATGCAGCATGCAGTGAGACATATTTTGCACACTATTACAGTGATACAGCTCCTGATCTTGATAGAAGGATTGCAAGGGTTTTTGAAAACCTTTTACCAACATTTACCATGAATTATGACAGTTCTAGCTATGCTGATCATTCTATAGGTATCTAGTCCCTGTTTTAACATGAAAGAAAAGAAATACATTCATGTACAAGAAAGAATACAATAAACCAAGATCTCGTTGCTATGCTGAACTCAAAACAAATCTTGAAAAATCTCTTGAAGTATCAATAACATTAAAAAACAGAATAAGAAACTAAGTGTTAAAAAGAAGAAATTTAAACTAGACTATCTTGATACATCTTAGATAAATGTGTTTATAAGCAACAGGCAATGTTAAATCTTCTGTAACCAGTGTTCACCACACCAAGGTCTCAAGGATTATTTAATGCTTTCAGTGGGAGTTTTGAGCCAATGACCTCCATATGTCCATTGGCACCTAATTTATTCTGCTTTTTCAATGAGAAAATCACTAAGAGAATAACCAAACCAGTAAATGAAGTGGATATGAGACACCCAGGGCTGCCACCAAGAGCAGCATGGGCAGCAGGGTGAGTAAGGTGAGTCTCCCTTTTCACTCTGTTCTCATCCCTCCTGGGGCACAGCATCCAGCTCTGGAAACCAGGGTACAAGAAAGGCATGGAGCAGTACAGTGGGCCCACAGGAGGCCATGTAAACCATTAGAGGACTCTCCTGTGGAGACAGTCCAGAGAGCTGGGATTGCTCAGCCTGGAAAAGGCTTCAGGGAAGCTTTACTACAGCTTTTCAGTATACAAAGAGGTTTATAAGAAAAATGGAGTGTGACTTTTTACCAAGGCTTCTAGGGACAGGACAAGGGATAATGGTTTTAAGCTGAAAGAGACATGCTGACAAAATTTTTCATGATGACAGCAGAGAGATATTGGAGCACATTGCACAGGGAAGCTGTGGTTCCCCATCCCTGGAAGTGTCCAAGGCCAGGCTGGATGGACCAGCGTGGTCTAGTGGAAGGTGTCCCTGCCCATGGAAGACAGCATGGACTAGATGACGGCCTTTAAAGGTCCCTTTAAACCCAAACTATTCCATGATTCCCCTCAAAAGTAACTATTAAAGAGACATAGCAATTGAAGCAGATAGGCTGCTTTTACAGCCTTTCTTACCTGCAGGCATAGAGCATGTTGGACATAAAAGTGATAGGGTTAGTACTGCGAGAGGTGTCCATCACATAGACAACAACTGAAGGGAAAGAGGAGGCCTGGGAACACCAAGTCAGAGACAGCTGGATTAGAAACTCACTGCTCAACAGCCAGGTCATTCACACAGCTTCACTGTCCAGTCATGCCAAAAGCACTTACCAAGGCCTCAGTTATGATGGTTCCTGATGCTGACCAAGTAAATACCTCAATTTGCCCTGGTGTGTCAATAATAACATACCTGGTAAGAAGTTACCCCCAAACAACAATAAGGGAAAATTAGTTAAGCACAAGGTCCTGTTCTGACTAGATTATTACCAGCATACCACAGCAAATGACATGATTATTCTATAACCGATGAGAAAAGCTTCTCCCAAACACTAATGAGATTTATGGGCATGCCTGAAAATCTCCTGTGTGAATTTTGTAACTAAGAAGCATGTAATCTCATGAGTTGAAGGCATCAATTTGCCAGATAGTTAGTAGTGCAAAATCTTAAAAAAAAAAAAAAAATTAATTGCTGCCTATTTGAACAGTGTGTGAGAGAAAATGACAGTCTAATGGAAGACAAGAAAAGCAGGACTGTAATAAGCAGGCTTTATTTTTATGTACGTAAAGAAAATCTAGTTTATCCATTCTATGCCCTTTGGCACATAAAATTTATAACAAGGCTGAAAAAAACAACTAGAAAGCAATCAGAGAAGCTTTTTAGATTTTTGCAATTTTCCCACAATGATCCTAGAAAAGCACAACTCAGTAGAATGTACTTACTTAGATGCATTTTGTCTTTTTTCAATAAACTTCATCACCTGATTGAAAAAGCAGAAGTATATTTTGTATTTAGGCTCACAACAGGAAACTTTCGTCTTCATTTCATAGCACAAGCTACATTAACTTGCACAGCTGCAGGTGAATATCAACGGGTTAAAGTCTTTATGCTTTTCAGAGTGTGAAAATGCCTTCATAAGGAGGGGTGAAAAATGCTCAGATCCTGCATATGTCAAAGACAATCTTGATTTTGTGTGCATTCTAGTACCTGGCTAAAGAAATTAGTACCTGACTAAAGGCAGTTGTTCCAAGCTTCTTCACCAAGAGATCATCTCATTAACTGACACCAGCCACCACCCAGAACTGATTTAGTGCTATGATTTCGGAGGACTGTCAATTATCAAATAGCCCCAGGAAAATTTAAGGCATTTCCAGAAGTGAGCTTCCCTACTCCTAAACCAGAGCATCCACACGAAAGATTTTACAGGAAACACACTGCAACAACAGTCCTATACAAAGACTGAAGGATGTTCTGCACCTGTGGCTTCTTCATTTTACTTCAAAACAAGCTGAAAGCCTGAAATCTCTCATATGAAAGCTAATGTGCTCTGACAGCATTGTAGTAGCATAGTTCTGTATGGAGAATAACTCCCCAGAAATATGAGAAGGCTAGCCAAACACAGTGCCCCCTGAGACTGGACACATACAAAACCCCTGTATCCTGCACACATCATGGAACAGCACACAGAAACCACCTCGTACCTGATCAAATCTTGTAGCAAAGAGATTGAGAGAGGTCACTATTCCACCGTTTGGGCCCAGCCCATATCTGATGCTCCATTTAGGAAAGCAGATGGGTTACACAGAGCCCAGAGGTCATCTTTGTCAACTCTGAAAACAGATGCACTCGGGATACTTTGAGATCAAGGGACAACAGCCCCAATACATGATTAATACACGTTTATAAGTCATTCAGCAGGGTAACAAATACTCTCTTACCCAAACACGTGCGATTGGCAGAAGGAAGAGGGGCTATGTAGCTTCTCCTTACTATTTGTGCTTTAACTGCACAAGAACCAGCATTGACTCATAACACACTGTTTTCTCTATCACTACTCTCAATATCCAAACATCCTTCTCAGACCCTTATTAACAAGGCATAGAAACTCCAGTAATAGCTAACAGATGCAGTGAAGCAAATAATTCATTTACATATTAATTTGAAACTTATATTTAGGATGTTCTGCTGGTAACCCCAAATCAAACAACAGCCAAAATCAAGAATCCTATCCCCCACCACCTTTATTCTTGTCTAAAATATTAAATTTAGAGTCATACTCGCAAGTCAAAACCAACAACTGTGTATTGTCTCCATCTGCACAAGCTATTACATAAGAGACCAAGGACCCCCATAGCCCTCTGGAAGTGCAGCCACTTTAGCATAATGTTACTGCACTACAGTCAGCAACACTGTGAGTGAGAGCAAACACTCCCATGTCCTGTCTCTGAGATTCAGAGAGACAACAGTGCTTTGATTATGGCCAAATGGAGAAATCGTTTTCTCCATCTACTACAGGCAAGTAGGAATTTCCATTTTTGTTTATGACAAATAAAATTAGTCTAGTTAAAACATGATGAAAAGACTGCCGGCTTCCCCAAAAACAAAAAAACAAAACAAAACAAAACAAAAGGTCAGAGTCCCTATTGCTTGTAAAAATTTACTGTTAGGCAAAATCATTTTTAGCACAGGAGAAAATCACCTAAGTGCCAAATCTTGTAGAACACACATTTCTAATATCACATGCAAGAAATACACAGTCAAAACCTCTTGATCTTCATGCAACACTCTGCATTACTGCAACCCCCCCACTTCCTGCCCCTTTACCACAGTGTTCACGCAAGAAATTATTTTTAAAAACTTGAAATTTCAAATATCATTATTCAGACAAAAAAAAGGATACTGCTTCATGACCTCTTTATACTTCACGGTGTCCCTGATATCTAGAGGAGAAAGACATGTAAGCAGTTTTCCAACCCCTAGCTGGTCACCATCAGCTAACAAAGCACATCTACCAATCTGTCTGTGTTACTAGAGATCCAGCACTGGAACAGACACTCCAATCATTCCTCTGACAGCAACGAAACAACTTGTGCACCCACACTGTCTTTCTTATCCTTTGGGAAGGCTGGCTGGCATCTTTTACAGAGGGTAAGAGACAGGATTGTCACAAAACTAGGCACTGGTATGCTCTTTGGAACAGCTAAACATAAGATCTGTTCTACTGCTAAAATGTTTTCTCTAAAATTCATGTCTTTTAAAGTGCTTTGAAGCTCTTTGTTGATAGATATTTGTATGTAGGGAACCAGATCAAATCTACTAATCCTTTCATTACTTACCAAAAAAAAGCCTCCAGAACCCAAACACCTCCAATCATACCAGATGACATAAAAAAATGTATAAATGCATTGGAAGAATGGCTTTGGTTCTAAAACTACCCATATTAACCACAGTTTGGAGAAAAGACCTATAATTTTAACAAATAGTCCTCAAGTCCTCTTATTAGAACTTGGGCTCTCTTAAGTGAACACAAGCAGCCCAGCTTGTATTCTCTCACGTATTCGCTCCCGCGGAACACATGAGAAGACTCTCCTCCGCGAACCGGCTCGGGCCCTGTTGAAGGCCCTGCTCCCTCCTGGCGGACCGTAGCGCTCACCGATGTTGGCGGGGAAGGGCAGGCTGTGCACGGCAGGGTCCAGGTTGATCACGTACGGAGGGCAGCGCTGCCCGTGCAGGTGGGCGGCCAGGCGCTGCGGAGACACGGGGAGGCGTCAGCCCCGCTGGGCACCGGCAGCCCCGGGGGCAGCCGGCGACTCCCCGCGACCCCTCGCGACTCCCGCAGCCTCTCACCTGCACGAAGGTGGTTTTTCCGGAGCCGGCCATGCCCAGCACAAGCACACACACCGGAGCGGCCGCCGCCGCGGCTCCCGCCGCCGCTGCCATATTCCCAGAGCCCCCTTGTCCTTCCGGGGCGGGGGGCGGCCGTGGCCCCGACGTGACGCACGCGGACCCGGCTGTGGCCCCGCTGCCGCCCGGACGCTCCGCGGGCCCGCACAGCGTCTCGGCTCTGCACGGCCCGGCGCGGCCCCGGGCGCGCCACAACAGCAGCAGCGCGGCGGGGCTGGGGGCCTGCCGGGGCCGGCCGGGAGCGGCGGGCGGGACCACGCGGGCGGGCTTGGCGCTGACGTGGCGACGGCACCCGCACCATGCGGGGCGGTAGTGGTGGCGGTGGCTCGGTGAGTGTCCGCAGTCTTTTCACCGATGCTACCGGCGGCTGCCCTGGAGGGCCAGACTAGTCCGCGGGTCACCGCGAGATGGGTTCCGACGTCGGGATCGCGGGAGCGAGCCGGCTTCCCCGGACAGCCGGTGGGGCTGTGCGGCCTGGCCTGGCGCTGTGAGCGGCCCTGAGCGGGCGGCGAGCTGGATCGCTCCGGGCTCCTGGGGAGCAGCGGCGGGAGCCGCCCTTCTCCGCCCGAAGGCCAGGCCTGGGGCCGGCCCCGGTTCTTTTCGACCGGAGGCGGGCAGGAACCCCTAGCGGGGCGCTGTTGGCGCCGGGGTGCGTTTTGTCCGAAATGCCTTCGTTGCAGGAGCACCTAGCTGATGGAGCGTGCGGGTAGGAACGGGAAGGCGGGAGTTTCCCGGGTTGGGAGTTTCCCAAAGGATACCGAGCCCTCGCGGGAACGGTCGGGGTCCGCAGGATGCCCGGTGGCCCTGCTAGCACCTTCATCACCTCCAGTTTCTGCTCTAGCTCCTCACCTCGGGGAGTTTCGGTGCTGTGCTTCTTCACCGTCTTGCCGGCTGGACGGTGTCTCCCGCCCGTGTTCCAGCTCACCGGAATGGCCCGCAGTCCACGGGCAGACAGAATTCACCACTCCCCGTCTTTTCAGGCTGTTCACTTTTTCTCACCTGTGCAAGGAAGGTGACTTTTCTGTTTTCCTTATGTCCAGCGGTTGTGCATTCCTGCATACATTAGGTCTCTGGTTTTAAGTAGAAAGTGTACAAATGAAAAAACACGTAGAACTTAAATACCAGTTTTTATAGATGTTTCCTTCATAATTGCTGTTGTTAACTTTGCAGAAAGGAAAGCCTGACAGATCATTTTCACTCTCCTTTTTTCTTGCAGATCCTTAACTGCCACTGAAGTTCTTCATAGTAATCTTCACTCTTATGCAGAATTTTTTAATTATGAAAATCCCATGAATCTTGATACACATGCCATGTTTATCATTTTGGTTCTTCTAATCCTAGATTAAGCCAGTGAATTGCAGTAGACTCTGCCTGCCTGTTTATTCATTTTTATCATTATAACTTCATAGCCCTGATTTTTTTCTGTGTCCTTCTCAGTGAGGTTTCTACACATTTCTCATGTAGAGATTTCCCAGACAATGCTGTTGATGCTACTGTTTGGGTGTAAATAATGCAAATACAAACATCCAATTGACTTTACTTCCTGGAGGCAAGATTTATTGTGAAGTTTTGATCAAGCAGTTGTGACTTTTCTCCTGCTGCTTCCCTTACATTTCCTTGAGGAAACTCTGGGGCTAGAGGGCATAGACACAGTTTAATCATTCGTGTATTGATATTAGTGCCTGCTACTGAACTTCTTAACTGGTGCTTGGGGTGTCTCTTGCAGTTGATAGTGTGAATCACATTTTTCTAGGAAGAAGACAGGCAATTAGCCATAATTTCTTTTTTCTTCTGTTTTCTTTTTTTGGTCTGTATTTTTTGTTTTGTTTCATTGGATTTTTTTTTTTCAGGATGGTTTTTTTTTGGTTTGTTTTAGGTGTTGGGTTTTTTGTGGGTTTTTTTGGTTCTTCCAGTTTCTTAGCCAGTTTCTGTTTATGGCAAAATACTACCTTTGTTCCCTAGGTTTCAGTTTTGGTATTCTTTATACTTCCACTAGGCAATGATTTTTATTTTCTAGTCTGTATAACTACTGGTTTTGTCCTGAGTTTTCTAATGAAGAATGGCATTTAGTTATGAGTATTTGGAAGAAGGTGGTGGTACGTGTTTGTCCATGTGCTAGGAGCAACCTGCAGCAAATGAGATGTTCAACTGACTTGTACACATACTTTTACAAAGATGTGTTAAATTACATGTCTTAATAGGAGCACAGCAATTGATAAGTGACAAAAAAAATCTTTGTTAAATAAGAAAAAGGATTCTTTGATGTGGATAACATGAACATCTGGGCAGCAATGGGGTAATAAAGCGAGATAAAAAGGAGGGCATGAAGGAGACTAGAAACAAGGTTCTTGGCAGGGTAAATGGAAGAATTACTTCATTAAGGAAAAATAAGTACTGTGTATAAGCTAGCGAATTAGTATCTAAAATATTTGTCATCAAGTGATAAAGTATAGGCAGAAAACATATATGAGTGAATGTACTGGAGACAAAGAACACTCCACCATGTCCTATTGTAAGGGAAGGATTTCATATGGGGAGTGTGGAGGGGCTCATCCTTGGTTTGATTCCAGTCCAGTTCCGCTGGAGTTGGAAAGGTTAAGCTCTTCTAGTTACAGAAAACAGTGATTTATTTTTCAAAGGGTGGTGTATGCATATCCTCAAAGTGATGTGCAGGTGGTTGTGCTTGGCTGCATAGTGAAAGATGCTAAAAGAAAACAGATGATGCTGTTAAGGTGAATTGTTCTGCCTTTTTAGGACACCAGGACTGGACATCACAGACAGCAGAAGCTCAAGAAGTCCTTAGGAAATAAAAAGTATGTGAATGGTTTTTGTCTAGTGTGATTGAAGGCAAGAAAAAAGCTGAGAATATTCTGAATTTTAAGAGATGCAACAATTTTAATTAATGTGTTGAGAGTCTCAGCTGACTTCACTTACTGGTTTGTAGGAAATTGTTTTTCTGGCACTTCAGTGTGTATTAGCTTTCATTTATTTTTTTTAAAGGATTTTAGCATTGCGAAGATAAATATTTTAAGTCCAAAACCAAATAGTGCTCCGAAAGGTATGTATTTTGGGTGTGATTGCAACTTAAAGACTTTAATTTGAGAAATCCTCTCCCCATGCTTCTGCAGTACCTCCTGAAACATAGTATGTAATGACCTGACCCGGTGCCTCAGTGTCCCCCCCTTATTAATTCCTGGATTGATGTGTTAAAGGTGAGCTCCACAGCTCAGAGTATTGACAGAGTGGCCATCACAATCATCACTCGAGTAATCTACTTATTTCAGTTGGTAATTGTAATAGCAATGGGATACATTGCAAAATGTTTGTGTTCCCTTTCTTTCCTCTTTATGTGATGGTATTTGCCCAGGGAATAGGTACTCTGTGTTTCTTTGACACCTCATTCAGTTTGCTGTCATGTACACGAATGTAGATGTCCAGGCGTTTCAAGGCCTGAGAGAAATACTTTGGAACAGTGAAGCAAAATTCCCTCTGACCTCTGGGAAAAAAAATTTAGTGCTGCTGATTAGTCTAAAGTAGTCTTAATGTAGTGTGATTTGTAGGTTGGAAGGTTGCCTTCATTGCTGAAAGCCTCGCTAGTTAAAATTCTTACTGGCATGAAATCTTTAATTGCGTAGTGCCAGCCCTGATTCTGGAAGTATAGACTGAAGGAGATCTTGCCCTTTGTGGGGTGGAAAATGTCTCTTTTGTAATGATGGGCTGCAGAAATAGTCTTATATTCCAAGGATAAATCCATATTTTTAAATTAAGATTCACTTGCTCCTGCTTCTGAAGTTGAAAGTTTGAGGTAGGAGGATTATTTTTTTCTGTTCCTCTAGAGATCTCGCTAATGTCATTATCAAAAAGATGTACTGAAAAACAGCACTGAGGACAGTGTTTTATCTTGCTCGCACTTTACAGTTCCCAAAACTCTGGAGATTCAGTGAACTGTGATAATAATTTTTAGAATACTTGGGAAGATGAGAAGGATGTTGTCTGTCAAGTTTATTGTGATTGTGTGCTAGTATGCATCCATACACACAGGAATTTGACTTGATGTTTTCCAGGTGTAAGCAGCTTGAGGAGGTGGAAGCTGCTGTTGTAGGAGTGAACAGTGACTCTGAGGACACAGTCACCAACATTTCCCCTGCCTCCCCAAAGGCCCCAGTGAATGGGAGTGCAGAACCCAGGAGCAAGCGGACCATTCGCAGGCCTGCTTACTGGTTGGAAATGAGAGGAATGAAAAACAGTGTGAACAAAACTTCAGAAAAAAAAGGTATTTATTACTGCTGGTCCAAGGCAAAACTGATTTTCTCTCTGGTTCTTCAGTGAGAAATTAGTTTGCCCTTGAAAGACATGCTGCAATTCAGCCAAAAATTACAAGCTTGCTAGTCCTGCTCATGTATTAGAAGAAATGAACTTTTGCCACTGCACAAATACAGGTACAGTTCTCTGATATTATACAGTTCCTTTTGAGACACTTGTTTATTAAAGTAATCATTCTGTGCCTGAACTCAGTTCTATCTGTAGAAGAGGTAAGAGTTACACCAATCATATCAGAAGTAAGCTTGAAGAGGTTTAAAAATAGAACCATCAACACTAAAGATGTGACAAAGGGGACCATTCAGTAGTATTTGGGATTGGATACAGCTATTGTGGTTGGTAGATTATTATTTTTTTAAGGATGTATTCATTTTCTCACATTTGTCAGTTAAAATTTTCTGATTTGCAGTGGGTCTGGTTTGGGTCATAGGTTGTTGCAGGAACATTCAGGTTTCCTGGCCTAGGAGCTGTTTTCCAAACTTCTTGTGTGGCAGAGAGTCAAAACTTCAATCTTCTTTAATGCACTTTCTTCTTACCTCTGAGTCAGGATCTGTATTCCATTCTGTTGTGGGGAGAGGCAACTTTGGTAGCTTGATAGAAAAGTGAGATTGCTGTAGCTGCACAGCCCCAGGTGCAATCACTAGCCAGACTGAGTAAGTATTCCTGTAGGAACAACACAGACCTACAACAGACACGAGCAGGAGCCACGCAGATCAGCACGCACACAGACAGCACCAACAGCCTCCATCCTTATACACTCAGTCTGCTCAGTGCCTGACCTTTGTATCCCAGTCTCCTCAGCTGCTGCACCATGGGTGCACTGCCCTCTGAGGCCTGCAGAGCCATGCCAGGGGCAGGTGAAGATCTCCCTACAGACAGGCTCGTACTCACAGACCCTTCTTGGTGTCAGACATGACAAGATTTGTATACTGACCAGTCACCTATTTACGTGCAGGTGTTCTTTGCTATCCTCCTACACCTCTGTTTTCCCGTACTTGATCAACCCCAAATTGGGTAATTCTGTCCCTTTCCCTCCCTTTGATACCACTTCTGATCATCCTAGTCTTGTGTAATCCTGAATTGTTCTCCACTCAGATCCCAGGTGCTACATAACCCTAGGCAGTAACACCACGCTCTCCCTTCTCACTGTTCCCCCTTCCAAAGGGGGCTTCAGAGAGGGGTTCCCACTGACTTATCCTCATGGGTCTCCTGGGACAGACTCAGGAAGAAGCTGTCTGTTTCTTTAAGTCTATAATTGGTGTTCCCTATTGTGCTTCTGTGCTCATCTGTATTCATGGAGACAAGATTTTGATAGGCTTGGAAATATTCAGGGCAGGCATGATATTATTTGAGTTTCTATATGCTCCTTTTTGTGTGAGTGCAGGTGAGGTTTTTATCACATAACCTAGTGCTTTTTGTCTCTTTTCCTGAGGATTATTTTTCCAGGCCATGCTGTGGCACTGTTTCTTCCATACCTGCTGTATCACAGTCTTGTGGGCCATGGGGTGCCTAAATTTTGCTGAGTAAGAAGTCAGTGTCCAGTTCACTGGTGCACAGGTGCCTCACAAGAACTACTTTTTTTTTTTTTTTTAATAAGTATTGAATACAAGGATAAGGTGAGGCAGCAGTAGACTCAAAGCTGTTATCCAGACTGAATACTGAGACTGAAGCATATCTGTTCTTACTTATCAGGAGAAGTACTGTTAAAAGGCAAGAGGAAATCTGAGCAAAGGGAAGGCAGAGATGTTAAAGACTCTCCCAAGAAGAAGCAGAAGATTTCGGGTAATACAAATAACTTGTAATTCCTAATTACCAGCCTACAGGTACTTTGACTTGCCTGCCCAAATGACATCTTCTGGAGTCTTCAAACTCTGTTTTTGATTCTGAATGTTTTGTTCTAGGAAGCCATTGACTAGTGTCTGCTTAATCAGTGGGAGGTGATCTAATTTCAATCTGTCTTAGAAGTCCAACAAAGGGAGGGAGGAAGGAAATTCTGGGAAGTACAGGCCAGTCTGCATCATTTCAATTTCCCAAAGGATTATAGACTAAATAATCTGACACATTGCTTGTAAACATCTGGAGATTGAGTAGGTGATAACAGAAGTATGGGTTTGTTAAGAGGAAATCAAACCCAAACACTTTTTTATTGCCACAAAGACCAAGGGGAGAAATGTGTGACACCAGAGGCGTTTCATTCCTTCAGAAGGTTTGTCAGTCAGCGATTAGGTGCAAAGGAAGGTGTACAAGTGGTGGAAGTAGGAGCAGGTGACACAGAAGTGGACATTTGCTGTCCAGTCTTGCAAGGATGAGGTTAGGAAAGCCATAGCCAGCCTGGAGTTGAGTCTGGCAAGGGATGTGAACAGCAACAAGAAAGGATTCTACAAGTACATGAACAGCAAAGGGAAGACCAGGGAAGCTGTGAGTGCAGTGCTCCTCAGAGCAGGGGAGGTGGTGACAAAGGACACAGAAAAGGCTGAGGTACTCAATGTGCCTCTGTCAGTTAAAGGAATCCTTCAGGAATCCTAGGAACCTGAGACCAGACAGAGAGAAAGTCTGGAACAAGGAAGCCCTACACTCAGTAAAAGAGGTCAAGGTTAGAGCACTTAAACTGGATTTACCCAATCATTTGCCTGTAGTCTTGGTTAGGTGGAAAGGAGAAGACTGGAGATTAGCCTGTGTGACACCCATCTGCAGGAAGGCTCAGAAGGAGAATCCAGGAAACCACAGATGTGTATGTGGCTCTGGCCCTGGTGCCATGGAAGGTCATGAAGCAGATTATCTTGGGTACTGTCATGGGGCATCTACAGGACAACATGGTGATCAGGCCCAGGCAGAATGGCAGGTACTGCCTGACTCACCTGATGTTCTTGTATGACAAGTTGATGCACTTAACCAATGAGAGAAAGGCTGTGTGGATGTTATTTACCTGGACTTTAGTGGAGCCTTTTGACACCATTTCCCACATCATTCTTCTGGAGAAACTGGATGCTCATGGCTTGGATAGATGCATTCTTTGCTGGGTGGAAAATTGGCTGGATGGTTGGGCCGAGAGCAACCATCCAGCCAATTTTGGGGCATGGAGTGACATCCATCTGGGGCCAGTCACTGCTTGTCTTCCCCAGGGCCCAGTATTTGGCCAGTCCAGTTTAATATCTTTATTGATGATCTAAATGAGGGGACTGAGTGCACCTTCAGTAAGTTTGAAGATGACACCAAGTGGATTAGGATGTGGATCTGCTGGAGAGCAGGAAGGCTCTGCAGAGGAAACAGGACGGGCTGGAATGATGGGCCAAGGCCAGCAGTGTGAGGGTCAACAAGGCCAAGTGCCAGGCCCAGCCCTGGGGTGACTGTAACCCCATGAAGCACTCCAAGGCTGGGGCAGAAGAGCTGAAAAAAGCCCTGTGAGTGTTGGTCAAGAGTGGCTCAACACAAGCCCAGGTGTGCCCAGGTGGGCAAGAGGCCAGCTAGGGGCCTCTGGGCTGTGCCAGCTCTGGGGTGGCAGCAGGGCCAGGGCAGTGCCCGTCCCCTGTGCTGGCACTGCTGGGGCCCCTCCTGCCAGGAGAGACCTGGAGGGGCTTTAGCTGGGAAGGAAATGGAGCTGGGAAGGGAATGGAGCCCCAGGAGGGGCTGAGGGAGCTGGAAGGGGGCTCAGCCTGGAGAAAAGGAGGCTCAGTGGGGACCTTGTGGCTCTGCACAATTCCCTGACAGGGGGGGTCAGGTTCTGCTTCCATGGAAGTGACAGGACAAGGGGAAATAGCCTCTAATTGCACCAGGTTGAGATGTGATACTGGGAGCAATTTTTTGCCCCAGAAGGACTGTCCAGCCTCAGTTCAGCTGCCCAGAACAGTGATGCAGTCCCCATCCCTGGAGGGATTTGAAAGGTGTGTGGATGTGGCACTTGGGGACATGGGTTAGCAGTGGCCTTGGCAGTGTTGGGGGAACTGTTGGACTTGATGATCTTGGAGGGCTTTTCCAACCTAAACAATTTATGATTCTAAGTCTCATGGTGCCTGACAGGTTGCACTGAAAAAAATGCTGAGAGCTGGCTGATGTCATTGTGAGGCCACTCCTGATTATCTTTGAAAGGTGATGGTGACTGGCAGAGGTTCCTGGAGGCTGGAAGAGAGAAAATACCACTTGTCTCTTCAAGGACAGAAAGAAGGAAGATCTGGGGAATTACTGGCCAGTCTGCCTCACCTCAGTCCCTGGGAAGCTGATGGAGAGAATCATCCAGGAAAGCATTTCCAAACACATGAAGGACAAGATGGGGATTTGGAGTAGTTGTCATGGATTCATGCAGGACCAGTCACGCTTAAATCAACCTGATAGCCTTCTACAATGAGGTCACTAGCCTGGTGAAACAGGAGTATAGAAGGATGGCTCATGGAATGTCCCTGTATTTAATTCTGACTGTTGTTTCTGTCACCAAGGACTTGGAAGTGTGTAGACAGCACAAAGCTGAAAGTGACAGCAAGTGTACTGGAGAAAAGGCTAAAAGTGAAAGTGGTCTCGACAACAGAGAAACAATTTAAAAATAGAGAACAGTGTAAAATTAATGATATTGTTTGGGAAGAAACACTGTCACAGCTGAAAAACAACAAGCAGCCTCCCAGGAGCCAGTGCTTCAGAAGAGGATTCAAGATCCATAGCAGATCAAAAGCTGACTGGGGACTAGCAGTATCACAGTGGGTTTTTAAGAAGACAGGTGTTAGACTGAGAGCTTTGAGGAGGAATGTAGACTCTGTGAAGTAATTAGACACGTGAAGTAATTATTTTGCTCTAATGCAGGGTCACCATGGAGTGCTGTTTCCAGGCAGAAGCACTGCAGTTCAGGAAATGTGTGGGACAACTGAAGAGGACAGGGAGATGAGAGCAAACAGCATAACCCATGCTGAAACAATAAGAGTTTTTTAGTCTAAAGAAGACTGGAATGAGTAGAGCTATGAGACTCCCTATGGTTGTCATCAGATGGACTCAGCCAAACTGTGCACAGATGATGTGTCAGTGTGAAGAGTTCCCATCCCCTGAGCTTGGAGTATGAGCAACCATAGACTTACAAGTATTTGGGTGGGACTAATGCCTGCCACTATAAATAGATCTTGAAAGGGAGTAGGAAACATAATCTTAACATTGCTTTAAAAAAAAAAGCATTGAACATTTCTGAATAACTTTGAGACTAAATAGCATCCTTCTAGCGAAAAAAAGAAATCTGGTTTTTATTGTAACAAAGCTAGCAGAACTGACTATTCTGGCTTGTCTTGTTTGTGTTATAACAGGGAAAAAACAGCAAACTGGAACAAAAACAAACTCCAGAACAAAACGCCACAGTGTTCAGAAAGAGCCAGAAACCTATGACACAGGTAAGAAGAGGCAGTAGCTAAGAGTTGCTCATGAAGCAAATAAAAGATAAATGTGATTCTAGGATTTGAATCTGAGCAACAGCTGTGCTTCTGGTGTTTTCCATTCAGTAGTTCACTGTACTGTTGACAAGGAGGAGCTGGCTGCTGTGCTGGCACTGTGTCAGTACTGCAGAGTAGAACTGAAAGGACTGCACACTGCTTGAGTGTAGTTCCATGTTCTCTGGCTATTGCATAATGTAACAGTGAAGGAGGAATCACTTTTTGAACTGAACAAAAGCCTGTTAAAATAGTTGCATTATTAAACACATTAAAATATTTATCGTTTTTACTCAGCAAAATATGTTTGCAGGAAAAACTCCGCAGCTGTTGCTGCCAGATCCCCTTTCCTGGGAGCCAGAGACCCAAGCAATCTGTCCTAGAAAAATAAAATCAGCCTTGATTCAGTGAGTGGAATAACTTGGAATTTGTAAATCACAGCACTCATTAAACACCCCAGTTTTCTGCCAAGTGCTGTTTGATTCACAAACTTTCCCCCAGGAGAGGGACAGCCTGGCCTGTTATTACTGGGGAAAGAGGAGAGGCTGTGGATCTTGTTACAGTAAGAATTCAGGCAGATGGCGGCTACACCGCTTTCTTCCCAGAACCCATTTTAGTAATTTATAATATTGTGGATTATGTCAAACTTCTGCTTGGGATTTCATAAAGAGGCCAGAAACTGAAAACCATGCCACACAGGGGGCTTTTCCCTGGCTGTTGAGTAACTTGCCCTGGTGGTCTGTGACTGCTTTTACTATGAAAACACTTTGGCCAAAAGAAAGGCTTACTCAGCATGCTAAACTAATTGTGTGACAGAAATTAACAGAGAGAAAATGTCCACTGGTCAGGTAGCAGAACACACTTTACAAGAGAATGGTAGATCAAAGGGTGTTCGTAAAATGCTCCTTGACAGTGAGTGATGTGTGCCTTGTGACAGTCCATACCTGAAGCTGCAAAGGAGCTGCATGTGTTGAAGTGCAGCTGGACACAAGTTTGGTAGCATGTGACCTGTTTCTTTTTAGGGTTCACTGCACACATTGAAGGAGGAAAAAAAAAAAAAAGATGTTGTGTTAGCACTGGTGTTCTAAACGTTGTGTTTTGACAGGTAGTATGGAAGCACAGTGGTCTTTAGAGATTCAGGACAAAGGCCGAGTTACCTGTCCCACGTGCCGGGCTGTGGTGAGGAAGACTGTAGAAGGACTGAAGAAACATATGGTGAATTGCAGGAAGGTAAGAACACAAGAGATGAGCAATGATTTCTTTACTCCTCTTCAGCTTACTGATAGAAATACCTGCCTGTTTTGTGTTGTATTTAAAATCAGTTTCATCTCATCACCATGTCCCTTAGCAAGAGTCCTTTATACATCTCTAAGAGCAGTGATTGGTGCTCCTTGCCCAGCCTTTTGCTGGAGGTTTGGGGTAGTGAACAAAAGTGTAGTTATTTCATTGTTCCACTAGATTTTAGACTCCATAAAATCAGTTCTTTGAAGAGAGTTACCAGGCCCAAATAAATTGCTCTGCTCTCCTGCTCCTTTGCCCCAAAGAGTCTTCCACTGCTTTGATTAATTTACATTTAAATGCACCACATCCTTGTTTATTTCTAGGAAATGTTCACGTGTCAGCACTGCGGGAAGCAGCTGAAGTCTTTAGCAGGGATGAAATACCATGTCATGGCAGACCATAACAATCAGGTAACACAGCTCCTGTGCATCTGAAACTCCTACAGGCAGAACAGGCTTTGGTCCTTTCCTGCTACACACAGACACAGAACATGGAGTGCTTTTTTTGAGTGTTCTAGCTGTTCAAATCTAGTTGAACTATTATTTTTCCAATGAGACTTGACATCTGAAAAACAGTAGAATGTTACCAGAGATGGTAGGCATGCAATCTCATAGAAAGAGGGATGGATTTCTGTTTAGGCTGTTAATAAGTCACACATAAAAGGCATTCCCAATCAGAATGAAAAATATTAGGCTGCAATTTTCAGTCCTTTGCTAGAAAGGAGGAAGCTCTTCTTCATCCAGAGCAGACTAGATTTGAGATAAAATAGCAGAAGCAGCAATTAGTTCTCATCTCTCTTTACTTTAAAAATACTAATCTAACACTAGATTAGTACTAATACTACAATCTGCTTTTCCTCTTTGCTCTTACTTTAAAGAAGGCAATGTCTCCTATTGTAGTTGTGAAGAATTAGAACTTTTGAAAAGGTCGTTTGGAAGTTTGTGTAAAGTTCAGATAATTCACTCTGAATTTTTTTGCACAATTCCCAGTACTGCAGTTTCTGAACCTACAGCCATAGGATGCAGGCCAGGGATCATGTTCTGGCCCTGAGGATTAGGTCTGTCACCGAGTTGTATCTTTTTACTCAGTCTAGGTGTAATATTAGGTAAAGTAAGAAATAATGTACAGTAACCATCAGAGAGAGACTAAGAGACTTGAGCTGTAGTTCTGCACAGATGAGTAATTGTTACAAGCAGTCTGCTTTACGTTAGTCGGGCTGAGTGGAAACAGTAGGACCAGTAAATGTTTAAGATGCATAATTTTCTGTCAGTTTATTCCTTATAAAGATAATTCCTCTTTGGTTTAATCCCAGTCAGCTGCCAAGCCCCATGCAGCCAGTCACTCCCTCACCTACAGGATGGGGGAGAGAATCAAAGTGAGAAAACTCATGTGCGGAGATAAAGACATTTCAATAGATGAAGCACACAAGCAAAGCAAAACAAGGAATTTATTCACCACTTTGGTAGGAAGGTCCAGGTATCTCCAGGACCACATGGCTTCATCACACGTAGTGGTAGCTTGGTACAACAAATGCCATCACTTTGAATGTCTGCCCCTTCCTCCTTCTTCGCCTAGCTTTACATGCTGAGCATGGTCGTGTATGCTCTGCAATATCCTCGTGGTCAGCTGGGGTCAGCAGTATGCTCTGCAATATCCTCGTGGTCAGCTGGGGTCAGCAGTATGCTCTGCAATATCCTCGTGGTCAGCTGGGGTTGGCTGTCCCAGGTATGTCCCCTCTCAGCTGCTCGTGCACCTCCAGGCAGCTCTGGCAGAACAGCATGAGAAAAGCCCTTAGCGCTGTGCAAGAACTGCTCAGCAACAGCAAAACCATCTCTGAGCTATCAACCCAGTTCTCAGCACAGATCCAAAACACAGCCCCACACCGGCTGTCACCCCAGCAAAACCAGCAGAGATACAGAAAGTCATCATTATAGTAAATACATGTCTGTAAAATCGTTAAGTTGCAGAGATTTAATTATTTTAGAGGCTTTCCTGCCCCAGTGTGAGTAGTGAATTCCCTGTGAGGAGAACTGTAAATGCTGAGCATCCTGTGTTTTTTATTCATCTTTCTGCTGTGCTTTAGCCAGTTATGAAGGAGGGAGAAGAATTGGATGAGCAGCTCGAGCGAGAGCACCTTCGGAAGGTTTTGAAGCGAATGGGAAAACTAAAGTGTACAAGGGAGGTAAGCTGCACTGTGCAAAGTGTCAATTAAACAGCAGTGTTTTATGCATAGACATGAAACGTGAGAATGGCCAGCACCAGAGCACACTCAACAGCAAAGCAAGATTTGTTTCAAGATCCCAGCTATGCTTTTAAGGCAGAGTAGCATAGAATCATAGAATGGTTTGGGTTAAAAGAGACCTTTAATAGTCATTTCAATGCCAATTCTTTGTTGCAGATTTTGTCTGTCCAAATAGACTAACATTAAAGTTCTCTACCTGCCTGTCTCTGCTCTGTCAGGATAAGTGCTAGTACTTTGGTCAGCAAACTGTGGATCTTGTTCACACTGGGGGTGTAATCCCTTAAAGAACTGTTTTCTTCCATGTGTTTTCCTTTTGTTGGCAGGGCTGCACAGGCAGCTTCACCAGCATAATGGGATACCTATATCATGTTAAAAAATGTGGGAAGGCTGCTTCTGAGCTGGAGAAAATGGCTATGAAGTGCCATCACTGTGAGAAAGCATACAGATCAAAGGCAGGACTTGTCTACCACCTCAGATCGAAGCACGGGCCGGTGAGTGCCCCCTGCAGTGGTATCAGGGGACTGGGGTGGGACTTCAGCCACTCAGGCTTGAGACATGTGTAGGCTTTTGTCTGCTACTTTGTTGGGTAATAACAGACCACAAATATTTGCATTTTTCCTGCCTCTGGATTATTTTGTCCTTGATAGTTTCCTTCTAGGAGTAGCTGTTGCTTGTCTATGACTAGGATGACATTTTTAATAGTAAATCAGCATGGCATCAGAAAATTACCTGACTTCTGCTCCATGAAAGAGTGATGCTAACATAACTTGTGAGATGCTTTCTTTTGCTCCTATAATTCTCACCATTGGAGCAGAACAGGCAGTCGTGTTGTCCATGAGGGTTTTACAGTGAATGATGGAATACCTTTCAAGACTAGCAACTGCATGAAGCTCTCTACTTGAGCCTCACTGCTGTGATCCCTGTGAGCAGTTCTGGGGGTCTCTCTGACCAATGGGATGCACTTCTGTCCTGTGTCTGTGACACTAAACCATAGCTGATGCAGCCTGTTTATGAGGAGTTCAGCAAAACATTTATTCCCAGTATTTAGTGTAACTGAAATAGGAAGCAGTAAAAGAGACTCACCTTTTTTGAGCCTTCATTGCAGGTCACTTTCCTCCATGAGGAGAGAAGAACAGAGAACCTGAAAGAAATGAAATGGGAGCAAAACAGTGCAGGCAGAGTTCAGAGACGATCTGCAAAGGTGGCAATCTACTATCTCCATGAGCTGGCAGGAGAAGAGCTGGCCAAAGAGTGGCCCAAAAGAAAAGTTCTGCAGGACTTGATTCCAGATGACCGGAAGGTACCAGGCCTTAAAAATGCTCTATAGGGTTTAAGTTTATACCTCCACATCTAATGAGTCTTGTACTGGCTCCTACCCCATATTTATGGCACATGGAAAGCAGTGTGTTCTGTGGGGGATTGGGTTCTGCTCTCTCTCTCTCTCACAGTATTTCTGCAGCAGCAATTGCTGTGGTGCAGTGTTATGTTCAGGCAGGCTGTAATGACTGTAGAGCTCTGTTGCTGGAATTCCCAGGGGGGCACAAGGAACACGGGCTATCACAGGCTCAGATCACTCCTGCCATGCTGTAAGGCCCCAGCAATCTTTCCAGTCTCTGATACATGCTGTGCTATTTCACAGTGCTTTAGACTTCAGAGTTTCCAGTAGTGTCCTTTAGGCTGTGAGTGAAAGCCAAAGGAAAATAATGGATCTCAGCAGCATAAGGACATTTAGAGCAATTGTTGTAGTCAAGGCAATGGAGGTTTCAGATTCTGATATTGTGGGGTGTTCCAGATATAGTTAATGTTTCTAGAGAGTTGGTAAGAGAAGAGAGCATTGATTATTGGGAGTTTGCCCATTAGAGTAGGAGAAGAGATAGCACTTCTGTCTCAGCCTAGAAGAGGAAATTCTGCATAGCCAGCATTACTTGCAGCTCTTGATTCCATCTTTGTCTCAGCTGAAATACACTCGTCCTGGACTGCCCACATTTAGTCAAGATGTGCTGTGCAAATGGAAAACGGAGATAAAGATGTACCGAAGAGTCCACTGCCCAAATCAGGTAATCCTTAACTGTTTCTGAAGCCCCAGAGGGGATAGATAGGTCTGTATGAGCCAACAGCTTCCCATAACCCTGAAACTGCAGTTGGTCTCTGTGGGAGACAAAACCTGCTCCATCTCAATATGATAGTTTAGTGTAATTAAGGCCCTGTTTAGTCTTGGGGATGTATGGGGATGTTTCTTTTGTCTTTTGCATCAAAGTGCCCTGGGGATGATCCTTTGGGAATGTGTGTGAGCACCTGAGAGCCAGTGACTTGGTGTCAGGCTGGTACAGTTTTCTCATCCAGGTGGGCAGTTGGTCAGTTTGGAGGTTTGAATAGTGGAAAAATGACAGACCTCTGCCATTCTATCTAAATCTATTCATAGAAGGAGGGAGTCAAGTTGGAAATACAAGAGTGAAGAGACACTGCTGGGACAGCACTTAAGTGTTCTTCATTGTACTAGACCAGCTTTAAGGTCTTTTCAACCTGGCCTTGAGCCCCCAGGCATGGGGCAGCCACAGCTTCTCTGTGCAACTTCTGCCAGGGCCTCAGCCCCCTGACAGGGAAGGATTCCTTCTAGTCCTGCCCTCTGGCAGTGGGAAGCCATTGCCCCTTGTCCTGTCATTCCAGGTCCTTGTCCAAAGTCCCTCTCTGGCTCTCTTGGACCCCTTGGACTGAAAGCTTGGTTTTTCACAATGCCTTACAACAGTCACGAGTCAGATCCAGTGGGAACAAATGGCCCCACTGGTGGAGGTGGTGGACATCTCCATGTGGTGCATGCTGTCAGAGCCAAGGACCAGTGGCAGCTGCCCTCTGGGTTTGGCGTACCGATGGTGCCTTCCCCCTGCCCTCCCCTACCCTACCCCCAGCACTCTCTCCCCAGTATTCAGACTAGCATAATTTTCAAGATCAGAATTGCTGCCCTGTGTTGTCTGTGGAGATTCTGCAGAGAGCAGATGTCCTGTGTCACCAGCCAGTGACCCAGCAGCATGTCTTGCTCCTGCCTCCTGTTCTGGGACCTGGGCTGAGGGCTGAGCACAGTGTGGTACCCCAGGACTGCTGCCTGAAGCTCCCCATGGGCCAGGCCTCTAAAGCTGCTCTTTAGCTGAGATCAGGGGTGTAGGATGCTGTGCTCCTGCTCTGTGCCACTAGACATGAGCAGTGCAGGAGGGAGAAGTGTCTTGGAACTGCTCTGTGTGCTCTGCTTGAAATTTTTCTCCGTTGCACTTCAGGCAGAAAGCAAACTGTCATTTTAGTCAGGCTGTTGATGGAGCATGAGAGTAACTGTTGCAGGAGTCTTTTTTTTATGTCCAAGTGTGCTCAGAAACTGGAAATATAAATACTAAGGTTACTCTTCTAATAGTCTTTTTATCAGAAGCATTCTGGCTGTGGAGGATTAGTATCTGCCTCCCTCTACCTCTCTTTTGCACTTTTGGGATTGGCCTCCAGACATAATAATGCTTTATTGTCCAGGAAGAAGTGATTTCTTGCTAGCATGTAGTTCACATTTGGGTTTTTTTTACTTTTTCAGGGTTGTGAATCTGTGTATGGCAGTGTCTCAGGACTCAAGTCTCACCTTGGCACGTGTACCTTGGTTGGTAGCCTTCTTCTTAATAGCCCCACTGTCCCTCTGAGTTTGCTCAAAGTCTTGTCCTGCCACCTGCTGATCTGAGATCCTCACAAGTTCATGGATTCGTGGAATGGTTTGGGTTGGAGGGGCACTTAAAGATCGCCTTATTCCAGCCCCCAGTTTGGGTGCTCCCCTATGTGCTAAGGATGCCATTGTAAACAATACTTGAGAGCAGGAGAAAGCACCTTTCTGTCATTCCTTTTAGTGACACAGCAGTTCCACCTGTAGGTTCACAGCTACAAGAGCAGCTTTTCCAGGTGCACTGCTGGAGACCTTATGGCATCTCAGAGAGCAGTCCTGTGCTTCCTGGGCACAACTGCTCACTCAGTGCTGCTGTAGCTAAAGCTGTCTGCTGTGGATGAGAGCTTCTAGATTTTATTGCTGGGTTCTATCTGAGCAAGATTTAATTGAAATATATAGGTTTATCAGCCTCCTAGTCCAGCAACTCTTGATGGAATTTTGTTTGTTTTGATGCCAGGGAGACTTTGTGGCTGGTAAATACAAGTGTCTCCTGTGTGAGAAGGAGTTCATTTCAGAGAGTGGGGTCAAGTATCACATCAACTCTGTGCACGCTGAGGTAAGACAGGCAGAGTGGAACCTCAAACTCAGGATGTTGGAGGTGGGGAGAGTGTCTTAAAAAAATGCTGGATGTGTGCCATGTTTTAATTTTCCTTGCTTACTATTGGGAACAGGGTCATTAAACTTAGCTGGTCTTATGTGTTAGTCTGGGGAGTAAGTGTTGTGTCATGTCCATGCCTTGTCCCAAGCTGCTGCTGCTCTGTTCAGCTCTGCAGCATTTCCTGTGCCTTTACCTAACCAAATGTCAAATCAAATCTGAATCCTCTGAGACAGAGTGATACCTAAGGAGGCACATCAAAGAACAGAGCATTGTAAGGCAGTTGTCTTTCCAGATCTTACCTTTCAGGGAAACCTTGTCCCACAAGGCAGCTATATTGTAAGCCCTGAGAGGCTTTATTTGGTATTTCCACCACGATCAGTACCAACCTGTTGCCTTCTAAACCTGCAGGACTGGTTTGATATGAATACAACGACCACCAAAAGCTTTGAGAAGCTAATGAAAATTCGCCAAAGGGAAGAGCAGAAGAAGCAACGGAAGAAACGTCCTTTGACCAAGGGCAAAAAGAAGAGAGCTGGTACCCTGGCTGCCAAGAAGCTCCCTGCTGTTGGAGCTGAAAAAACAAAGAGAAGTAAGAGAGGTTGTCCACCACAAGCAGATGAGAGCGCGAGCAGTGAGGAAGGGGCACCCCAAGTTGCACAGAAAGCTGAAGTTCCAAAAACCAGCCACAAGCGAGGCCGAAGTAAATCCCTAGAAGATGAGAAGGAGTAATCCTAAAGCTTTTCAGTTACAAGCCCCACTTCTGTCAGGCTCATAACCCACGGCACTAATATAAGCAATTGAATGTCTTTGGGACTGTGACTCAGTTCTGCAGGTGACTTTGATACTGAAACATCTGGTCAGTTGTGAGTTCAAACCAAAGCTGTGGTGCAGAGGCTGCTTCTGCCAGTGGAGTTCCTTTGCTCAGTGGCACTCACAGTGTGATTCCTGCTCTGGTTGCAGTCTCAGTTTGGTCATACTAGTTGCTTGTATAGTGGTTTCCAGTACAGCAAGTGTCTGTTTTGTCATCTTCCTCTGATGTGTGAGATCAGGGTTCTTTTTTACAGTTCTTCTCAAAAGGGACTGACTAGCACAATGTTTAGGTCTCTTCAACGGGGAAATCCTTTCTTGCACAGAATGCACCCACACTAAACATGAGAACAGTGCTGTACAGAATGCAAAGACTCTGGCTTGCCCTGTCACTCTCCTGTCTGTTGTCAGCAAGGCTGCCACAAAAGAGACCTTCTCAGTGTTTGCTGTATCCTGTTGCACAAAGCTCTATTTCATACCCCGGTGTTTAGGCTCAGCACCAGACAGCACCAGACCTGGAAGTGGTGGAAGGTCATTATTACCCTTGTCAGGAACCCACTGTTCCTCCTGCATCTGTCTCCTGTAATGCTGGACATTAAGCATGTGTAGAAAGTCTTCCAGTGCTGCAACAACTGAATGCTCTCAAGCCTTTGGAGATTCACCAGCCTTTTAGAAACCTTGGTAACTGATGTACTGAGGTGGCCTTTGTGTGCCCTCTGAAGCCCACCTGTTCCATGCTCACCTGGGAGACATACTGCAAGACAGTGCATCCCTGCATGAGCAGCCTGCTAGTGCTGGGACCAGGTTCCATGAAGCTGCCTTGCCAGCATGTGGTTCTTTGTCATTCCAATGCTCCCACAGTGTCTTTTCCCCCTGCTCTGCAGATACCCCCTTCATTGTCTTACATAACTTGTTTCTTTTCAGCATCACCTCTCTGTGCAAATGAGATATATTAGCAGTGGCTTCCCTGTGTAGAAAAGGTTAAAAGAGGGGTCACCATTTTAAGTCATGTTGTTGGCATTGTCTCTGGATCATAAGACATAATATCTTCCTGTCTCTATAAATCATAGAATGTTAAGGGATTGGAATGGACCTTAAAGATCATTTAGTCTCACCCTCTGCTGCCACGGCCAGGGACACGTCCCACTAGACTAGGTTGCTCAAGGCCTTATTCAGCCTGGCTTAGAACACTGCCAGGGCTGGGGCACCCAGAGCCTCCCTGGGCAACCTGTTCAGTGTCTGAATGCTGCAGATGCCAGAGGAGCTAGCAGGAAGCAGCAGCACAGGCAGTCCTATTTTTCAAAGAGGGAGTTCTCCAGACTTTGTCATCCAAAGACCTGCCATACCAGAAAATTGCAAAATTTGCACTGTCTGACAAAGTTGCTTCTGCTGAAATTCCCAGGGAAGGCATTGCAGTGTGTGGGGAACAGGCAGATTTGTACATGTGTGTTAGTACCAGCACAATCCCATTGTTTCTGACAGCAAAGAATACAGTAGGGCCAAGGTGGTCTCCAGAACTTTCTTTGGAACTAGGTGCTGCTGCGTTTGCAGGTGCTGTGCTGAAAGCAGATATGGAGACTGTACAGGATGTGTAGAGTCTGCAGTGAGATGGGCAAAATCAGAAAACAACAAAATAAAATGTCACCAGTGCAAGAACCTGGTTTCTTATCTGTTTGCTGTGTGGTGTTCTTTGTGCCATCCCTCCTCCCCCAGCACAGCCCAGCCTGCTGCAGGGCCATCCTACCTGCAGGGCTGCTTGTCATACCTGCAGGGCCATCCTACCTGCAGGGCTGGTTGTCCTACCTGCAGGGCTGCTTGTCCTACCTGCAGGGCCATCCTGCCTGCAGGGTTGCCCTGCATGCTCTGGTGCTGTTCAGCTGTCTTTGTGGTTTCTTTTCTGAACTCCACAGTGCTGTACTTGGAGCAAACGTTCACTGCATTCCCACTGAGTACAATAAACCCAGGAATTAAAAAAGGTTTTTCATAGTGGTTCTCAGTCTAGAGTCCTGTTTCCTGTCATTTATGAGTTACTAACTAGACCTGCTCTCTAGACATGAATACTTTGTGACCACTTGGGTTTTGTAGTTACTTCAGTAACATACTGTCCACATAACATGGCACATGGAAAAAAGCATTCTCCAAGGATCCATCCCTGTCCATCAGCACAACAGCAGATTGTTTGTGGGATTGGCTCAAGCTGGTATGAGGTGGTGGCACTGCTGCCCGTGCACTGCTTTTGAGGAGAGAGATCTGTCCTGGAGCTCCTGCATCCTGCTGCAGTGGGGCCAAGGCAGCCATGCTCCTGTGCTCTGAGGGCAGGGGATTCAGCAGAGAGGCAGAACTGCCTCCCTCACCTGCTGTGCACGCTGCTGGAGAGGCAGCCCTGGACCCTGGTGGTTTCTGGGCTGCCAGTGCACAAGGCCAGGTTGTGTTATCCCAGTTTTGTTATCCCTAGGATCTTGTCCCCCAGGCTGCTCTCCATCCATGGATTCCCCAGGTTTTTCTGGGTGACATCCCTCCCCTCCAGAAAATCAATTCTGCCAAGCAGCTCAGGCCCTGGAGGAACGCTGCCCACTGCCCCAGCAAACTGGTCCTTGCTGTTACCAATTCTATTTCAGCAAGTACATGTTTAGGAAGAGATCCAGTTTTGAAGGACTCAGAAGTGACAAAAGAGACTGGCTAGTCACTCAATACTTGTTGCAGTGGTTCATTGTACTAAAAATGCTGTGTCTTCTCATTGGGACTTGTTTTATTTCAGCCTCTATATCCCATACTGTTGAGTCCTGGTAACGGAAATTGCTTTAGGGTAGCAGAAATTTCTTCCTGCGTGTTTGTAGTCATAATTAACTCCAGACATAATTTGCTGTATGAGCTAAAGAGGCTTGCTAGTCTCAGTCAAAACAGCTTTTTCTTTTTTTTTTCTGTTGTGTATTGTTCTTTGCTGACATGTTATGTATCGATTGGTGCATTTTTCACTTTTTAAGTCCAGAGGGATGAACCAGGAACCAGCTGCAGTGTTCTGTAACAGTCTGGTTTATGTAAGATACAAGGATGACCTTGCTCTGCTCTCACCTATTTCTTTTTGTCCTCAACTCCCTCACTACACTGCTAATGTTCACTTTTACCCTCTTAAGCACATTTTTCAGTTGTTCTGCAAATGCCTCTGAGGACTCATTTCTTTTGTTTCTAGAAACTCAACAGGGTTTAAGGCCAGACAGCACATGATGAACACATTCTGAAACATTGTGGTGTATTTCACAGAACTACTCTAACAGATACCTTAGTAATTATGTTTTGTACAGTAACTTTTCCAGAAAGCTTGGGTTTAATATGAAGTTTCTCTTTGCAATTGTTATATAATTTCATCAACATTCTTGATAAAGATGTCAAATAGCTGCAGAGTATGGGATTCTCTAGGACAAATCGTTATTTACAATTACTTAATATCAAGCATTTAATGTATTCCACCGATGCTTGTATAACATGTGGGGCCAAAAACAAAGCCTTAGAGAAATTTATGATGTCAACAGCTACTTTTACCAAAATGGACTTGTAATTAATTGAAGAATAATATTTACAGAAAACTTCTCTGTGAAACCACATTGGCTGGGTCTTACTTATGATGCCCTTTGATGTCAGTTTTTGGTGTGTCTGGGCGACAGACTAAGATGTACTTACACTCATCACACAGTTTGTCTTTTTTTAAACACTGGCACACTTGAGTTTTGCTTTGGGGGGCCTGAAGGGTTTTTTTTTGGGAGGAGGAGAGAGAATATATTTTGGTTTGGGAGTTGTTCAGTTGTTCTGTTTTGATTTTTCTTAATCCTTAAGGATTTCCCCAAGATTTGTTAAACGTCATTAATAATTCAGTAATTTTCATGAGATCTCTTACCATCCTTCCTGCAAGTTATGCAATGCAGCAGCTTTAAGGTTTAAGCTCTTTTAATAATGACATTTAATAATGTTTCAAAAAAATGGTGCTGTTCTGTTGAGAGGAAACTGTGACACGGGGTGCACTTCACACAGAGATAGCCAGTGCAGTTTGTCATTCCTGCCTGTATGGAACAGTCTGGTGCTGAGTGTGGCATGCGAGAATGAAATCATTGCAGTCATGCACTTAACTCTCTCACTGTGAGGCTGGGGTACATCCCAGTAGTTTGTCATTTCTCCATTGGTAAGGACACCACACCTGTGCCAGGCCAGCTCTTCCTCTGCTTCACGTTCCTTGGAGTGACATTACCTATAAATCAAATGTTTCCCTGTGCCACTGCAGGTATTTGGGAGCAGAGCCATGGCCTGGGACCAACTTCTGGAGCAGTCTGGTCCTAGGTGCTTGCTCGGTGACCTTCCTGGCAAGTGGAGGGTTAATGTCATCCTGGGATGCTGTGGGACTGATGCTGCTAATGAAACCAGCACTAAGCATGACATTATTTCTTCAAGTGTTGCTTGGCTTTGAAAGCCAGCTGCTTTCAAAATTAAGTAGGTCAGTCTTCTCATTAAAAGACAGTGGAATGAGAGTGAGATCGGAGGGGCAGTGGCTATATTGGACAGCTCTGCTGAGACATTAATTAGCACAGTGTCCTCTTTTATGCATGCTGTATCGGGTCCAAAAACACATCTGAGTTATGCTCAAAGGTCTTCTAAATCGGAAGCTTCTGTTTTCAAAAAGTGCAGTTGCATTTCAGAAGCAAGCCTCTGTCTTTCTTCAGAGCAGGTAACAAAAGCCTGGTAATTATTCAGATACTGGGCCATAGAATGACCAGAACCAGAGACATGGTCCCAGTGATTCCTGGAGTGCCAGACCCAAATTAAAGCTTAGGAAAATCACAGCCAGTCCTGTCAGCTTTTTTCCCAGTTCTTCCCCACGGCCAAGGAGGCTCCTGGCCCTCTGTGCCCCTGCAGCATGGGCTGATCCCTCACCTGCCCTTGGCCACAGCCCAGGCAGGCAGAGCTGCCCTGGGCCAGGACAGGTGGCACCCGTGGTGCCAGGGGGTGGTGGCCAGGACAGGTGGCATCCCTGGTGCCATTTTTGTGGGCAGCTCCTTTATCTCACGGGAACCAGAGACCAGCCCGTGCAGCAGTGAGGGCCACAGGAAGGAGGAGGGCTCTAATGCAGGGGAAGGATGCGAATGGAAGACAGACTTTGTCTGATTTAGGTACTTGGTAGAGAGGTAAACCTCAAAGAAGACGTTTCCACACATGGAATCATGGAACACTTTGGGTTGGAAGGTTTAAATGTCAACTTCAAATGTCAACCAGGCCACGGCCCTGCCATGAGCAAGATTGTCTTCTACTAGATCAGGTTGCTCAGAACACCATCCAGCCTGATCTTGAATGCTTCCAAGGATGGGATGCTGCATACAGGTAAAGATAGTATTAAAAAAACACCTTATAAAATATAGTTTAGGCCCTACTAGTCTAACTGAGCTAGCAGTTAGCTTGTAACTTCCCATATAAAAAAATCGTAAGAATGAAAACAGTTAGCACAACAAACTATTCTAGTAAGAAAACTGTTTGCATCTGTAATAAAGAAGAAATCTGTCCCATAAAAATCAAAAACCAAAATATGTGAACTAACCAAAAATAGAGAGATATAACAAACCTACACCCCAGTCATTTACCAACCAATAAACTAAATATCAGTATATTGTTAGCCAATTAAGTCTAACATGGTACCTTCTAATATTTCCTATAAATATAAGCTTTGTAAATAGAGAATGGGCTTTTTCTGCATGAAGAAACTGGATCCCATCTGTTTTACTGGAACATGGGGACACTCACCACCTCTCTGGGCAGCCTGCGTGCGTGTCTGGCCACACTCGTGAAAAACTTCCTCACATCTACTTTAAATTGACTCCCCTTCAGTTTAAACCATTGTGCCTTGTTCTATTGCACCAGGCCCCACAAAATAGTCCATCCCCATCATTCCTGTAGGCCCTGGAGGGGCTCTGAGCTTCTCCCTGGATCCTTCTTTTCCCCAGACTGAGCCCCCCCAGCTCTCCCAGCCTGGCTCCAGAGCAGAGGGGCTCCAGCCCTGGAGCAGCTCTGTGGCCTCCTCTGGTCTCACCCCAGCAGCTCCAGGTCCTTCCTGTGCTGGGAAGCTCAGAGCTAAATATCTTCAATCTGATTTTGCTGCAGCTGCAACTGGAATTTCCAAAAACATTTGACAAGGCCCTGGACCTCTTTAAAAAGCAAGATTGCCATGCATTAAACAAGATGGTTGTCTAGTTAAGGGCTAGAGGAAGCATTTGGATGAGACATTTGACATTTTTAGGGGAGTAAGGACACTGGAGGAATCCTGCAGGGATCCACATTAACACTGGACTGTTCAAAATCTTTCCCTCATGACACAGGAAGTAAACAGGCAGGGTCTAAGGTCAGGTTTGAGGATTACATGGAGCACTAAAAAATAAAAGGTAACCATGAAAAAGGACTAAAGCATCTTAGAATACTGAGTGGCTGGGAGATGAAATGGCAGATGAAATTCAGTATTATAAAATGAAAAGGGCCCAAATAACATCTATATATTGTCCTTGCAGCCCCTCAAAGATGGTTTGCATTGGTGATCAAAATGGGGACATCCTGAAAGCCTACAGGATTACTGCATAACTTTTTACTGCTGAACTCTTTCCTCATCAAAACATCTTGCCATGCTACACCAAATGCCATCTTTCAAGACAGACTCCAGCCACCCTGGGCCTGGCCCCTGCCCCAGAGCTGCTGCTGTGCAGAACACAGGCAAAGCAGGGAGGACACTTCCACCCCAGTGCACTGGCTCCAGCTGCTCACCTGCACGCACTTGCTGCAGGGACAGGTCACATCCCTGGCACCGGTGGCTGGCTCAAAGCTCTGAGGCTGATCTGCACCCAGGTGGGGTGGCTGGGTCCATGCCACCCAAAAGAAGTCCAGTCTCTCCTGTCCCTGGCCACCTCCCATCACCAGCCACTGAGGCAAGGACTGCCCCAGAGCAGCCTCTGAGCAGGACAGGGAGGTTCTGTGCCACACAGCCCTGCCATGCCAGGTGCATATGAGTGGCTCTCCATCACAGGGGCTGCCCAGTGCCCTGTGTCACTGTGTCAGTGCCTTGTTGTCGGGGTCTCTCTCTCTCTAGCTGGTCAGAGTGACCCCGAGAAAAGTTCGAAAGTTTCTTTTCCCAGCCCGTCGCTTGAAGAAGGAGTCAGAGCTCTTCATTTCTCGGTCTCAAGGTCATTTATTGCATCTTATCTATAAAATTTTCTCCCTGCCCAGCCGAGATCCGTTCAGCAGGACAGTCAGAGGCACTCTGCCTGCCCCCAGGGCGGTGTTATCTTTATATACTACAAACTATGTGTACAATATTTACAGTTATTTTCCAATACCTATCATCTATATTAGACAGTGGGTTTCTACTCTAGACCAATCTAAAAGTGCCAACATCACCAGACATGATGGAGGTAGAGAAGAAGAATAAAGGCTAGACACGCCCAAATCCCTCCATCTTGTCCCCAGAAACCCCTATACAGAAAATCCTAAAACCTACATTTACAGTCTGTAATTATTTTATTCTTACACTATTTACACTACCGTGGCTTTTATCTCTTCATGTAAAGGTGGCAGTTTGCTCCATGGTTCGTAATCGAACCCACTGGTGTTCTGGGCTGTGTGCCAGGGTCTCCGAGCCCCCTGGCAAGGGTCCCGGCAACTCCAGACTCCCAGAGGGATGTCCTGAGTTCCAACACCTTGTCTCGGTGTCCCATGTCCCTGACAGCTCCCTGTCCTGTGCCACCGAGGTACAGGCATCGCCCAGGGTTCCCCTCCTTCCCACGCCCCCTTGGCTCTGCCCCTGCCTGGTGGAGCCCTGCACTGTGGGGCAGGTGGGCTTAGCCCTGCACTGAGCACAAGCAGGTGGCACAGCCAGGCTCACACACTCTCTCCAGAACTTCATCTCTGCTCCCAAATTACGGGAACAGTTGCACAGTCAGCACAAGCAAACACAAGGAGCAGATCCCAGTGCCAGTGATGCAGCTGGCAAATTACTTTGGCCCTGTCAGAAGCAATGCCAGGGAGAGGGTGTCAGGAGAATGGCAGCAAGAAAGAGTTGGAGGATCAGCTGGAAACGAAAACCACATTCTGCAGTCTCATCCCGAGAGGACAATCAGCCCTGGTCTCCACGTGGGCCAAGCCAGCGCGGACCGAAGCCCCACCCCTGACATGGAGCAGGCCATGCCAGGCTGCAGCAGCCACGGAGATGCTTGGCAGCTGTCAGGCGTTGAAAGAGAAGCTGTCAGCACATCCCCCTCAGTTTCATAGTTTCTAGGCTAAACAACTCAGGCTAATTTAGGCTTTCACCATAAGCTGCTTTGCCCAAAACTCCCTCTTAAGGGAATTGTATTGGGTTTGCATGGCAGGGTTTTGGTAGGGGGGGGGTTACTGGGATGGCTTCTGTGAGAAGCTTCTAGAAGCTTCCCCCATGTCGAGAAGAGCCAAAGCCAGCTGACCCCAAGACAGAGCTGCTGTTGACCAAGGCAGAGCCCATCAGCAATGGTGACAGTGCCTCTGGGATTTAAGAAGGGAAAAACTGTGCACAGCATCAGCCAGAGAGAGTAGTGAGGGTATGTGAGAGCAACAGCACTGCAGTCCCCCAGGCCATGAATAAGGAATGAGAGGAGGTGCCCCAAGCTCTGGAGCAGGGATTACCCTGCAGCCTGTGGGGTCCAGGGGTAGCAGGGACCTACCCACAGCCCAAAAAGATCCAGTCCGGAGCAGAGACCCACCTGCAGCCCATGGAGGAGCCCATGTGAGAGCAGAGGAAGAGTGTGAGGAGCCTCCCCCTGAGAAGGAAGCAGTGGCAACGACATGCTGTGATGAATTGATCCCATTCCCTGTCCCACTGCACTGCTGAGGGGGAGGAGGGAGAGAACTGGGAAGTGAAGCTAAGCTGGAGAAGACAGGAGGGTTGGTGAGAATGTGGTTTTACAATTTGGATTTATTTCTCATTGCCCTACTTGGACTTGATTGGTAATAAATTAATCTCCCCAAACTGAGTCTGTTTTGCCCATGACAGTAACTGGTGAGTGAGTTCTCCCTGTCCTTATCCCAATCCATGAGTGCATCACTATACTTTCTCTTCCCTGCCCAGCTGAGGGGGAGAGTGGTGGGGAGGCTTTGATGGGCACCTGGTATCCAGCCAGGGTCAGCCCAGTGAGCTTTCCAGGCAGTGCCAGGCGGGTTTTCTCCCTCCCTATAGCCCCAGCCCCTAACTGGACACTGAACCCAGAAGAGATCCCAGTACTAACAGGCAGGGAATGGGGCACAGAGCCAGAGCAGGGTCCTTGCAGGCTGTAAGTCCATTGCAGAGGGCCACAACACCCCCTTTTGCATGGCAGCTGCTCACTGCAGCTCACCTTTGCCTTGGGCTGCAGTGTTTGCCCAGTGCACCATTCTCTTGATGAAGAGGGTTAAGCGCCTCACGTTCAGTGCTCTGTGCTTTTATCTGAGCTATAACAAATAAACTTCTTTCCTGGGGGGGGCTTTAATAGAGCTGCTCATCGACTTTGATAAGTTGTGTGTTCACTGACCATGACACTGCTGAAGGATTTTGCTCTTGATAGACCTGTCAGATCACTTGGCTTTTCAGCTGCACCAGGCTCTTGGCTCTGGTGGCTTCACGTGCTGTAAATGAACTGGGAAAGGGCTGAGTGGTAACACTATTATGAACATATTGACACACAGGAAACCCGCATTTCAAACACCATATGCTGTCTAGCTGTCCCATACTAAAAGGATAAAAAAGAAATTATCAGTTGTGAAAGATGACCAGGGTCTGCTGTGCTGCAGATGGCGCAGTGCAGATAGACAGCAAACTGTTATTACTTGTTTCTTACAACAGAAGCTAGGAAGCACCAGAAGAAGTAATTGGGCATCTGGTCTTAATGAAACAGAATAAATTACTTTTCACAATGCACATAATTACACAGCAAAACTCTTGACTTCACAATACCCTGTGATAACAGAAAGTATAAATGTCTGTTCCTGGGCAGTAGTGAATTCCCCAAATCCAATTATGCAGCAGATGGTAAAAAGATGCTACCACAGAACATATAACCAAAGAAAAAGGAGGATCAGGAGTTATCAATGATTAGTGCGTATTAATGATTAGCAGATTGACTTTCCACATTTAATAAAGTTCATTAAGTGTTGATGAAGTGCTGACATCCACAGACTGGTGACAGGTCTGATCCTGTTCCTTGGCTGAGGACAATAGGGCACTTCCCTGCAGCAGCCTTATAGAAAATATCTGTGGTTTGCTCTCCATTATTATTATTATCCTCACAGGGAATCAGTGTGTTCATTCCCACTTCCATGGGAGAGAAATCGAGGACACAGCAGCCAGGACACAGACATGATGAAGTGGATGGGAATGAACCCTCACAGCAACTTTGGACATTTCCTTTCAGTGAACATGGAGACAGCTAACGTGAAGCAGGAGCCAGGCAGCCCTGGAGAGAGGACATGGTGGGCAGGCATGGGGCTGGTTGGGAGACAGGGTCTGGGGGTGCAGGGGCAGGTCTGGCATCCACACCCTGCCCAGCTCTCCTCTAGCCCAGGCAGCCACTGTTTGAGGGGCAATGCTCAGCAGGACAAGGCCATCTGAGTCCCAGCTCCAGTTGCCAGCGGCTTCCATAGGCACAGCTAGGTCACAACTGGCCATGGGAGGCTGTGGAGCAGGAAAGAAGAGCAGCCAGAATATGGGGGAAAGAATTGCAGGAGTGTTGTGTCCCAGGAGGGGAACAGTCACAGAGCTCCAGGATCCCCAGATCAGGACCCAGCTACTGCAGGTCACGTCGTGCTTTCCTAAATCTGTGAATGCTCATCTCACACCAGTTAGCAGCTAACTAAAGCTTAGATTAGGGACAGAAAACCCACACATCCCTTGTGGGTTTCATTTAATCAATAACATTTATACACTACGAAGTATGGGGCAGATTCTGCACAGGCAGAATCAATCCAAACCTTTCCAAGCTGCAGATGTCTATTCCTGATGTGCTGGGAGTCCTGGCTGGTGTATTCCTCTGGTGGGCAGAGGAAGGCGACAGCAGGGCGATGTGGTGCAGGTACAGGAGGCTCCTGCATCATGGGCTGGACATTCTCCTGGTGCCAGCACCACCCCCAGAACCTCGTGTTTGCTAGAGGCAGGCTGGACCTTCAGAGCCTGCAGGCCAGGCTGTAGAGGTGAGGCTGGGATCTCGAGGCTGCTGCTGGATTTCCCCACTGAATTCTAAGTACAAGGCACTGCAAGGCATATAATACAATTTAGATGCATTAGTTCCTGATTTGTTATTGCAAATTGAATTTTGCCTGGCAAAAATCCCAAGTACTCAAATGATAATTAAATGTGTGTGGAGAATTTGCACTCTCAGTATTTATTATTTATAGACTGAACCCACAAATGCAAATACCATCACCTGCTCCCAAAGGACACCATGCAGCCTGTGCACAGTCACTGAATTCCAAGGATTGTCCTAAGTGGCACAGCATGTCCTTTCCCATGTCCAGCACTGATCTGGAAGGTGTGTGAGGCCTGGGAATGCCAGCCAGCCAACAGTGATGCCTTGGGTGATCAGACACAAAATTCCCCAATCACAGCATAATTCTCACCCTGCACAAGCAATAGGGCTGCACCCTGGAGCACAGGGAAAGGACACAGAGCCTGAACCACTTTTAAGTAGTTTGAGGGAAGGATGCAAAACAAACTGTCCCAAAGAGTTAATGGCAACCTGTTTCTATTAAAAAAAAAAAAAAGGCATTGCTCACTGATACCTAACACTGACAGCACTGAGCTTTTCAAATAATGTGTCTGAGCACTCCTGCACAGCCCAGAGCAGTGCTGGGCAAGCCAGGGATCCTTGCCTGGTGGCAGACAGGCTATGGAGCAGTCAACATTAACGCCAGAGCTAGCTCTGCAATAACCAAGTGCTTCTCACAGCAACCAAGTGAGAAGGGACCTTGCAGAGAAGACAGAACTGGCAAACTGTTCCTGTAAAACCACGTGCAGTCACAGTTTTACAGTTGCCAGCTCTACCTTTGGCTTTCCTGAAGCTCCTTCCCCATAATGCAGACAGAGGGAGAAGGAGCTTTGAAACAGGACTCTGCTGGGAAAGCAGTATCAGGCTCTCCCTCCTCCTCACCACTGTGGACTGCAGCAGCAATGAAGCTCAGCACAGGAAAGAGGCAGTCCTGATCGGCCAAGAGCATCTGAAAAGCAGCATTTAACAACCCAGATGGGACCATTTTGATCACCTCACCTGCCATGCAGCCACAGTTAGCGTAAATTCTGACAAGCTTCAGTTTTCACTTAGCTGGAACTTGCCTTTTGCACACAGGCACTGCAGATTAAATCCTTCACATGGCAACATCACTACCGTGGTCTTCCACAGCTCTCCCCAGAGCACAGACCAATTCTCCTACAACTAGGAAAGGCCTTTTCAAGTGACCAGGTAAAGACTTTTAGGGGCCTTAGGGCATGGAACAATGGATGTCTGTGCCCATGTCTGCACACATGCCCGCACTGATGTGCTCCTGCTGTGGGCTGATCTCATCCAGGGCATGGTCTAAGCTGCCATTGGGGTCCGGCTATGCTACACAGCAGGACAACGCAGGCTGCAGCCAAGGACATCAGCTGGACAGAGAGGAGCCTCAGCAGTTCCCAAGCCTGCCCAAAACCACAGCTAGGCTGAGACACCTCAGCAGCCCTTGGAACCATAGATTCCATCTTGGCTTGGCTCCTCCTTCTAGTCTGCATTGCTCACAGAAAGTAGTAGGTTACTGCTGTAAGGTAATGGAGGATGATTTGGGTTCATTTCCTTATTTCTCTACTGCTTCATTAGGCACAGCCAGTGCTGCCTTTCCTGGGGATGGGGCAGACCCCCATACCCGTGTCTTCAGGCACACGTGGAGGAGCACCCCGGTAGGTCAGAGCACCCCCAGATGCAGAGGAGCTGTGGGAGTGTGCCGGGGACACCAGCCCGAATGTCGGCATCTGTCGGTGACCAGCAGTCGCGACATCGGTGCAGCTCGCTGCGCCACGCCAGGACACGTGTGTTATGTGCCCGCGTGTGGAGCCTCCCGTGCTCGGGGTTACCGACGGTACAGCAGGGAAGGAGCTGGCACTGGGGATGCTGGCGGTGCAGCACGGGGAGAGCGGACGCTCGGGGCTGCCGGGGGTGCAGCCTGCGACGGGGCGTTGGGAGTTACCGGGGAACGATACCGGGAGCTGCGCTGGTGGTTCCGGAGCTCGGCTAACGGGGTGGGGGCGGTACCGGCGGTGTCGGGGTACGGCTCGGGGGCTGGGGGCGGTGCCGGCCGCTCCGGGGCACGGCTGAGAGGCGGCGCCGGAGCCGCCGCGGTGCCGGAGCCGCTGCGGTGCCGCTCGGGGGCGGGCCGGGCCCGGCGGCCGTTCCGCCCCCCCGCGCTGCGGCCGGGGCTCGGCCCCGCTCCGTCCCGCGGTGCAGGGAGCCGGGCCGGTGCCAGGGCCGCGCCCGGCCGGGCCGCAGCCCCCGCCGCCATGGCCCGCGTCTCGGCGATGATCAGCCCGGTCCTGGTGCTCTTCGGCTGCGACCTGTGTTTCGTGCGAGCCAGTAAGTGCGGCCCGGCCGGGAGGGCAGCGGGGCTGCGCGTCCCGCCGGGCGGGGACACCCTGCCGGACACCCTGGGGGCTGCGGTCCTTGCCAGACACCCCTGCCGGCCTCACTGCATTCCCGGCGTGGCCTTTGCCGCGATCCCCGAGGACTCCTCGGACACCCCCGGGGCGCCGCGGCCTCCGAGTCCCCTGTGCCTTCTTCCCCTCCCCGGGGCACGGCTGCTGCCGCGCTGCCCTCCCCGGGGCTCCCGCCGCGGGTGGGAACCGGCGCTCTGCCCCGAGGGAGCTCCTGCCCCGAGCACGGACACTCAGGGCTGCGGCGGGCTGGAACCGGCCAGGTGACCGGGATCCTCTCCCTTGCTGCCGGTGTTTGCTGGAACATCGAGCTCAGCGCACCCCGAGGTACCGCTGTCCTTGTGTCCTTTGACTCGCCGGGGTGGCCCTCTGTCAGCAGCCTCCTGCTGTCTGTTTGCCCCTCGACAGGTCACTGAGATATCAAATCGAATTGCGAGTACGGGACGTGTTGTGCTACATTATGCCGTGTTGCAAAACACGTTCTGACGGATTCAGGAAGAGATGCAGTCAGGGGTGTTAAAAAGGGGCCACTTATTTTTAGATGTGCAGTCTGGTGCTTACTCCCTACTGCAGCAGTAAGTTGGGCAAACATCTGGGTGCCCTTGAGCAGCAGCCCCAAGGGCATGGGTCGGGGGGCAGGTGCGGCCCACTCTCTGGATCACAGCAGGATGGCGAGGGCACCGCTGGATACGTGCCCAGTCCCGCATCCCTCTGCAGCACCACATGTGCCAGCATCCCTCCTGAAGGGTATCTGTCCGGCCCCTTTGCTGACCCGTGGAGCTGGGATGCATGGCATATCTGGTCCCATGTCCAGCTGCCCACCAGCTATCCCTTCCACTGGCCACCACCCATCCCTCCTACTGCTTACCAGTCATCCCTCCCACTGCCCTCTGGACATCCCTTCAACTGCCCACTGGCCATCCCTCCCTGTGTCCAGCCACAGGCTGAAGTGCTGCTAGCTCCTGTACACAGCCCAGCTCTTCCCACCCCTTAATCAGGCCCAAAATGAGCTTGCTGCTGTACAGACAGCACAAAACCTGTGCCAGGCCTTAAGTTAGTGACTGTGCTTTCTGTGGGTGTCCCCCTTTTGTAATACAGCTTTAATAAAAAGTGAGGCTGGATCATTTATACGTGATGTAGAATTATTAGCAGTTAATGCATTGAGCTAAACAGTGGCACACTTTTCCCAGAGAGCCCAGCAGCATCTTGACTTTATAGCCAGAATGTGTTGGCTTCAGAGAGCAATGCTTTTTGGAGCCCTTGCATTTACAGACCTTTTTGGCAACAGCTTTGGCACAAAACTGCTCTGATCTCAGCTGCAGAACAGGCTGAACAATATTAGATGCAGTGTGGGGATTATACACAAAGCCTTGTCCTTTGGAGGTCTTGTAACAACTTTGAGGTCTCATCTTGAATTTCACAGAATGGTGTGGTTTGGAAGGGACCTTAAAGCCCATCTTATTCCACCCCCTTGGTATGCGCAATGACACCTTCCACTACACCAAGGTGCTCCAAGCCCTATCCAACCTGGCCTTGAGCACTTTCAGGGATCCAGGGGCAGCCACAGCTTCTCTGGACAATCTGTGCCAGGACCTCACCACCCTCACAGGGAACAATTTCTTTCCAATATCCCATCTAACCCTGGCTGCTGTCAGCGAAAAGCCATCTCCTTCTTGTCCTGTCACTTTGTCCAAAGTCACTCTCTAGTTTTCTTGGAGCCCCTTTAGGCACTGGAAAGTGCTCCAGTATCTTACCAGAGCATTCTCTCCAGGGTGAAAAACCTCAGTTTTCCAAGCCTCTTTCCAGAGCAGAGGTTATTTGGATTAGACATTGCTCTGTGTATCTAGAGTGAACTTCCCACGTTTTGACTTCTGAGGCTTCTTGTCTTGTCTCTTCCTGACGGGTGTGCAAGTCCCATGTGCTCAGAAGTGTATTTTCTGCAGTTCATTCAGTATCAAACTGATCAAGGCACACTGGTTGTTGTAATGGAGAACTGTAGCTTGGACACCAGGTCTCCTGTCACACAGGCCCGGGGCTGCTGGCCTGAGTGTGCACCAAGTGTGCTCAGGGTGTGTGGGGTGTGGTGCACTGACAAGCCACATGCATGGTGGCTGTGCCCCCATGTCCTCTCACCCTTCTGCTGCTGGTGAGTGACAGTCCCTGCACAGGGCCTGTGCAAACTCTGGCTAAAGACAGCTGGAGCACCTGTCAGACCTGTGTGGACTCAGCAGCATGGCTTGTGAATTGGTGCAGTGCCTTTGTTCTCAAATCATCAAGTGACTCAGTCCCAGGGCAGTGTCTCAGCAGCCCCAGCCTGAAAACTTCAGCTGGAACAGGCTGGGCGCCTCTCAGAAGCCTAGAAAATTCTTGAGCAGAGCTGGACAGCTGCTACAAACTCCATCCACAAACTCCATGTCACAAAGATGTCAGACCCCATCTTTAATTTTCTCACGTACACTTAGAGGTTGGTAGTCAAACTGCCCCATCACGCATATTCAGGGCTTTTGAAATTCTGTTAGATGTAAAAAAAACAAAACACCTGATTCATTACTGTGGATGTATCCTGTGGAGCACCATGTCCTGTTCTTGTCCCGAGGCCAGCTGGCAGGGTCTGGTCATATCCGTGGTATTGAACTCACGAGTTCCAAAGAAGGAGGCACATCAGTGCTACTTGTGAGGAATGGTTTTCTGGCTTGTCCTAGCTTCCAAGCCATGCCCAAGAGCGGTTTGGGCACATACTGGCTGGTGCAGACCAAATCAGATCTCGGACTAATCTCCATCACTGGATTCTTGGGCTGTTCTGACCCCATTATGTCTGCTAGCACAAACCTAGCTAGCAACCTAACTAGCGGTAACCTAGGACAACTGTTGTTATGCTTGAAGAGAAGCAGAAACATGCAGCCCCCCCACAGAGCCACCCTTGGAAATGCCTGTGTCTGGGACAGCCCAGGCAGGAGGCAGTTGTTTGCTGGCTGACAAGGTGCTGCCTGAGCTTGGCTGTGGGCTGAGCAGCTGTAGGCTGAGCTGTGGCTGGGGCCAAAAACCACACAATGACAGAAAAATGGCCCAGTGGGAAAGAACCTGGGGGTGCTGGTTGACAGCAGTTAAACATGATCTGGCCAAGAAAGCTAAGAGCATCCTGGCTTGTGGCAGCAATAGTGTGGCAGCAGGAGCATGGCAGTGATTTTCCCTCTGTGCTGGACACTGCCGAGGCACCTCAAATCCTGGCCACTCCGAGCAAGAAAGACATTGAGGGGCTGGAGTGTGTCCAGGGAAGGGAACAGAACTGGGGAAGGGACTGAAGCACAAGTCTTGTGGGTGGCTGAGGGAACTGGGGGAACTCAAACTGGATGGCTCAAAGGAGGCTTGGAACTGGAACTCAAAAGGAGGCTTAAGGGGGGACCTTTTCACTCTCTGCAACTCCTCGACAGGATGGTGGAGCCACGGAGGGGGTCAGGCTGTGCTTCCAGAGAACAGGAACAAAGGGAATTGGCCTCAAGCTGTGCCAGGGCAGGTTCAGGTTGGATATTGGGAACAATTCCTTCACTGAAAGAGTGGTTAAGCATTGGACAGGCTGCCCAGGACAGTGGTGGATTCATCACCCCTGGAAGTGTTCAAGAAATGACTGGACATGATACTTTGCAATATGGTTTAGTGGGCAAGGAGTTATGCAGTCAAAGGAATGAGTTGATGATCTTGGAGGTCTTTTCCAACCACAATGATTCTATAATTTAATCTACAAGAAGCTCAGCTCCTGAGCTGTCAGAGTACATACACCTGGGCAATGGACAAGGCTGGGCCTGCAGCTTTGTTCAGCCTGTTCTGCTCTTGGCTCGTAGGCAAGCAGGGTGTGCATGCAGACAAGGCTTAAAGATTCCCTCCCTCTCACAAGCAGATCCCCACGGGCAAAACTCTACACAGACACACTCTTTGTGGGATGAAGAATGTTTGAGTGTATCTTTGAATCCTTTCCAGTTTTCCAGACTCTTTTTCTGAAGGAGAAAATCAGAACACTGGGGTGTCCTTGTCTCTGGCAACCCTCTCTTCTGGTGGTGTGTCAAACTTCTGGAGACACACTCAGTCCCAGGGTCTCTCTTAGAACATGTTTTCTGGGCTCTCCTCTCTGTTTTAATTGCCCCTGGCAGACCACAACCCTGAATTTCTCGGAGTGGGAACCAAGCCTTCCTCTGGTTTGATCCAAAGCTGAGTATATTCAGATGTGAATGAATGCACTTAAACAGCTGGCATGCAAAAATTGCCTTTTTTGCAGTCACTCTAACTGAGGTTGTTGCTGGTGTCACAGTTGTCCTTTCTGTTGTTCTCAGGTGCCCCCTGGAACTCTTTTTCTTTATAAATCACAGCACTGACCCTGTAGCCCTAGCTGCAATGCAGGCAGCTTGTAGAAGGGCACTGACTTGTATGTGGGGAGTGGGAACACACAAATAGCAGCTTCAGTGTCTTTCATGTGCTCCTGTGTCTAACTTCCAGACAAAACTTGGCTTTGTGTGCAGGACTGTGTGGGATCCTGTTGTGCTCTCAGTTCTGTGAAATCTCAAAGTGGCAATGGTGCAGACCATGGGTCAGTCAGGTCAGCTTGCCATAGAACAGCAATGGCCAAGCATTGCTGCCAGCTTTGCAGCCAATGGCACTGCACTGCTGGTGATGCCTAAGATTATTGGGGTTTTATATTTTTCATGTATTTGTGGCTATGTAGAGTGTTAATGCATGGCTGTAGCTTCTAGTACTTTTCCTATCTTTCTTCTGCGCATTTAAGAACAATAAGCTAACGTTATAAATACATTCTTAAAAATATTGTTTAGTCTTATTCCAAGAAGAGAGACAGCTACAAGAACGTTGTGTTTTCCAACCGGAATCTGGACCAGGCATAACAAAAGTGGGGCAAGAGAAATTTCTGGACTGCTTCCAGAATTCCTGGGGCAGGACCCCAGGAATTACTACCTAACCAACAAAGCTTTTAATTTGACAGTATATGATAAGTATACTAGTTGACTAACCTTATAAAAATTGTAGATTACTATACCACATGCGATTTTCACCACACTGTGTACCTGAAAGCCTTCAAGTAAACATTTGCTTATATATTCACTCTTAGTGTTGTTGGGAAGATCTATTTTCCAGGCATTACTGGGACAGCCAGCTCTGCCTTTGGCATTGGCCTTCTCCCATGCCCTAGAGCAAAAAATAATTCTGGGCAGAGGAGATGCCCAGACTGAGTGTAGAGTGTGTCTATTCCAAGGTGCCCCATTTTTCTGTCACAATCAATATACCATCACTGTGTCGAGGCTGCTTCCTACGCATTTCTGGGTGATGCGCCGGGCATTTGTGGCATGCCCATCCATGGGACAGCCCCAGAGCTCTGCACCTGCACACTCCTCATGCGCAGAGTGGGCAGCTGCCTGCCAGCCCAGGAAGCACCGTGCTGTGCATGTGCTGCTGCTGGCAGGGCTCAGGCTTCCCCATCTGCTGTGCCACTCATCTCCTGGGGCCGGGTTCTCCAGGGAAGGTGCTCCCTGTAGCCCTAGCCAACATGCTGCCATTGGCAGGTGTTGGAGAGGCCCCATGGTGATGTGCAGGGCTGAGTGCCTCTTCTGAGACATCTTCTTTTGCCTCTTTCCTGTGCCTCACCACGGTCCATGCCTGGCTCACCCAGACAGGCCACCGTCCCCTGTCAACGTGACTGTGACGCAGCTGAAGGCGAACTCTGCCACAGTCTCCTGGGATGTACCAGAAGGAGATGTGGTCATCGGCTATGCCATCCTACAGCAGGTATCCAGCATCTGTCCCCAGGGGACTGGGGACACTGATTACCAGCATGCTCCTATGTCAGTCCTTTTGCCGCACTCTGGGTCTCCTCTGGCATTTGCCTGAGGACATCTCTGCTGCTGAGCAGCCCTTGCCAGGGTGCCCCATGTGAGCCATCCATCCTGGTGGGGGGCAGAAGACTGTGGGCTGCATTGGGTATAGTCCCTCCAATAGTTTCCCTGGGATTTCTCTAGGTAAGGATGGTGCTTCAGCCATGACATAACCCTTCTTTGCTTGCCTTGCTCCACCTATGCAGCCCTGGGTGATGGTGGCTTCTCCAGGGAGGTGCCTGGCTCTCAGGCCATGCAGGCATGCTGAATAGGCAGTGCTGGCCAGTCTGGCCCACCCTGGGGTGGATGGTTGCCTGGGAAGGGAGGAGTGAGGGCATAGCCCTGCAGCTGGGGGCCTGTGCCTGGTGCAGCTGGCAGCAGCCTCCCGAGGGTGACAGCTCTTCCCTCTGGCAGAGGCAGGATGGGCAGATGCAGCGCTTCATCCGGGAGGTGAACACCACCAACCGTGCCTGTGTGCTGTGGGACCTGGCAGAGGATGCTGACTACATCATCCAGGTGCAGAGCATTGGCCTGTATGGGGAGAGCCAGGCTAGCAAGCGTGTCCACTTCCGCACCCTGAAGGAGACCGACCGTCTGCCTTCCAACAGCTCCAACCAAGGTGAGGCACCTCCTTCCAGCTTGACCAGGTGGCAGCTGGTGGGGCCACACCTGGAGGTCTGTACAGCAGATGGGCAGAGATTCCACAACCAGTGAGGAAGGTGCTGCACTGAGCAGCAGGCTGCTGGGGACACGCAGGGTTGTACAGGCTGCTGTTGTGTCCACTGTGTGTCCACAATAATGTCCCCGAGCCATGGTTTGCAGCCCTCCTATCTCAGGTCTTGGCACCTATTCAGCTAGGCAGACTGGCCAGGACAACTGCTGGGGCCTGCCCAGCTGCTGCCTGTAGGAAGCCAGTACTGAACAGACACTCAGATCTCCCAGTCTGCAGGCTGCCCAAGGACAGATGACAGAGCACTGTGGTCTCCTTTACTAGTCATGTCTGTGTTGCTTTGGGGTTGCCTACATGCTGGTCCATGAGAAAGAATCAGGAATCCAAGAGAGATGATGACCCATAGAGGGTACAGCATTCTTTCTCCAGCAGTAACCATGACAGGGGTCCTGAGTATGGCAGGGCAAGCAGATGGCTGCCTTTCCTCAGAACTTCTGTTAAACTGACCTGACCTGCCCTGGTTGCTGTGTAGACAGAGGCCTTAGTGATTACTGGCATGCATTGTGCAGTCCCTACATGAACCTAAACAAGCCCTTGGAATCCCTGACTACCTTTGTGGCAAGGATTGTCTGACACAGGAAGGCCACAGGATGCATGTCTTCTCCCCTGACAGGATGTCATCCCACACCCTTCCTTGTTTGGGGGAGGTGGGCTTTTCTGCTTTGAGGTTTCTCAAATCCCACTACAGTGGGAGGATATCTGCTGCCAGCCCTGCTTGGGGTCTCTTCTCTACAGGTGACATCACCATGGAAGGGCTGGACAAAGACCGGCAGCTGCAGACAGGCGAGATTATTATCATTGTGGCTGTGCTGCTCATGTGGGCAGGTGAGTGCCACAGGCAGTGTTCTGGTGGGCTGAGGCAAAGTTACAATCCATGGTTCACAAAGAGGATGTGGCTCAAGAGAGTGCAGAGGCACATTGCTGAGGGTCTGGCATCCTTCCTCATCAGTCCCTTGAGTCTCTGTAGGTGCTGGAGCCAGTGGGGTAAAAGAAGCAAACACAGCCACTGCTCAGCATTAATTAATGGCTCAGCAGTATGTTGAAGAGCAGGAGACAGAATGGGACCTGGAATTACAGGGTGGGAGCATCCCAGCTGACAGTGACCATTGAGTTGCTTGGGCCTTAGATGTCGTGACTGATAACACTACTGCACTAGCTGGTAGAGGCTGTGCCTCAGTCTGCTAAAGCTGCAAAGTGGGTGGTTTGCTCCTGTATAGCACAGTGAAAGCCAGTGCAGGCAGCAGGCTGCCCTGGGAGCATGGGAGCCTAGGAGGTAAGTCAGCTCCTGACTAGTCATATACAGCTGCTGTGAATGGGAAGTCATTGATCCCCTGCTCCCTTCCCAGTAAATGTGGATTTTGTAGTGGCATCTGCAGAAATTTCCTGGCCTTGACACTTTCCTAGGGCACTGGAAGAAAAATACAAGATGACTGCTGGTAGTTTGCACCTGGCACAGGCTGATGTGTGAGGATGCCAGCTGGGAGGAGTCAGGCCTGGTCTGTGTGTGCCTGTGTGTTATCACACACACTGGGAGTTGAGTGAGTCCAGCATGGTCACCCCTGGGTGCATTGCTCCAGACTCCTGTGTCCAGGTTTCCCAGGTGTGGGACATGCTGCACGGGATGCATGCTGTGAAATCATTACAGAGGGACTGACACCACAACCCTGCAATGACAAAGGCTGGCTTTTGTGAGGGTCACAAGCACCAGCTCAGTAACTTTAATGCCTTGCTCGAGGCTCTCCAAAACCCACACAGCTGCCCACTGACCTCACTTCCCTGTTTGAGTGCCTCAGCATCTTCCTTTGCCGAGTGCTGAGCACCTCATGTGTGGCCCAATGGCCTTAGCCACTTTTGTGCCCGTCTGCCCAAGGAAACTGGCCTGGCAACATATGCAGAGGTACCTGGGGTGGTGCAGGCTGATGCAGGTGGGGGTGTGGGTTTGCAGCACCCCAAGGAGCCCTGGGCACAACTGCCCTGCAGCTGGGATGCTTTGGGGAGGACAGACAGGCAGCCACTGTGAAGGAATCCTTCATGCAGTGTGTCTTTGGGCAGCGGTGATCGCCCTGTTCTGCAGACAATACGATATCATCAAGGATAATGACTCCAACAACAACAAAGAGAAGACAAAGCCCTCCTCAGAGCACAGCACGCCAGAGCGGCCGAGCGGAGGGCTGCTGAGGAGCAAGGTGAGTGGGGAGGGCTGGCAGCAGGGGTGGCACGTGGTGTCTGCTGGGGGCTTGCAGCCTGCACAGAGTCTGGCTCTCTCCAGGAACAGAAACACCCCTGCTTGCGCTCTCACCACAAAGACTGAGGACTTTTAGGGTTCAGTGAGCCCTGGTCTCTGGGCCGGTGTGTGTACCCCATGGGTGATTGCAGGAGAAACACTGGAAGAGACAAGGTGTAACAGCTGGGTTGGCTCTTGCACTGCAGGGTGGTACCTGACCTCTGACTGTAACAGAGCCTTCATTATGCCCTTTCAAGGCTGCACCTCTTCTGCACAGATGGACAAATAGACATGCTAGGCAGCTGTTCTCATGGTTCCTGCACTGATCTGTCACTGCTCTCTTTCTGCCTTCACTGCAGCTGGATCTGAGTCATCATCACACAAGTCATTCCAGAGCCCCTTCCTCACCCTGATGCAAAAGCTGTGCCAGGCTGTGGATGGGGAGGGAGCAGTACCTTTGTCTCACTGTTCCGTCAGCACCTGACATTTCTCCTTTTGTTACCTGCCAAAGACAGTGATTTATAGCCCCAATGCTCTAATGGGACCAAATGTTAGGGTTTTGCTTGTGTTTCATCTGCTGCCTCTGTCAAGGGTGGGAACTCCCCTCACTGTGTTGGCTGACTGCCCCACTGGTTCCACATCTTGGTTTCCAGCAGATGTCAGGAGCAGAAACTTCCTGTTTGGACTTCAAGTCCCCAGTTCCCCTCCTCCACAGTTTTCAGCTTGCTGATTACCCCTTGGCAGGAGATCCCTTTTCTTGGATCCCTACTCCAAATGGACCCTGCTCTGCTGAGGTCTGCTGGTCTTGATGCCTGCTGCAGGCTGAGGGGCTCTGACATTGGGTGTGATCCCAGGGGTGCAGGAAAGCAGGCTCTTAAAGCAGATTTTTCTCTCATAGAAGAAATCTCCCTCGGTCAATATCATTGAGGTGTAAGTGCAACACCAGCTCTGCCGTCTGGGATCTTGGGTGTCCTGCCAGAGCCACAGCAGGCCTTGGAAGAAGAGGCAGCACCAGGCGCGCCGCCTGGAACTCAGCATGCGACGATCCAGTACCAGAACTCCCGCTTTCCTGAGGGCACCTGTCTGCGGATATGCACGGAGCCGGCTCCCGAGCCACGCATGCAGAGTGTGGCCCTGCCCATCCCACCCGGCCCTCCTCCTCTCCGGGGGAAGCATGACCTTGAGGATGGGTGGGGGGCCACACCAGCGGCTAGGGTGGGAGGGAGCCAAGGGGAGCCGACGGGCTGAGGCACGGGCCTGAGGGGCGGCCGTATCCCTGTGCACCGCCTTGGCCACGGCCCGGGGTGCAGCCGAGGCACTGGATGCCTGCCCGGCATCAGGGGCAGACCTTGCTCTCAGCTCGCCGTCTGGCCTTGGGGCTGCTTGCAGAGAGCAGGAGCTGCTCCCCTCAGGGCCGCGGGACTGCAGGAGCAGGGTAGTGCCGGCACTGCCCCAGCAAGGCCGGGAGAGCTGTGGCCTGTAGGAGGGTTTGTCTGTGGGGCCGGGCCCAGCCAGCACCGGGGATGAGTGGATTGCTGCTGGAGAACAGGGTTCCACTGTACCCTGGCATGGCTGTGCAGGGCCTTCAAATTCTGTCTACTGCAGAGGACGAAGACACGAGGGACGATGAGGGGCTAGTGCTGTCACAGTGCCTGGCCAGCCTGCAGAGCCTGCAGCGGGTCATGGAGTACTGGTGGAAGCCCCGCAGGGCTGGGGGAGCAGGCACTGTCAGGGCATGGCTGTAGCTGCGCTGTCCCCAGAAGGGCTCGGTGCTGGCACATTCAGGCTGCTTGAGGGGAGCTGCCAAGAACTTTCTGAGCAGCATGGTGCCTGTGCTGCCTGGAGGAGACAAAGTGGTGAGGGCCTGCAAGGTCTCAGTTGGAGGGAATGGGGTGAAACAAGGAGGCTTCCTGCTGCCCTGGCTGCTGCTCTCCCTCCATGCTCTGCTCTGCAGCCCACCACAGACAGGCTCTGCAGCCCTGGACTCAAGCATCACAGGATCCAGTGTCTTCCAGGAATAAATCTCCCAGTAAAAGCACTTTCAGGACTTTTCCTTCCAGGTGCTGCTCAGCTCCTGCTGCAGGACTAGGTGGGGAAGGGACAGGATAAGCAACTCCTGTGGCAGGGTCTTTTCAATAAAAGCATCCTGGCTCAAAGGCAGCATCAGAGCTTCAGGTCTCTGTGTGTGTCCATGCATGCATACCTGTACAAGTTCTTGAATGCACATGTCCTGGCCCATAGGAAATCTGTTCCTGCATGCCGTGCAAGAGCTGGAGGTCCTCCATGGTCACCTCGCACCCCCCTGGCCCTCAAGGGAGAGCTGCTGCTGCTGCTGCTGCTGCAGGCTGGGCCCTGTGGTACTGCTGGAGCAGCTGCAGGCTGTCCCACTGAGGGTGACATCGTGGCTGCTTCTCTGCAAAGAGCAGACACATCCCAGCAGCAGGGCCGAGAAGGGGGCAGGGTCTGACCCTGAAAGGCTGCTGGCCAGAGGGGCCAGGGCTGCTCCCTGCTTGGGTGAGGAGAGGGGTACCTGAGGAGCAACAGCACCATGGCAGTGGGATGCAGCTGCTGCTGGGCTGTGACCTGAGCTGCAGGGAGCATGGCCACAGCTCCAGAGACACAAACACCTTGTTTTGCCTGCTAGCTCTTTTTAAGGAGATACATTAGAAAAACTAGGGATGTCAGAGAAATACAAGAGTTTTAAGAATGTTCTAGTGCCCTGGAAAATGTTTAGAAGTTCTGTCTTGGAAAGTCATAGCAGACATGCCTGCTAGCATGAGATTTTTTTAGCCAGGCAAGAGGCACACACAAAGAATTACAAAGGATCAGACTGTGTAGCAGAGGTGAGGAACTAGGGTAGGCACAAAAAAAAGGTCAAAATGCAGAGGTTTTGACCAAATAAAAAAAGGAACACAAATTAAATGACATTAAATGTAAAATCGGGGTATGTTGTTGAGGAAAAATCTCTTTCCCTCTGAATCCACCCCCCCCCCAAAAACCCCAAACAAACAAACAAAAAAAAAACCACCCAAAAAACCCCCAAACCAAACCGCAAATCACCGCTTCTTCTCAGACTATGGCTGTGCAGGAGGGCAGGGAAGTGCAGAGAGGAGTGCTGGAAGCTGAGGGCCTGACAATGACCTGCTCACCTTAACAAGTTACATGTTGCCCTGTACTCCCAGCTGAGGGAGAAGAGGCATGAAACCACATTCAGTATGCAAAACCTCAAGTGAAAACACCATGCACAGCTCCTGAGTGATCCACGGCACCCCAGGCCTTCCCAGTGCCTATGGCACTTGCTGGGAGACTGGCCCTGCCACCCCAGCTGCAGCCAGCCATCGGTGCTCAGCTGGGCTGAGCTGGGCTCTCCGTGCCACCAGCCTGAGAAGGGCAGCTGTGCGGAGATGTGACAGGAACCCAGCAGTGAGGGGCTTGGCCAGAACACAGCTGCAAGCTGTCACTTGCCAAAGAAACCAGACATGCTACAGCCTCCCCTGCTCCATCTGGGAAGGAAACCAAGTGCATGGCTTGCCTCTGTGGAGCACAGCTGGGGTGCAACAGGGCAGAGACACTTCAGAGCAACTGGCACTCCAGGGCTTGTGTCTGCCCTGACCTCAGCATGGTCAGCATCGCCTCCTATCAGTGCAGGTGACATTCACAGGTGCTCAAGACACCAGTGCAGCACAGCCTGAACGTGCTCTTCCCAAGTCACAAAAGCACCCTGGGCCCTGGCAGCCCTCAGTACAAGTAGGAACTGCTCCCTCAGGGCTCACAGCCAAGGAAAATGTGGGAGTTCCAGGCTCTGTGACCTTGGGGCACAGCAACCCTCACTACAGGCAGTGCAGGAGACACAGTACCCTGCATGCTAATGCATGGTGCCCATCCAGCACTCAAACCCAAATGACAATAGTAAAAAACTCAGTTTATTTCTCTCTAAAGGCAGAGCTTTCCTTTAAAAACCAGGTCATTTCACTTGTGAGAGGGTGTGGGGCTGAACTGCAGGGGAAAGGCCTTCATCACGCACTGCTCCAGGCCAAGAGCTGTTGCTCCCTGAGGGTGTACACTGCCTGTATCAGGCAGGCTCAGAGCACGCAGGGGGGCCTGCATGGCCTGGCAGTGAGCAGAGCGAGGAGCACAGGTCCCCCGTCCCAGCTGGGAGCAGCTGCAGCTCGAGGCGGTTCATGCAGGTGGCACAGGACAAGGAGCAGGTGCTGCAGCCTGTGCACTCCATGGCAGCAGTGCCAGCAGCCCCCGTGCCAGCAGGGCGGTGCCAGGGCAGCAGCAGGCACTGGCTGGCCCAGGTGCAGGCACAGGGTGAATCCTGAGTGGCTGGTCCGTTGTTGCAGAGATTTGGCTTAGCCCAGGGGTGTACTTGGGCCAGCAGTCCTGGTGCCAGTGCAGGGGGAGTCTCCAGCCCCTCCCAGCACGGCCCAGCTGTCCGGGGGCGGCCCCAGGCGGTAGCACAGTAGCTGTGCTGTAGGAGAGCTCGATGGGGGCACAAGAGGTATTAATTCTGAAAAGGGAGAGAAAGGAAGACACGAACCATAAGGTGTACAGCTGGGAGCCCAGCACACCTGCAAGGGAAGCAGATGTTCCCAGGTGAGCATCAGCCTCCCCTTGCCTTACAGAGGACATGCTGGGGGATGAGCCAGTGCAGCACTGAAGAAACTTACCTGCTGCGCTGTGGAGTGCCCTCCCCAGCTCCTCCATGCTGCTTTGGAAGAGAAAACAGCATCCATCATACCCCAAGCATGGCCTCCTGAGAGACACGGCATGCTCATGACCCTGGCAGGCAGGAATGGCACAGCAGCAGCAAGCACTGGGGGTGCAGAAGGCCCTAAGCCCCCTTGCTACCAAACTCTCCTCCCAGGCCAGCTTGTCCCAAGATTGCAAAGCCATATCTCCTTCCCATCAGGAGCTCCATGTCCAAAGGGGAGGTGTTTCATTGGGCTACACACACAGCTCCAGCCTGTGCACGCACTGGCTCCTGGGTGACACCAGCTCAAGCCAAGCTCAGACCTGTCAGACCCAGCTGGGTGCCCACTGCCATGTACATGGAGAACAGTCACAATGGAACATCTGCAGACCTGCAGGTTAATCATCTGCTGCTGGACTGTTCCATCAGCTCCTTCCCATCACAGGACACACACCATCAAGCTCAGCCCACAGCCCCAGACCATGCAGAAGTCAGCATGACCAGGCCTCCATCCTGGCCCAGCCCCCAGGGAAATCAGTGGGAGAAGAGGGACAACTGAGTCCCATGTGAGAGGCATGTCTGGACAGGCTGGCCTCAGCAAAGACTGGCAGAAACAGAGTAAGAAACATCTCTGGGTGCATCCTGGGGGTCAGCATCTGTAACCCAAATCTCTGCTGCAAAAGCTGGACTGCATGGTCTGTTCCTCCACCACTCAACCCTCTGTTCACTTGAGCTCTCAGCAGATAGAAGCAGAGAAATACCAGTTAGCTTCCCCCTTGGTTCCATGCAGCTCTCCTCCATGATCCCACCATGTCCACAGCCATGTCCACAGCCCGAGCAGCTCCCCTTGCACAGGGCACAGAGAGGGAGACAAGACAGGCTTCATCAGAGAGATCCCTGAATACAAGCAGCAGTTCACCACCTACCCAGACAGGGCTTCACTGACATTATCATCTTCCTCCTCCTCCTCCTCCTCCTGGCAAGCAAACAAACAAAAACCCACCATGACATCTCATTACATGGGCAGGTCTCTGCCAGGAGCAAGGCTGGGCTGCTCAGACCCTGTCCAGCCCCTTCACAAGACAGTCACTACCAAGGCACAGTACAAAGGTTTCCCACAAGCAGTGGGGGAAAAACTGCAGTGCTGGGTTGCCAGAACCTTCTGGGCTTGGGCAAACAAGGACAGACAGGCCATAGCTTGTCCCACATCCCCTCCAGGTGCAAAGCCCCAAACACAAGCTGTGAGCATGGACCATGCTGACAGAGCTGCTGACACAGTGCACTTCTGCCCAGGGACTGTGGTGGGTGGGCTGGAGAGGCAGGCAGACACTACCAGGAGCAGGCTGCACACGGGTACAACCCCAAGCACTGCCTGGCTGGACTTACACTGGAAGCATGAGGACCAAGCATCCAGAAATTCCCAGACAGGGACATAGTGAGAACAGTATGACAATGCTCCAAGTGCTGTGGCCATGCATGAGGGGCAGTGCAGATGGGCTGGGCTGAGCCTTAGCCCATGCTGGCAGGATGATGATCCAAGGGTCCTCTCCTTCAGAGGCAGCTCTCACCCCAGCCATGAAACCAGGTGTGCAGCCCACGTCCCGGGTCCCTGTGTGACAGGGCCAGCAGTGTAGGGCTGAGGTTGCAGCAGCACTGGGCCTGACAGCAGAGCTCCTGGACCCCAGACACCAAGGAACTGCACCTACTGTGTGAGCCACACATCACAGTGCACCTCCTTGCATCAGGCTGCCATGCACGATGGGGGCTGTGCAGGTATCAGCAGGGTTCTGGGAGGGCAGGAGCAGGGAGCTGCAGAGGGGCCACTCTGTCCCTGCCCTAATTCCAGACAGCCCTCGGCATGGGCCTGACTTGCACATACTGTACCCCAAAGTGGTGTGTGAAGGGAGTGCTCCCTGGGGGGGCTGGCTCACAGGGTCTGCTGGCCTCACTGCTCTCCAAGACACATGAAGGGTGAAGGGGCTGATCCTGCCTAGAGCCTGGCACAGGGCAAAAGCAGCAGAGTTAGTGCCTGCAACCTGCAGAAAGCCCAGCTGGGAATGTATAGGCAAGACTGTGGGTGAGGAACAGGGAATCTCTGCTGTGCTGGCAGGAGGGTGCAAACAAAGGTTGCACCCCCCTGTTGAGGGGTCACTGCTCAGGTCAGGTACCACCAGCCCTGAGCTGTGCTACAGCCCAGGCAATGCACAGCAGTTCAGCAGCTACACCTCCCACCCCAGATGGGGGAGCAGAAGATGGGGGAGCAGCAGAGAACACAACCATAGGGACAACATTCTCCCTGCTTGGTGTGTGTCACCAGAGAGACACTGATTCCAGAGCTATGTGAGATACATCTGAGAAATTCCCCCTACCTGCATGTGTTGCTTCCCAGAGATCCAGTGCCATCTGAAAGGCCTGGGCCACAGTCAGAGTCACAGCCTGGGCCTGTGTATGTGAAAGAGAGGGAATGCCTGCTTCCACCTGGGCTCTCAATGCAGGATAACCCCACTGCCATGAAATCTGAGACCCCCCAGCATCCCTTGCTGCCTTTCTCTGCAGAACACACAGATGGAAGGCCAGAGCTCAGTTCTGTGTCTGTCTCCCCTGGGGGCCAGCCACCCCCAAGAACAGACCCTCAGGAGCTGGGACAGGAAAGCCCCCTTTGCTCACTCCCTGCCTGTGCAGCACATGAGCACACCTGATCCCAGGCTCCAAATCCAGCTGAGGCTCACACAGGTAATGGCCTTCTCTTGCTGAAGGGGAAGAAAGCTGGCCCTTGCTCCCACCCATACCTCATGGAGCCAAGAGCAGAAGGTAAGTGCTTACAATCTTCTTCTTGGGTGAGAGGAAGGCATGGCACTCCAGTGCCCCGCTCTCCTGGCTCTGGGCAACATAAGCAAAGACTTTGTTCTGCAGCTTGTCTGTTGTGCAGTAGGAGATCCTATGGGCAGAGAGGAGCTGTCAGGACAATCTGGGACCCTGGTATGGCACTTCTGCTGCACTGCCAGCACACCAGCAAGCACTGCTGACAACCTGAGGCTTTCACCTGCCTGAGCTGACCAGGCAGCCCAAACCCCCAGCAAGGGCCAGAGGCTGCCTGGTACCTGCAGCAGGTAAGAGATCACTGCATCCGCAGGGACTCCTTCCTGTGCCATCCCAGAGTGCCCTGTAGTTTTCTGATGGCCAGCTCAACCTAGTGTGTGAATTCAAGCACTGGGACAAGAGGAGCACAGAAGGGTGGGTGATTGCCTCCAAGGACACAGCTGGAGGCCAGGCGGAGGGATGGTCTGACCTGGCACATCAGCTCTGGTGCTCAGACCTACATTTTGCAGCAAAGAGATGTCCTGTCTCTGCTTCCCATCTAGGCACCAGACTGCCCCTCACACCCAGCACCCACAGACACCCAACCCAGCCAAAGGACAAGTGGCAGCAGGAGAAATCAACATCAGTTCTCACAGCAACTGCCTCCAGCCTGCCCAATAAGCTGCAGCCAGAAGGATAGTCCCATGGCAGTGGAGGCAGACATGCAGTACTGTCCTAACTGTGGGGTCCTCCAATCACAAGCCTCAAAATCCTGCTGAATGCCAGAATAGAGAGGCAAGGCACAGGGAAATGATGGATGGGCTGATGAACTCAAGACCACCCAGGACCCTGCCTACACTCAGCCTCAGGCAGTGCTGGGAGCACAGCAGAGAGGGGACAGACCTCAGGGAGCCAAGGAAAGACCTAAGCTTGAAGGTACTGCTGACAGAAGGCCCAGCCCTCCCTGGCTGCTTAAATTCCCATCAGTCTTCAGCTGGCTGCTGGGGAACACCCAGCCCATACTCATGACATGCCCACCTGTAGATGGAGATGTTCTCCACCATCTCCTTCGTGTCTGCATCCTGCAGTGAGATGCCCCTTGGAGATACTGTCAGAATCACCTTCTGAAACTTGCGAGCTCCAACCCGTGCCTGGCAGTGGAAAAACACCAGCAACCTCTGCAAACCTGGCAAGGGTCTTCACCTCACCCCCTTGCTGGAAGGAGCCCCACAGACTCTGTACAGTATCACTTGCTTGGATACTTGCTGCAAAGACTCCTGATGTAGGGATGGGACAGCAGAGTCTGGCAATCAGGCATGCCCTGCACAGAACACTCTTCAAATCTGTTCACTCTACCGCCACACACACAGGGAGGGACAGACCCCACTTCTCCCAGTACTTCACCCTTCTCTCTGTGCTGTGGCAGGCACAGCTCTCCTCCCAGCCAAGTTCAGGTGTGGGAGCAGGTGGCTGGGGCTGTCCTGCAGGAAGACAGCTTCCCCACAGCACACAGGCAGACAACAGTAGCCTCCTGCATGCCACCCTCTTCTTGGGAAGGGCACAGTTCCTCACTGGAGTTCAGGGCTAAGGCACAGACACTTCCCTGTGCAGGGTCTGGGCTCTGACCACACACACCAGGGCCCCAGGACTGGGTCTCACCGTGGCCACGATCCTGCGGATGGCAGCAGCAGCCATGTCTTCTCCTTTTGGTTTTTCTACCAGTGTCATGCCCAGATACTTGAGGGTGAAGCACATCCCCTCAAGCAGTGGCTCCTGCATATCGGCCCAGCTCTCTGGAAGTTCTGCAAAGACAAAAGCCCTTAGAAGCCATGTGCCAGCAGCCCCACAGCTAGTTCTGCCAGAGCCACCCCAACCATGGCTCCCAGCAGCAGTGTTGCTTCCTGCTCCCAGCAGGACACTCTCCTGGCTCTGTGACACTCTCATAAGAGGAACAGGAGTGGGCAGTTCACCCTTGAACCTTTAGTCCTCTAAAGTCCTCTGGAAGTCAAGGCTCTGTCAGCACTGACAGACACCTCCTGCATATCTGCACAGGGCTGAGAATGTTGCAGCCCTCACTGCTGTCTGCAAAAACCTTGCGTTCCTGGGTCTCATCTGTTTCATTACAAACAAAATGTTCTCTGTAGTGCATTCATCTCAGCCACCTGAGCTGCTGGCACGCCTGAAGAGCAGCAGCATTCACTGCCACGCTGAGCTCAAAATTCCCAGACTGGCCCAGTGTAAGCAAAGCCAAACCCCTTGGCATCTCATCTGCAGCTGCAGGGTGCCAGGGCAGGACCAGCTTAGTCAGCAATTGTGGTCCCAGCTGGAATGACTGGGAGGCAACTGCACCACAGATGCTTTGTTAAGAAAGAGATGGGATTGCCAAGGTATGTACTGTTCACATTAAGCTAATACTTTTCAGGGTTATTTTCACCTCTTCCCTGGGATTTGCTCCCTGAGCATTACTGGCACACTTGCAGAAGGGTCCAACTCATAATTAGAATAATCTGAACCCACAGGGAAATCAGGAGACCTTATTTGCACAGCATACTCTTCCACAAGTGACAACTATCAGGGAGGCTGCCTGGTGCCATGCAGGCACCAGTGAGCTCCACCCCGGGCAGAAGAACTCTGTGCCTTTCCAAACTCTGGGGACAGTCCATGTATACCAGGGCTGCCAGGGCAAGTGCTGGTGCTCCAGCAAAACCTTGGGCAGCTGACTGAGAACAGCCAAACGCGGCCCTCCTGTACCACAGGGTACCTGCAGAGTCATGGACTCATGGAGCAGTTTGGGTGGGAAAGGACCTTAAAGCTCATCCAGTTTCATTCCCACAGGCAGGACACATTCCACTAGACCAGGTTGCTCCAAGTCCCGTCCAGCCTAGCCTGGAACGCTTCCAGAGATGTGTCCAGGAGTCGGTCTCGGATCCTGCCAGGCCGCAGACAGCAGGGGCTGGCCTGGCACACTCGCAGAGGACCAGGCGTGGCAGCCCAAGGGGCCGAGGCCCGCGTAGGTCCCCGGTGCAGTCCAGCGTGTTGCAGCGCCTGGCACGGCTGGTCTGGCGCGGGCGGCCTCGATTCACAAGTGGGGCAGGAGGCGACAGCCCAGGGAGCGGGGCAGGGAGGGCTCGGCGAGGAGCTGCAACGCTACGGTGCCCCGGCCGGCAGTGCCCAGCCCCTGGGGCCGGACCCCCCGCCTCCCCGAACCCGACTACCCCTACGGCCGCTCCGGCCCTCAGCCCTCCAGGCCCCTCAGACTGCCCTGCTGCAGGCAGGGGTCGTACTCCCAGCCCGACTGCGCCGAGCTTCGGGCTCCCCGCCCGGAGCGATGCCCGGCCCCGACCCCGCGCCCGTCCGCACTCACTGCGCCGCCGGCGGAGACCCAGACCGTGCCGGGCGAGGCGCGGGCTCCGCAGCACGGCGCGCCCCGCCGCCCGCAGCGCCTCCATGGCGGAGCCGGGATGGAGCCGAGCCGATCCCTGCCGGTGTGAGGGGGGTCGGTCCCCGCGGGCTCGACGCGCTCGCGTCAGCGCGGCGGAGGCGGCGGGGTTGCCACGGCAGCGGGGGCGGAGCGAGGCGGGCTCCGCAGCGGCGGCGGCGGCGGCGGAGCGGGCCCGTGGGACCACCCCGGCCCCGGGGGACCATCCCGGGCCCGGGCCCGGCGGAGGGCGCGATGCAGCTGCGGCACGTGCGGACACTGCTGGCCCCGCAGGTCGGACCGGGCCGGGCCGGGCCGGGTTGGGGGTGTCGGGCCGCGGGGGAGCGGGCCGGGCCAGACCGGGTCGGGGAGAGCGGCCCTGACCGGTCTGGGACGCGTAGCGGCGACGCTGAGGCTGTAGTGTGACCGCTGAGCCGTGTGTGCCCGCAGGACGGGACGGCGCGGGTGACCTGCATGGCCTGGTCCGCCAGCAGTGCCCGCTTCGCCGTGTGCACCGCGGAGCGCGTGGTGCTGCTCTACGACGAGCAGGGCGAGCGGCGCGACAAGTTCTCCACCAAACCGGCAGACGCCAAGGTGAGCGGGGCCGGGCCCGGGCTGGGCATGGGCCGGGCGGCGCTGGGGAAGCCGGCCTGCCTTCCCACCGTCACACGGACCCTCTCCGCAGTACGGCAGGAAGAGCTACGCTGTCAAAGGCATGGCCTTCTCCCCGGACTCCACTAAACTGGCCATCGGGCAGACAGACAACGTTGTCTACGTGTACAGGATCGGCGAGGAGTGGTGAGTGTGTGGTGAGGTCCAGCATTCCACCCTGCCATGGGCCCCCATAGCCTGATCCTCACCCTGGCACACGCTGCAGTGCCCATCAGCTGGCCCAAGGGAGCCACACAGGTGTCCGTGGGGAGCAGCAGGTGAGGTTTCCTCGGCAGGGCCCTTAGAGAGCCCGGGCTGTGCATGCAGCTAGCTGGAGCCTGTGTTGCCATCATGTGTCGCAGCTGGGCACTGATGGCACACACCTGCCCCACTGCAGCCTCATTTGCTGGCAGGAGTTGTGCTAACCATACACAGAAAAGCAGTTCACCAGGAGTTTGGAAGCTCAGAGACTCTAGGGATCTTTTTGGTTTTTGCCTAAAGTTGTGATAGACTAGCAGCACACATGACTTCAATGAGCTGTGGTTGGCAATATCAAACCAGACTGCATATAAACAGTAGGGTGATCAGAATGTGTAGGGTTGCAGATAGTAATTTTTGTTTATATTTTTCTGCAGGGGTGACAAGAAGGTGATATGCAACAAGTTCATCCAAACGGTGAGACCCAGACCTCTGTTTGACTTCATTTTCTCCAGCATATGTAGGAAAAGAATGAAAGGTCTCTCTGCTCATACAGGTGTACTTGGCCAAACTGTACTTGACCTTTAAAGATCTTAAGAGAGTCTCTAAATGCTGAGGCACATATTGCTCATCAAGCTCCAGAGGTGTCCTAATGCCTGGGTACAACCGAGTAAATTGTTGAATGATCAATGCAGTCAGTTACAAAACTTTAGGGACTACTTTAGGTGTCAGTGGACAGACTGTTTTAAGGGAGTTGAAAGGGAAAAATACGCAACACTCAGAGCCCAAGTATTTTTCACAGGTTTGCAGCTCTAAACTCCAAGATGCCTTATTAAACAAAATGTAAAGTGTGCAGAATTCAAACTGTGCAATTTCCACATGCTCAGTTGCCTCAGGTTTGTGATTTCTGTCAGGTTTGCTCCTTGGCTACCTCTGTGTTCTGCTGCTCTGGCTCGGCCTGCCTGTGTCAGAGAGCAGTCTGCCCAGTAGGTGTATGCCAAGGCTTGCCCAGAAATCTGTCTGGAAAAGGCAAAGGTGTTATGAATTCCTTGCACAGAAAGCCATCACAGTGAGAAAATGCAGTCCACTGACTACTTCTACCTTCAGAGGCAAAAGTCCAGCAGCTGCCCCAGGCTTTCCAGGCAAGTGCCATCACCCCATAGTCTCTGTGTCACCAAGAAAGTTCTCTGGAGGGTAGGAGGAATCATCCTTCATGTACAAAGCCCCAGAAGACATAGACAGAGCTGCTCCTGGTGGAGTTGCTGGAGTCTGTGCCAAGCTTTCTCAAGCTGTCTCTCAGGTGGAGGGTAGCCTCAGCCTCTGGGCTGAAAGCTTTCATCTCAGGGTTGGGTCATGGCCTGCCACTGTGGCTGCTCTGACAGCTGCAGGGAGCACAGGGAACTCTGTCTCTGTGACAGGAAAGCTGCTGGTCAGCCTCTGTTTTGTCTGCAGTTGAGCTGCTGCACTGAGTGGTCATGAGAATAGAGTGTCATGAGGAAAAGAGAGCAACAGGGGCTTGGTGTCCATTTGTCCCTTTCCTGAACAGGGTGGCTATCCCAGGTGTGGGCACATTTAGCCTCCCTGCAGAGCTCTTTCCTTGTGTACTACTTGCTGCCTGCCCCTCCAGCTGCCAGCCCAGTGGGGGCCTGATGGCCTCTCACAAGCTCAGATGCTGTGCATGGCACATGTACAGGATTTTGTATTTTTAATGTAGAAATTCAGGATTTTTTTGTTTCATTTCTCATTTCCCTGTGCCTTTTCTATCATTTGTAACACATGAAATCCTTTATTTTTTTTCTGGTGCTGTATGTCTGGGGTTTTTACCACTGTGTCTGGATTTTCTCCTGTAACTAAATACTGTTATTTGCAATTTTTGAAATGTTCAGTCTATATGAGAGATCATTTGTTGAGCCCTCTCCTGCCACTGGGCTCTCTCACACACACAGTGATCCCAGTGTGTGCTCACACTGGCAAGCCAGGCCTCTTGCTGAGGGCCAGGAGGACAAACAATGAGCACATCACCACTGTGTGAGGCTTGTTCCCAAGCTTTTGTTGTGTTAGAGTGGAAAATAAGTCTGACAGATAGTGAGGGAAACACACAAATTACTGGGGAATAGAAGTAGTGAAAATGGGTCTTGGTCATTTGTTGGACATTTAAATTATGAACAGTTTGGTTACCTTGAGACATTTTGTTGTCTGATTGTAGCTGTGTTTGCTGATATGAATGATCAGAGCAGGGATGGAAGACAAGATAAATAAATGAGGAATGGATAAAAGCTGATATGTATCTTAAGCAGTCCCACATGCTTAAAATGGGACAGAGAGCCAGTGAGGCTGGTGCTGGTGGCACAGTGCCAAACACCAGCCTTCTTACTGACTGGAGGGTAGATGCAAAGGGCTTTCCTAAACTTTCTTGGCCCTCTCTTACAGTTGGGTTTTGTGGTCAGCTTTATTCATTCTGACTCCACCTCAGATTTTGAGAATGCCTTTGGTTTGGATTTAATGAGCCTGTTCCTGCCTGATCTACTTGGTAGCATCTAATAACCATCTTATTTGTCACTGAAAAAATAAACACTATTTCTTATTCATCAAATAAAGATCCAATGGACAAGTATTTTCATATCTATTACAGAAGTTGTCACAGTGAAATTATTTTTATATTTTATACTTGTTGCAAAAAATCTTTTAAAACAGCCATGATTTTATACATTTACCAACAGCATGTGGCAAGCCAAGCAATGCTCAGTAATACTCACAAAAGAGCTCCAAACTGAACACATCCCTATAACTTTTTTGGCCTCCCATAGTCCTGTCCTCAATTACTTTGCCCCAGCTCACTTTTATCTAGTTTAGGCTTCAGTATGAAGTCAGGTTTGTCCAGTATCTTCAGCTACTGTAAGGCCTGTCCAAATGCCCCATCCCTCCTGCCTGAATAGTGTCTGCTCATGAACTATTTTAGGTGGCAGTGGGGCAGGAAGCTGGGTAGGGTAGAGCTCTTACCTCTCTTTTTCCTTCCTCCTTTGCAGAGTGCTGTGACCTGCTTATTGTGGCCAGCAGAGAATATCATTGTCTTTGGTCTTGCTGAAGGAAAGGTAGAGAAACTTGTTATTTGTGTGACTTTCTTTCCCTTGTGGGGTCTGCCAGGGTCTGCCAGTGGCTGGGCTGAGGGGTAGGAGCCATCACTGGGTGGTGGCACAGTAACAGCAGCAGAGGGTTACACTGTGGACTTGAATTTTCTAGTTCACAGTTAGTCCCTGGAGGTTCTACTGGATCTTTTGCATCTTTCTCCAAACTTTTCTAGAAATGTGGAAATGTGACTCCAGCTTTTCCACTTCTATAACATACTGGGAGTCAGTGAGCTTCCTGTGATTTCTTTCCCTGATGGTGAACAAGGAATGTTACTTACACTGGAGGTGATCCACATTCTACCGATGAAAGCAACACTGATCATTTTCTCTTTCTCAGGTTCGTTTAGCGAATACAAAGAACAACAAGTCTTCCACCATCTATGGGACAGATTCCTATGTGGTCTCACTAACTTCCAAGTGAGTATGTCATTGCTTTGGCCTGCCCTGCTTTGGCTCAGTCTCACACCTGCTGCTGGCTTGGAGTAACAGGGACCAGTGTGGGAGCTTGCCAGTGTTCTTCTGCTGTCACGTTGTTGTCAAGATAATAACATTCTGTGCTATCCAGAAGGAATTCCTTCCTAAAATCTGATACCTGGCTATGCCACACGGGCAGTCTGGTTGTTCTTTAAACACAGTTCAGGATGAAAGTCTCCATGAGCTTACTTATGTTCATTGATGTATTTGAATCTGTGACTTTGTAAGGATTACATTTGTCTGCTTCATCGAAGTAATAACTAACATTAATCATGTTTAAGGGCTAAAAAAGTAACATCATTCTGCCAGATAAAACCTTTGACAAGGCTGTAATCAGGAAAATAACCATAAAGTGCAATTTAAAATTATTTTCATTAATAAGAGGTCATTTCAACTACTTTAGTATTCTTTACAAAAAAATTGAGATGTGTCATGGTCCTAGGAGTTGAATTTTCACTAAATGCTGTCATTCTGGTGACAAGTACATGATTGCTGGATTGCTACAGTGTCCATAGAATTTGTATTCTGTTCTTGAATCTTCTAATCATCATTAAAAAGTATTTCTCTGGGTATATGGTTTTCAGCCTGTTTCTTTTTCTTTGCTCTCTTCTCCCTGCTTGTGTCCAGAAGCACAAGACATCAATGCTATAAAAAATGGACTTAGGCCTGGAGTTTTTGCCCAGGTGTTTTTTTGCCTGCATTGTGTTTCTTTTAGGGATTCCCAGTATCATAATACCCAGCCTCACTTCTGTAGCAGTTCCAGTGCAAGAGCAGTTTGATGCACATTGCTGTAAGCACTTGTGAGCAGAGTCATTATTCCGCTGAAGGTCACTTAGCTTCCGGGTTTTAGTAATACAGAAAGTTTTTTATTGTGATTTTACATGGTGAAGACACTTAACTGGTCACTTTCTTTTCCACTCTGGGTTCTTTTGTCTGCTTTCCTTTTACAGACACTGGCACAAGTACTCATCTGTCTTGTCTTTGAGGAATGTTCCTTTGATGAGGAACATCAACCATGACCCTGGGAATGGCTGCTCTGGGCAGGGATATGAGTATGAAGGTGCAAGTCTTCCTGTAACATTGCATCATCCTGTGTGTGTTTTTCTGCAGTGTGTCGGGGAGAGGAATCCTGTCTGGCCATGCAGATGGAACCATAGTGCGCTTCTTCTTTGATGATGAGGGCTCAGGTGAATCACAGGTACCAAAGATCCTTCTCAGTGAGCAAAATTCCTATTTGCACAGCCTGCTTCCCAGCTCCAGAGCTCTGGAAAGGGATCAGGCTGCGGAGAGAGTGGAAGTCTGGAGAGGAGCTGCAGGCTGTGCTCGCTAGCAAAGGTTTTGGGAAGCATTGATGGAGGCAGAACAGTGATTAGATGTGTTGGAATACACTGAGGGCAGTGGTAAGGGGGGAATTCATGTTTTTGTGTATGAGGCATAAGGGTGTTCAGGTGTTTGGAAAGATCTGATATTCAAGTGTCCAGGAGAATGATGCTTGAAGAGGCAGGGTTCCATGGAGTGGCTGCTATTGTCCCCACACTTAGTCGGGTGTAGTTACCACAGTTAATGTTGAATCTCAGGCTCCAATTTTGTCCTTGGACACCCAGCATTTCTCCAGAGCCTCCTGCTCCTCTGTGCCAGGAGTCTCTCTGTGCTTCAGGCTGTGGCGAAGGGGATGCTGTTCTCAGATCTTTTGTCTCCAGCTGAGGCAGTTTGAGCATGGCTGCTCTCTGCCATGCTATCATGAAGATCCATCTATACTCTGCTGTGTTGGGAGTTCAGTCTCAGTCTGGTTAATGGTATCGGTCTTCTTACTGGCATTAGAATTCTTCTCACACAGTTAATGAATGTAATAGTTGATAAATCTCTCATTTCTGGTTTTTCTTCCTTCAGACTAGGCAGGCAGGCAAAGCTGCCCCCATGAACTGGGCTTTGCAGAAGGTCCCATGCTGGGATAGCTGAGCCCAGAGGCCAGCTGGGAGTTGGGGCCATTCACATGTTCAGGGTGTTCTTGTCTGTTGCAGGGTAAGTTGGCAGTGCATCCCTGTCCTCCTTACGCCCTGGCCTGGGCTTCCAGCAGCATTGTGGCTGCAGGCTGTGACAAGAAGATTGTCGCTTACGGGAAGGAGGGCAGTGTGATTCAAACCTTCGACTACAGCCGGGACTCGTCAGAGAAGGAATTCACCACAGCAGCCACCAGTCCCAGCGGCCAGTCCATTGTCCTTGGCAGCTACGACAGGTACCGGTACCTGACGGAGAATTCTCCTCTTTGTAGTCCTTCCTTTGGCAACCAAACACAGTTTTTAATGTCTCTCGTATCTCCTCTCTCCCAGGTTACGGGTTCTGAACTGGAGCCCCCGACGCAGTGCCTGGGAGGAAGGCAAGCCCAAAGAAATAGCTCACCTGTACACCATCACAGCTTTGGCGTGGAAGAGGGATGGCTCGCGGATCTGTGCGGTTGGTGTCATCAGTCAGGAGGCATGAGCCCTCAGGTGTCCCACCAGGGGGATGTTTGTGCATGGAAGCAACATGGTGTGCTCAGGGGAAGGCTTTGAACATGGTTATCCAGGTCTGGTCACACCTCACCCAGGGGTGCAGGGCAGGCTCTGAGGCCAGGACCTTTTGCTAGGGACCTGCTGCAGTCAGGTGTGCCAGTGTGGAGCTGCAGAACCTTCTGGATGCTGGTGTGATGGCTCACTGGTTGCAGCAGCCCTTCTCTTTTGTCAGAAGCATGATGAGGTCAGCATAGCTTCTCCAGAGCAGTCTCAGGAGCATTCTTTCCTCTGGGCATTCATGAGAAGCTGTATACAAACTGACCTGCTAATCACATTCTGTGTTTCTGTGTTGTGTTTTCAGTTCAGCCTTCTCTTTCTTCAACCTTTAACCATCAAGCTTTAATCTGCCTTTCTCTAAAGTTAGATTATTCTTTAAATCTCTTTAAATTCATCTTTCTGCATATTTTCTGTAGTAAGTTGACTAACTTGAAACACTTACATTATTTATTAATGATGTTATTTATGACTTTTCTTTATTAGTTTTTTTGTGGTTTTGTGTTAAACAATCAAGAATCCTTGAAATATTTTCAGACCAAGAATTATTGAACATGTGAACAAATATTTTCAGAGAAAGGGAAGGGACTAAGGGATAAGAGATCAGTGGAAAGAAGGGGGATGTTATAAAGAAAGAAATGAAGGTGAAAGGATTCTTCTGGAAGGAAGGCTGGGAGGCTGGGAGACGCAGAAGTGGGAAACTGAGAAGAATAATGGCAAAGATGAGGATAAAGGTGGTTTTTAACCCCACCTCCTCCCATCCCAGATTCATGCCAGCATTTGGTAATCTTCATTTTTCTGAGAATGGCTCAATCTTTCTGTTGTCTAAAGAAAGCCAAAATAGGGCTGGTCCTCCTGCATGTGGGTGCTTGAAGCTTGTTCTCCAGAGCAGCTGGGACCAGTGTGTTTGAGCCTGACCTCTGATCCTCTTCAGGTAAGCAGGGTCTGGAATCTCTCTCCTTAACAGAGTTCACTGAGCACATGTGTTTTTGTCCCCAGGGTACACTGTGTGGAGGAGTTGAACAGTTTGACTGCTGCCTTCGCAAAACCATTTACAAAAATAAATTTGAGATGACATATGTGGGACCAAGCCAGGTAAGAGAGTATCTATTGAGGCATGGAATTCCTGATGAAAATGAGATGTTTGCTTGAACCAGGCATGTTTGAACTTCTGTGCCTATGGTTTGTTCATACCAACTTGTTGAGAAAGGCATGAGGGATATGCCTGTGACAGAGGGCTAAGACTGGGTGGGAATCAGATAGCATAAGAGACCATGGAATTCATTTCCTGCCTTGTGAATATTTGTGAGGTACCTCCATGTCAAGTGCAGACTTCTAAAGTGATTTCATTTCAGCCAAATTGACCTTCTTGAGAATGTGGCAGTAAGGGTGAGCTGGCAGCCTGGGCACCCCTGTGCAGTCAGGGGAGAAAGTACAGGACTCTTCAAAGGAGGCTTATCCTTGGGGGCCTGAGTGGGTCTCCAGTTAGGCTAGTAACTTGTAAATGGCAAAAGTAAGAATACCACCTGTCTACTACAGCTGTCATCCTATGCAAAAGGAATGGTAAGGTTTTTAAAAGAAGCAGAGGGAAATGATGGGGATATCTAAATATCCTAGTATCATCTGTTCCTTAATCTTCCATGGGGCAAGAAGTCTGTGCTGTTCCTCTGTGCATGGCCTCATATTGCTTTTCCTCATTTTCACCAGGTCATTGTGAAGAACCTCTCCACAGGAACCCGAGTTGTGTTGAAATCCCAGTATGGTTATGAGATTGATGAGGTGAAGATCTTAGGGAAGGACAGGTACCTGGTGGCCCATACCTCAGACACGTTACTGCTGGGTGATGTCAGCTCCAACAAGCTCAGTGAGGTACTGGAAAATCGGTGGCATTTCTGGAGTGTCACAGGATGTGATTTCTGCATGGGATCAATCCCTCTTTTCAAAGAATCATAGAACAGTTCAGGTTGGAAGGGGCCTTGGGAGGTCTCTTAACAAACTTACTGCCCAAAGGGAAGTCAATATTAAATTCAGATGTTGTTGCTCAGGTCCCACAATTTCTTTAGTCCTCTATTCCAATGCTTTACTGTACTCATGGAGGAAAGCATTTTTCTAAGTCATCTTGGTATTTTGAATGCTGTTTTATGATCATTTTTCATACTTGCACTCTGCATCTGCCAAAAAAAGCCTGGCATCACTGTATTAGAGGTTTCCTAAGCCTTCCCTTCTCCAGGCTGGAGAAGCCAAATTCCTTCAGCCTCTCTTCACAGTGTAAGTGCTTTGTTCCCAACCATCTTGATGGCAGTGTGCTGAACTTGCTCCAGTTTATCAGTCTTTTTTGTACATGGGGGCCCAAATCTGGGTGTTTTACATATATACATTCCACATGTGAACGTACAAATCTTAGTGTGTTTAAAAGAAACAAAAAAAAAAAAAAAATCAGAAAACAATTCATGGCTGCATCCCACAGCTTATGCCAGTGCCATTTCTGGTACCAGACAATTCACACAAAGTTGTCCATCCCCTGAGCCTCACAGTGCACTGAGTGCTGAGACTGCGGAATGTGGGCCACAGGCTTACGTCTAATAAAAGCATTAAATAGGCTTCAAGGACTTATTTGCTTTGTTCACCAAGTTGTCACATACCTTTAATCAGACTGATGGTAGCTAATTAATCTCTCTTGGAGTAGGAGCTCTGACTGGAGGTTTGTGCTGGAGAATGCTGATATTTGGTAATATGACTAAGAATTTGGCCAGAATGGAGCTCCCAGCTTTCTCTACATCTTACTGCACTGAGTTTTTCTTTTGATTGCATAGCTATACTCGCTTCTCAGAAAGAGCAAGAGAGATGTCCATTTGCTCTCTTGCTGTCTCAGTGGAGTTCCTTTGAAGCAGTAAGTTGGAGCTTGCACTCTGTGAGGGAAGAGGACTGCTGTAGCCTTGGCTTTCAGTTTTCTGCTCCTCTGGTCACTTGTCTGTTGTTACCACAGCAGTTATTGTATTATCCAGTGCTCTACACAAATTTCCAATCAGTTGTTCCCCCACTGGCACCGTGCTGATCAGCTATTGCTAGAATGACCCTAAAAAAAGGGGTTTCAGCTACATGTGGTGAGGAGATTCTGCTCCCACAAGTGGTAGCAGTGATTCTGTGGCTATGATTAGCAGAGGCAAAGGAGCTGTTTGGGTGCTTTTTGTACTAAACCTGTTCTGGGGAAGGTGGAGAAGGGCCTGTGAAGGATAGGATAGAGGGAGTACCTTGGTCCCATAAAGGCCTCTTGTTCAGAAAGCAGTAATGTACTATACAAAGAGAGCTGGAGTCTGAAACTGAGTGTAAAGAAGGGAGAGGAACATGTGGAATTTGCAAGCTGGGAATGACTGAAAAACAATGTTAGCAGCTAAAGTGATGGTATGATCCATTGTGCAGTGTAAGTCATGCTGTCTGTTATGGGAGCCAAAAGCTGGACAGGGGACCCCATCATCTGCAGACTGGTGCTGGTGGAACTGTCAGCCTCACCCCGTGCCATTGCTTTGTAGGTGGCCTGGCAAGGATCTGGGGGGAATGAGAAGTTCTTCTTCGACAATGAGAACGTAAGTAGGATGGGACAGAATGCTCCCCCTGAATGGTGTGTAGACTGTGTGTGCATCAGCAAGAAAAGTGTCTGCATTTCTGGAAAACCCTGCTTCTCAGCAGTTTCCTGGGTTTAGCCTCTTCATGCAGGTCCCAATCTGCTTCTTCCCTGTACTTGCCTTTTCCACATGCCAGCTCCAGAATAAACTCAGTGTGTGGACTGACGAGCTATATAAGTCAAAACCCTGAAGGAGAGAGAAGCAATAAAAGATCAGTGGCCAGAGAGGATGTTAGAGATACAGAATACAGCTGTCATGGGGAGAGCTTGACTCCTGCAGGACTGATAAGCCCAGGATTAAAATCTCCAGCCTTGATAAAAAGCTGTCAGTCACAGCAAAAAGACAAGACCAGCTCCTTAGTCATCCCAGAGTATTTAAATTTAGATTTGTGTGCAGCAGAGTTCATTCCTTTACCGTTCACTGGTAGGTGTGTTTCTGTAACTTTACTCTGAAAGTGTATTCCCCTCTCACCGTCAGGTCTGCATGATTTTTAATGCTGGAGAGCTGACACTAGTGGAATATGGAAGCAATGACATTCTGGGGTCTGTCCGCACAGAGTTTGTGAACCCTCATCTGGTCAGGTAATAGTTACATCTGCCTGTGTAACCAGCACAGGCAGTTAGTAGAGATCAGCTGTGTAACACTGGAGGTGTCCCATACTGTAGCATGCAGCCCCCAGACTCTTCTCACAGGGACCACTGGTGGGTTTAGTTGCCACGTTACTGACTGTCAGGTTTTAGAAGCACAAGAGCCTCTTTTCCTCTGATCTTGGTGCAGCCTGCCTTGGCTGTTGCTGAACCTCCTGTGAATGTTCTCAGGCAACTCTGCATCCAGCTGGTGCTGGTACAGCATCTTTAGGGGCTCAGCTGCCAGCAGGACCTCCTCTGTCCCTCCAAAATTCTATATCTCATGTTCTGATTCAGGAGAAGGGATGATCATGGACTGCTCAGAGCAATGTACCCAAGTGTTCTTGGGGACCCCTGAACCAGAGGGGCAGCTTTGGGGGGAAGCCATGGATCAGAGAGCTTTGTTCTCACTTGAGGCAGCTATAGCTACTGGGCAAGTGTCACAGGTCAGAGAACTGCCAGAGGCTCCATGTGCTCAGGGAAACTGCAGGGAAGTCAGGGAGGGACCCTGTGATTCAAATGTGAATGTTTGGAGTAATGAATTTTGGGTAATAGTCATTCACTTCAAATCAGTGTCCGTATCAATGAGAGACAGCAGCGAGGTGTGGATGAGAACAAGAGGCTGGCTTACCTGATAGACATCAAGACTATAGCAACAGGTGAGTGTGACCCTCCTTCCCCTTCACTGTATTTTGTCAGCCTTCCTTATTCCTTTCCAATTTTTGTGCCAGGCAGCACTTCCCTGAAGGTCCTCTGTGCATTCCCTGTACCAAGCAGCAGATTCTTGAAGTTCCTCTTTGCATTCCCTCTGCCTAGCAGCAGTCCACTGGAACCCAGGCTGTCCTGCTTTGGACAGGATGCTGCCTGTCAGGGACACAGCCATGGGAGGCTGGGACTGTGTCCTGGACCCAGACTCTGTGTTGCCTGCACTGCCCATGAGTTGTGCATGCTCACAGACAGTGGGAGAGAGCTGCTGCTGCTGAGAAGGCATCAAAATAAAATGTCACTGCTTTTTGGTGTCCTTGTCACAGTGTCTTTGCTGAGAATCTTGCCCTAAATAGGTCCCAGGTATCTGATTTCCTGGCACAGCTGTGGGTGTTGAGCACTTTGAGGTACATCAGGTACTGATACTGTTTCCTTTCTTTCCTTCCCAAGTGGACCTTGTTGGTGGCTACAACACTGGCACAATCAGTCATGACAGCAAGATCGATTGGCTGGAGCTCAATGAAACAGGCCACAAACTGCTCTTCAGGGACAAGAAGATGAGGGTGAGGCAGGCACCTCAGGCCATGTGGCAGGATGGTGTATGTGGGGAGAGGTAGACAGGTATGCCTGAATGGAGGGAGGCAGGTGAGAAGCACATCTGAAACTCTCCTGATTTTTTGCTTACTGCTCCTTTGGGGAAGATTGACCATGTCCAGATTGCATGAGCTGGCAATGTTGCATTCTTGAGTCATAGCTAATGCTGAGCTTAGTTACTGGACGTCATGCTTCAGCTCATCACAGCTGACAGTGAAAGTCATAGGTTCTTCCTCAGTACTTATGTCAGTGGTATTCACAAGTCCTGTCAGTCAGGTGAAGCCCCAGTGACTGGAGAAAGGAGAACATTGTACCCATCTTTAAAAGGAGTAGGAAGGAGGACCCTGGGAACTACTGACCTGGTAGCCTGACCTCTGGGGCTTGGAAGATCATGGAACAGATCCCCCTAGAAGCAGTGCTAAGGCAGATGGAGAATGGGAAAGGGATAGGGATTCAGGACAAGCAGGGCAGGTCATTCAGGACAGCCAGCATGGCTTCACCAACAGTGAGTCCTGCCTGATCAACCCAGTGGCCTTCTCTGATTCAGAGACCCCATCAGTGAGCAAGGGAAGGGCCATGGATGTCATTTATCTAGATGTCTGTAAAGCCTTTCACAGAGTCTCCCACAACATTCTTCTCTCTAAACTGCAGAGAGCTGGATGTGATGGTGGACTGTCTGCTGGATAAGGAATTGGGTGAACATTTGCGTTCAGAGGGAAGCGGTGACAGCTCAGAGTCCTGGTGGATGTCAGTGACAAGCAGTGCCCCTCAGGGGTCTGCATGGGCCAGTACTATTTTATATCCTCGTTTTGATACAGATGAAGGGGTTGAGTACACCCTCAGCAAGCCTGCAGATGACACCAAGCTGAGGGTGGAATGGCACACCTGAAGCACAGGGCTGTCCAGAGGAACCTGGACCAGCTCCCCTGCTGTGCCCATGGGAATCTCATGAGATGTAACAAGGCCAAGCATAAGTTGTGTCCTGAACCAATCCCACAGTGAGGGCAGCAGGGGAGGGTGGGCTCTGTTCCTCTGCCCTGTTTGGGTGAGACCCCCATCTGCTGCTTCCAGATATAGGGTCCCAGCTCAGGACAGACCTGGAGCTGCTGGAGCAAGTCCAGAGGAGGCTACAGAGGTGGTCAGAGGCCTGGAACACCTCTTCTATGAGGAAAGACTGAAAGAATTGGGATTGTTCATCCTGGAGAAGAGAGGGCTCCAGGGAGAACTTAGAGCCCCTTCCAGTGCCTAAAAGGCCTCCAAAGAAGCTGGAGAGGGGCTTTGTACAAGAGCCTGGAGTGAGAGGATAGGGAGGAATGCCTTCCCACTGCTAGAGGGCAGGGTTAGATGGGATACTGGGGAGAAATTCTCCCCTGTGAGGCGCCTTGGCACAGGTTGTCCAGGGAAGCTGTGGCTGCCTCGTCTCTGGAAGTGTTCAAGGCCAGGCTGGACAGGACTTGGAGCACCCTGGTCTAGTGGAAGGCGTCCCTGACTATGGCAGGGGGTTGGAACAAGATAATTTTTAAGGTTCCTTCCAACCTAAACCATTCTGGGGTTCTATGATTTTTCATGCCATTTTGATACAGACTGAAACAGGGACATTCTTGTTCTCTTTTGGTAGGTATCTCATGAGACTAGCACTGTTCTCTCTTCTTTTTCTCATCTTATCTAGGTGAGGACAAGGAATAGAGACAGTCTGGGACTTTTCAGTCACAAGATATCATATATATAGCAAAGTTATGCCATATGTCAGGTTACACCTTCCAAACTATGGTGTTTGGTTTGGGGCAGTGTGTTCCACAAACAACTGACCTCTCACCCTATTGGTCGTAGTCATTGCAACAGGACTGTGCCTAGGATGGAGAGGTCAGCCCAGAATTGCAGAGGAAGGCCCTTCTTGGTCCCCTGGTTTGTTTCCATGAAGGACTTCAGAGCCCATTTTCCTGTTCCAGCTCTGCAGCTGAGAGGGAACTGAAGTAGCACGAGGCACATTCTGATTTATATATGTCTGTGCCAAGCTCTGAGGGAGGCAAGAGCTTGAAATGCTGCAAGGGTTTGACAAGGTCTTATAGGAGTGTGTAAATAAGTATAAGATTTTAGCCTGTGTGTCTCGGGAAAGGTCCTGATGGGTGATGTCTGTTTCCAAGACGCCTGCTCATCTGCTCCTGTGGTGAGCTAGCAGCCCAGCCAGAAGCCCAGCTGAGCCTGTTCTCCCTTCCCTCTGCAGCTGCAGCTCTATGACATTGAGAGCAGCACCAAGACCAGCATTCTGAACTATTGCTCCTACGTGCAGTGGGTCCCAGGCAGTGATGTGGTGGTTGCTCAGAGCAGGAGCAGCCTCTGCATTTGGTACAACATTGATGCTCCAGAGCGAGTCACCATGTTTCCTCTGAAGGTAAAACTCTGCAGACTTTGATTGCCTCCTGCAGTTTCTTCTTCTTCCTCACGTGTGTGGGAGTAGCAAGGGTGGTATTGCAGAAGGGAGACAGAAGGGAACTGTTAGTTTCTTGTGGACAAAATACAAGCTCATTTGTCAACTTTGTGGCAGATATTTCTGGCAGAAGATGGAGCAAGGAGCTGCTTCATGGCTCAGTGCTCAGTGCAAGCCTGTTCAGAAGAGCCATGACTGGCAGAGCTGTTGCAGTGCTGCCCTCACACCCCTGAAACCCCACACACTTCAGATGAGCAGGGGAGTATTGACAGCTGGTACTCTTTCTAGGGGGATATTATAGGCTTGGAAAGGAGCGATGGAAAGACTGAAGTGATAGTATCTGAAGGGGTGAACACTGTGCCCTACACCCTGGATGAAGGCCTCATAGAGTTTGGAACTGCCATTGATGATGGGGATTATCACAGGTAAGTGCTGGATGTGCCAGTGGGGATGGCAGGTAGCTCATGTCATGTGCAGACACCTGGGAATCAGTGACCCATGAACAGCAGCAGCACAGCTTTTCAGAGTTGAACTTGAGACTCTCAGCATGATGTTGGGTGCCAGGTCTGGCTATAATGAACATCAGAGTCCTTCAGGAGAGATTTTTCAGCTTTTGCCTCCTTGCAGCTTTGTGGTTTCTACCTCAGGGAGAGACTGGCCAGTCTGGTCCCACAGACACCAACAGGGCTTTGCTGAAGGTAGCTGTCAATTAATTTCAGTGAATAAGAGTCTCCAGAGCAGCCAGATGTGAAGTGGTGCTTGGGTGCTTTTACTGCTGCCCTTCCAGGGATGGTAGCAGTATCATGGAAACATCTAGGAGCTGTGCAGAGTGAAAATTGACTGCCTGAAGGAAGTGCTCATGGCAGCTGCCTGGGGACACTCTTAGAGGGCTTTTAAAAGTGACCAAGGGGAAAAAACTTCACGTGTTCATAGCACTGTTGTGTCTTCAGAGACTTTCTCAGTAGGGACTTGTGTCAGACAGAACATTTTAGATTTGTCCCACACTGCTACAGCCTTCTGCCTCTAAGTACCTTAGCCCAGGTAGGAGTAACCTAGATGTCTGAATTTCCCCCTGCTCTGTCAGGCTCTGTGTTACACTGTCCTCCTCAGAGCTGGACACACCCAGCTGGCTTTGGTTTAGTGCCACTCTGGTTAGGAAGCTCCTGTCTCAGTCTGGGATTTTCTTCAGAGAGCTCTTCTGTCACTGAAAGTCTGCAAATCTCTGTCTCAAGGGCTGCTGCATTTTTGGAGACGCTGGAAATGTCCACAGAGACTGAAGCCATGTGGAAGACCCTGAGCAGACTGGCTTTGGAAGCAAGACAGCTGCACATTGCAGAGAGGTACATCACACCTTCATGGCTTTGACATGCTCTTTGCTGAATCCCAGAAACCAGGGTCCAGCTGAAGATGTGGCTCTGTGTATGGTCTGGAGTATTCCCTGCATTGGAGACTTACCTGTTCTCTGTGCCAGGCCATGGCTTTGCCTTTTCATCCCAGCTGGTAATGCCAGAACCAGGGCTGGGAACACCTCTGTCTGTAGCATAAATTTTTGTTGATGTTAGCCCAAAGCTGTGTATAGCAAGGACTCAGAGAGCTAACAGGCATCAACAAGCTTGAGGCATTGCTGAAGCCTGGGGAGGTGAAACATGAGCCTTGGTCTTGTTCCTGGATGCTCCCATGGAGCAGGGCCAGAGGGCACATCTGAACATAGCTCTTGGCAAAATCCTTCTCTTGAAGGAGGGCCACCCCACATCTCCCATTGCTGAGCTGAGTCTGCTGCCTGGTTTCTGATTTTCTTATCTTGGACCAAAAGTGGGCAGCAAAACCTGGGTATTGGCTAACTGCTTTGCATTTTCCAGGTGCTTTGCAGCTCTGGGAAACATGGCAAAGGCTCGATTTCTGCATGAAACCAATGTCATTGCTGACCAGGCAGCCCAGGAGCATGTAAGTGAAACTTTTCCTGCTCTGCAGAGCAGCAGTTTCCCTGTAGACACTTGCATGCACGTTATCTTCTATGTCCTTGCTCACCAGTGTCATGCTCCAGAGCAGTATCTCTTCGTGTAAAAACTGCTGACATTGTCTTCTGTCCACAGCTGCCAGGTCCCTCTCAAGGCTGGCCTTTTATACTGTCCTGGCTTGTCACTGCTGTGACTCTCAATTGCCTTTTGTTTCTGTAGTGACCCAGCCTGCACCTGCAGTGCCCTCCATGTTCCATTCTAGAGCCTGTTCTTTCCCTCAGCAAACTGAGCTTGCTGCTGTTGTCTGCAGGGTGGGGATGGCACAGACCATTACCTGGTGCGGGCCCGCTTGGCCATGCTGGACAAGAACTACAAGCTGGCTGAGATGATTTTTCTGGAACAAGTGAGTAAAGGAACAAGGAGAGGAAAAGGTTCTGTTTAATTCTGGGTGGGGAGGTGTGTGCCCTCTGCTGTAAGGGGAAAGGAAGATGTTGCTTGTTCCTAGCAGAAGAACTTTCTCCATGAAGTAGAAAAGGTATTCCTTGTTCTGAGGTGTGGAATTACCCTGAGGTGTAGGAAGAGTGTGAGGGAGGATGTATATCCAAGTAATGGAGACAGTATACTTTTCCAAGTGTTTTCTGCTCATCTAACCCTGCCTGCTGTGAAAGCTCCTTGGCAGTGTGTCTGCTCGGGTTAACACTTTGCTTTCCAACACAGAATGCCCCAGAAGAGGCCATGGACATGTACCAGGAGCTGCACATGTGGGATGAATGCATTGTGGTGGCCAAGGCCAAGGTACAGAGTACTGCTGCACTGGCCTATAGGCTGGTCTTGCTTGGTACATCTTCTGGTTGGGAGTCCATTCAGGGTCTGTTCTTTTCACCTGCCCTACCTTGCTTCTGCTTAGAAGGGCTCCAAGTAGAAGGTTGCACTGGTGTCAGTACAGACCTGGATGGACAGGGAGAAAAGCTACTGAAATTGGTTTAGGAGTATCTGTTCCTTCAAAAAAGAGTGGGTAGTGCCATGGAACACAGGGCTGGCGTTGTAGTTTCTGATAACCGGGCAACAAGAGGCCTGGTGCTATGACCAGAGCCTGCAGGAGGAGCTGGACAGTATCTCATCCTCCCCAGGACTCCCAGCTCTGCCTTTCTCCACAGGGACACCCCATGCTGGAGAAGTTGCGTCGGGGCTACTACCAGTGGCTGCTGGATACCCAGCAGGAGGAGAAGGCTGGGGAGGTCCAGGAGGGCCAGGGTGACTACCTGGCAGCCATCAGCTTGTACCTGCGGGCAGGGCTGCCAGCCAAAGCAGCACGGCTGGCCATGAGCAGGGACGAGCTGCTCACCAACGTGGATGTCATCGACAGGATCTCCACGGCGCTGATCAGGGGGGAGCTCTATGAACAGGTGAATGCCCTTCCCACTGGGCTTTCAGCTTAGGGGCATCAGGGCCCCTACCCCATCCTCTGCACCCCTGAGACACAGGGGGACTGAGCTGGAAGGTAGCAGAGGTAATTCTGGGTTGATGAGGTTGCAGTTAACGTTTATGAGGAAATCATCGCTGTACCCATTGTACATGGGTGAGGTCTAGAATTACTCTTATTAATCAGGAAAAAGATCACATCTGATTGGTGACATGTCTCCAGAATATAGTGTCGATAATAGTTAAGGAGTGGAGGAAGATGGGAATCAACAGGAACAGAATTGTGAATCTAACTGAAAATTTGATATCCCTGTGGAAATGTCAGTGCTTCCTCATATCAGAATAAAATATGGTGTGAGGATGGTCTAAATGGAAAAGTTAAGGAAGCAAAACAAAGGAGTTGAAGACTGTCTGTAAAGCCATGAATATCATAAAGAAGGGATGTGATTATTCTCTGTGTCTATTATTCTCTAATAACACCAAAAATAGATAACTTATTGTGAGGTGGCAGTTTTAAAACCAAAGGGGTTTTTTTCCCCATAGCACATCATGTTAATGTAAAAAAGCAGTGCTGACTCTGCCCACTGCTCAGTATCCTGGCCAACAGTGGCCTCTGGCAGGTGCTTAAGAAATAAGCACCTGCCAGAGGCACTTATTTTAAAAAAGCATAAAAAATAAAGAACAGGGCAGGCAAATACAGGGTGGCACTTTCTCTAGTGTGTTTTCATGGTGTTCAGCAGTTTGCAGCCTGTAATGTACCTGAACAGCTCTACTTCTGTGTTTGAGGGCTCTTGATAGATTTTACTTCTATGAGCTTGTCAAATTATTCCTTGAACCATGAGTAGATTTTAAGTTACAGTTTTGGCTATGTTCAGTTAGATGTTCTGTGAAAAAAAAACTGCTTCTTGTTAGCTTGCTTTATGTCTCCTTTATAAATTACATGTCTTTAATCTCAATTTCTCTTCATCATTTTCTGGCCATTTCAACACAAGACAACTTTGTACTTTTTCAAACCTGTCATCTTTTCTTAAGCTTTCAATTGAAAGAATAACTGGAGCTCCCAGTACTGGATGTTGTTACCAAAAGTATAAATAGTCCAAAAATTATTAGACAAATCACAGAGGTAGAGTCTGTCAAAAGCCATTAAATATGATGACATGAGGGCATCACAACAAACTCAGGCAGCTTCTACTGTGCAGGTTGTCAGAGATGGACAAAGAGAGGAAAGGCTCTGTTGCTCTGTTTTTACTGTTCTTTAGATGTGTGGTCTTGCCACCATTCAAATACTGAAGGGGATGAGCCTTTGGCCTTCCAGGATGGCTGTGCTGGGCTCAGTCAGCAGGAAGGACAATGGTCTTGGCTCATGCTGTCTTTCCTAGTAGCTGGTCAATCCCCATACACTTGGTTGGTGGGAAGGCAGAGCTGGTGGAGGAGTGTGCATGGAGCTGGTAGGGTGGGATGATGTGGGGGGGGGTGGCTCTGGAAACTGACAGCTTGTGTCTGTCATAGGCTGGAGACCTGTTTGAGAAGGTTGGGAATGCTCGAAAGGCTCTGGAGTGCTATGGCAAGGGCAGTGCCTTCCTGAAAGGTACTGTGCTCAATGTGTTCCTCCCACTCATCTCCAGCAGGAGCCTGGCTACTCTGGCCCAAAAATGAAATATTGCCCTGGAGCCTGGAGATGCCTGGATGCTCTGCAGCTCCCACCTATCATATCACTCAGTGTATTTTCACATAGTTGCACTTGCACATGCAGTCCCAGGAGAGTGTCTTGTTCCCAAGCCCTTGACCCAAGCCATGCTGACTGCAATAGCATGGCTTTGACCCAGCTCTCCACAGGGTCTAGGTTGCTGGGTAGCCCATGGGAGCTGGAGTGGCTTAGGCAGTCACCATTGCCCTCCTCCTGTGCCAGATCCAAGGCCCGTGTTTGCCCCACAGCTCTGTTTCCCTGCTGGCCTCAGCATTACAGCTCTTGTGTCCCTTACAGCTGTGGAGCTGGCTCGCCTGGCATTTCCTGCAGAAGTTGTGAAGCTGGAGGAGGCCTGGGGAGACCATCTGGTGCAGCAGAAACAGCTGGATGCTGCTATTAACCACTACATCGAAGCCAGGTGGGAGCAGGGCAAGGCTGTATAAGCAGCAGGGTACTGGCAGGGCATGAAGTTGATACCTTTGCCTCTGTCAGCTGGGGGTTTGCCTGAGTGAGCCCCCACTACCCCCCTTAGGAGTGCCCCACTTGCTTGTGTGCATCAGCTATTGATGCCTTCCCACATCTCTCCCAAGGTCTTACAGGGCTGATTGCTCTTCCCTGCTGTCCCAGTCCTTTCATCCCCCTTAGTACTGCCAGTTACTCAGCTGCATTATGCTGCTCTAACTCAGGAAGCTGAATCAGGCAGCAGAGCACTCTAGTCTCTCCTGGCTAGTGTAGCTAGAGGAGATGCCTGCTGCCTGGCTCTAAAGGCTGATGGGTTTGGTGCCAGGTGCTCAATTAAGGCCCTTGAAGCAGCTCTGGGAGCCCGGCAGTGGAAGAAGGCCATCTACATTTTGGACTTGCAGGACAAACAGACAGCAGCCAAATATTACCTCAAGATTGCCCAGCATTATGCAGCTCTGCAGGAGTATCAGGTGAGGCTACAGGCACAGTCACCACTGCTCAGTGTGTCCCTTGGCTGTATTGAGTGTGGTCCTTTCCTGGCAGGTTGCAGAGGAGCTGTACATCAAAGGAGGCCAGACCAAGGATGCCATCGACATGTACACACAGGCCGGGCTCTGGGAACAGGCTCACAAGGTAGAGTCAGAAGCCAAAGCTTCTGTGAACCTCACCCCTCTTGGTGAGATGTCTTCCATCAGCAGGTGGTAGTGCCTTGTGCACCTGATCTACCAGGACTCTTCCCAGATACGTGTGCAGGGACATCCTGGTCTTCTCTCTCTTACAGCCCCATGTGGGTGCACCTCTGGCACAAGTGGCCCTCTCCAAGAGCTGGTCCTGTGTGCTTTGTGACAGTGACAAATGACTGCCCATTCTTTGCAGAGTGTACAGCACAGATATATGTTTGTCAGATGGGAAGGAAATATGTTTTCCCTTCTCCTTCAGTGCCATGTGTCAGGAAATTGCTGCTGATTTCTCCCGTGTGCGTTCCTTTTGGCAGCTGGCCCTCAAGTGTATGAGCCAGGAGGAGGTGACAGTGCTGTACATAGCCCAGGCCCAGGAGATGGAGAGACAGGGCAAGTACAAGGAAGCAGAGAGGTGAGTTTCCTCCAGTCCTAGTGTCAGCCCAAGACTGAGCCCTGAAAAATTAGCTGTAGTGAGGAGAAGCCCTTTCCTGGGTTAGAGTGAGAATTTGGGACTGGGGTTTGGAATGATCAGAGGAACTTTCTCCACACACGGAGAACAGAGGCTGGTATTTCAGGATGTGGAAAGGTTTCAGGGGCTGGTCTTGTCCTTGGCTGAGCTGTTTGGATGTGCTTGTGCTGCCAGGCTGTACATCACTGTGAATGAACCCGATCTGGCCATCACCATGTACAAGAAGTGTAAGATGTATGATGAGATGGTTTGCCTAGTGGCCAAGTACCACAAGGACTTACTTGGAGATACTCACCTGCACCTGGGCAAGGTGAGTGCATCTCATGGCAGGGGATCAGCTAAACCAAGGAGGGGCAAGATTGTTGTTATGGACGAGGTTTTGAGATCACTTAAAAAAATCAGTGGCAAGGGTATGAGGAAAAGTCAGTTTTAATATTAAGTACCAAAGCAAACCAAGTTTGTTGTCAAGATTCACTGTACTACTTACAGGACAGCTAAGGCACAACAAGGAGAAACTAGGAACAACAAAACCAAACAAAGTCCAGGCAATCAAAGAAGAAATTAAGTAACTATCTATGGGGGTGGGTGGGTGTGTGTGACAAAAGACAGCGTGGGGAAGGATAAAAAAGAACACAGCCTAAAAGCTCAACAGCACTCAAACATAAGAGTACTTTAATTTAACTTACACCTTGAGACTAACATAGGAAAACATTTAACTTACATCTAACTTAATTTATAGCTTAACCTTAGCAATCTAACAGAGGAATAACACTTAACAGCATTTAGCCTAACTTATAATTTGAAGTTATATGTAGCAACTCAGCAGAAGAGTAACACTTAGCAACACTTAGCTTACGACTTAGTTCAACAGCTTAGCAAAAGAACAACACTTAGCAGCATTCAAGTAAGTTTATAACTAATAACTTAACCTTACAGGCCTAACTTACTTAGATATCCAAGATACTGAAACATTTAAGAAAGCTGCATTTCTCCCAGATTTGCTATAGCATACGTGCATCTTTGTGCACCCAGACAGAAACAGTCAGTGCCTACAAGGTACCTGTGAAAATTCCCCCAGAGGTCAGTGAAATCCTCACTTTGGAGGCCTTTGCATCTCCCAGTGGGTGAAGGATCAGGCCTCAAAGAGTGAGCTATTGGCCCAGGACATGTGTTTTGGCAATCCTCCAACAGCAAACCTGAGGGTTTGCTGGCTCTGAGAGGGTCCCCCCCAGAGGGAGGTTGCTGGTCACAGCCCACTGCAGTGCCAGAACAGCTCAAAAGGGTCTCATTTTGGACTGCTGTTTATAGGATTACAGGGGCTTCAGTCAAAACAGTGTTTCATCCTGGCCAGAGTTTGGGTTGGCATTTTCTTTGAAAGTGTGAGAACAGGAGTGTTATGCTATGCAGGCAAAAGGAATATTTTCCAAGGCTGGTCATGAGGAAGACAGAAGCTCATTAAACAACAGCAGTTCCTTGGAGCAAGACAGTGTTTCTGATAAGCTGGAAGAGCTGAGCCCAGGTGGTGTTTTCAAGGCCAAGGGCTAACCAGCATTTCTCAGCACACACTGCAGCCTGTAAAGGAGAAGGGGGGAATGCACAAGTGTCCACTCAAGTGTCACTGCCTCATTGCCTCTGACTGCAGGAGCTGGAGGCAGAGGGGCGCTTGCAGGAGGCTGAGTACCATTACCTGGAAGCCAAAGACTGGAAGACCACAGTGAACATGTACAGAATGAATGACATGTGGGAAGAGGCATACAGGGTAATATTCACTCACAGCTCCCCACCTGTGCAGGGGTCAGCTTCTGGCTGTGGGATCCTGGTGGAAACTGCTTTGTCTCTGCTCACTGCAAGATCAGAGCACCTGGTGTACCCTCCCCAGCCTCAGAACTGCCCCAGCCCTGAAGCCCTATGGGCCTCCCAGCCTGCAGCTTTGCAGCCCAAAAGCAGGGTTTGACCCTTGGCCTTTCTGCTGGGTTGCCTTCCTCGAGGCACTGCTCTGCCCTGATCACTGCATCCTGTTGTACCTCAGGGGTGTTGCTCTGGCCACAGCCTCCCAGCACTGCTCTCCTCCTGTGCTCCCAGGGAATGCTGGCCTCCCTCCTGCTGTCCAGGCAGTGATGTGGCTGTGCTGAGGCAGCAGCTGTTCTGCTGCACCCTGTGTGCCTTTGTCTTACTGTCCCTCTCACCAGTGCAGTGGTGCTTGCAGAAGGGTTTGTTGGGAGGGAACAGATGGTTTTGGAATTCCCTCCTGCTGGCAGGCAGCACATGAGAGGGGCTCAATCTGCTGAAGGTGAAACGTACACTGGGTTTTTCCATTTGCTTTTCTTTGGACAGGTGGCCAAGGCATACGGGGGTGCAAACTCCCACAAGCATGTGGCCTATCTGTGGGCAAAGAGCCTGGGTGGAGAGGCAGCTGTGAAACTCCTCAGCAAATTTGGACTGCTGGAGATGGCCATTGACCATGCAACAGACAGTGGGTATGCAGGTGCCCAACACCTCACTCCCCTCTGCCTAACCAGAGAAAAACGCATGGGCCAAGATAACTGTGTGCACATGGTAGCTGCAGATCAGAACATGACATGCCTTCCCACCCCACCATGCTTCACACAGGCCACATCCTTGACATATCCCACTTCTCATCTTTGTGTCAGTCTCTCAAATGCCAGGTCTGAGCTGGCAGGCAAATGCAGTTTGTCTCTCAACCTCTGCAGGGGAAGGCTTGTGAGAGCCTCTGAGCAGGAGAGGAGGTGCTCCTTGTGTCACCATAAGTAACTGTCTGCCACAACAGCTTTGGCCCTGCTCTGCAGCTGGCCAGGTGTATGCCTGTATGGCCATTCATTACTGCTCTTCCCCAGGCTCCCACATCTCTTGGCTCCTGCCTTGGGCTCTAACAGCAGGTGTGAAGGTGCTAAATTTCCTTAGTGGGGACTCTAAAAGCTCCTGATCAGGAACAGGAGGAACAGACAGTGCTAATTCACTTGGGGCCCCCTGTATTCCCCTCTCTCCTCTCCCAGTGTCTTATGCTCTACTTGATGTCTTGTTCTTGAAGGCATACACTCACAGCACAGTCCTTCTCTCTTTCATTGCAGGGTCTTTGAATTTGCTTTTGAACTGGCCCGCCTCTCCATGAAGCAGAAGATGCCAGACATCCACTTAAAGTATGCCATGTTCCTAGAAGATGAGGTAATTTTCCCCCTGGAACAGGTGCAAGTTCTCCAGTCCCTCAGGTAACTGAGCAGTTGTGCCTGGGCTGCTGCAGCAGTCACAGTTCTGGCTGCAGTCCCAGCATTTCCAAAGGGCTCCATGATGACAGTGCCAAGCTCCACACACCTGTGTTTCATAAATGCTGCCTTGGATGAGTAGAGGAGGTCATGTGACGATGCCAGAACAGGAAGGTGTGCAAACAAATCACTTCTTCTCCTCTAGGGCAAATTTGAAGAGGCTGAAGGAGAGTTCATTAAAGCTGGGAAGCCAAAGGAAGCTGTGCTGATGTATGTGTCCTCCACATCCTGCTGTATCTGCTCTCTCCATGCAGTGCCAGCCCGGTGCCTCTCCAGCACTGGGCTGCTCCTTGCCATCCTTGTTGTTACACCTGGTGTCCCTGGTACATCTCATCCCCAGGTTTGTGCATAACCAGAGCTGGGACGCTGCGCAGCGTGTGGCTGAGGCTCACGACCCCGACAGCGTGGCTGATGTGCTGGTTGGACAGGCACAGTTTGCCTTTGAGCAGAGAGAGTTCCAGAAGGCAGAGGCCTTCCTCCTGCGAGCACAGAGACCTGAGCTGGCCATCAAGTACTATAAGGTGAGTGCAGTCTGTAGCAACATCATTGGCTTCCTCACTGGACAAGAACCCAATTTAGATGGAGTGAAATTCACCTCCCAGCTCCCCCTGTCAGCTTAGTAGCCAAAGAGGAACTGTTTACTCAGGGTTTCTGGAGGAACTGAATTCTGGCCTGAAGACTGAACCAGTGGATTTCATATCATAGCTTTGCTCTCTCACAGTTCTGGAGGATGTATCCTGCCAGACTGTGGGTGCTCCTTGGGGTAGCACAAGTGGGTGCATTTGGAGGCTTAGGTGTCCATTCCACTGAGGTGGCTGGAATGGATGAGCATGTGGGGTATTAGGGCAGGTGGGGCTGTTAGGGCAGGTGGACAGACACAGGTGCCATTCTCAGGGAGGAAAGAGTTGGGTGGTGCTACTGTGGTTGTTTCTTCTAGTCAGTTCTCTGGCACGATGAAGATGAGGGGATAGGTGTGTTATGTGATAGCAGGAGTGTGGGGGATCCTGGTGAACTGGTGAGAACTTCTCCCCGTTGTGCCTGTGCAGGAGGCTGGCATGTGGAGCGAGGCCCTGCGGATCTGCAAGGAATACTTGCCTGGTCGGCTGGGAGAGCTGCAGGAAGAGTGTGGCAGAGAGGCTGGCAAGAAAGGCTCCAGGTAAGGAGTGCTGTGGTCAGGCTGCAGGAAATAACCTGGAAGCTCTTCCCCATGGCCATTTTGCTGATGCCTTACAGAGACAGCCTGATGGGATCCCTGACATCCACTTGTTTCCTTCTTGAGGACTCCGGACTTCTTACTGCATAGGTTTCCTATCATTCTTCCTTATTTCTCTGGGAGTCTTATTTCTGCCATCCAAGATCTCCCAGATGGCATCTTGCCCCACTTACAAATCTCCATGGTCTCCTGTACTGCCATTGCATCTCCCCAGGGTCCTTGGTCAGTTCTTTCCTCAGCCCTGTTCATGCTCTCTGTCACGTGCTCCGCTCTGTCTGAACTCCCTGCTTACCTGCCATGTGCTCCTCCCTGCCCACCCCCTACACACTGTCTGCAGGATCTGTTACAGCATCCCTGTCCTGCTCACAGCCTGCATTCCTCCTGCAGTGGAACTGAAGGGCTGCTGGAGCAGGCACGGGAGTGGGAGCAGTCTGGGGAGTACGCCAGGGCCGTGGACTGCTACCTGAAGGTGCGGGATCCCAGCAACAGTGTCCTGGTGGAGAAGTGCTTACTGAAGGTACTGTCAGGGGCTGGGATTCCCTTCACCTGCTCTTCTGCCTGGGAGCTCTTCCACAGCCTGAGTGCACGTCAGAGATCTGTGTCACTGCAGGGCTCAGGAGAGCCTGCAGGGCTGAAAGCCTTCATAGCTGTTCTCCTGAGCAATGACAGGCTGTGCTTATCCTGCGTGGTGCTGCCTGCCTTGCTCTGGCACCTCCCATGCTCAGGCCCCTGTCTGTGTGCCCACAGCTCCCTGCCCTGCAGAGCTGCACTTTGTGATTCAGCCCTTGCTAGAGGAGCACCTTCCTGTGCTCCATGCCACCAGCCTTTGTGCTGTGTTTTTGCTCATGTCCTTGTACCAACTTCAACTACAATTATGTCCTTGTCTGATCTTCTCCCATGTGTGAAAGTAGCTGGGCTTTGCTCCTCTGACTTGTCAAAACAACCTGCCATTTCTCCCTTTCCTCCATCCATCATTCAAGTGCTTCCAGCTCTCAGTCTTTTAGCTGGGACTGAGCACTTCCCAGCTTCATCCCACTCTCCCACCATTTTCCTCAATTGGGCTGCTGACAATTTCTCTTCACAGGCTGCTGAGTTGGCTGTGAAATTCTTGGATCAGTCACAGAGCATGGAGGTGACACGGACCGTGGCTCCTCAGCTGGTGGCCATGAAGAAATACAGCATGGTGAGGACTGGCTCCTGCCTCCAGGGTTACTGAAGAAGTAGTGACATTGGAAGGGAGAGCTCTAGCCACGGGAAGGAGGTCAAGTCACATCCTGGGGTGATGGGGGGGTAGGTGGCCTCATCTGGAGGTAGGCCATGCAGAATCTTCCAAGGAGGATGAAAGAGGGGAATGAATCAAGTCCTGGAATACTGTGAGAGAGCCAGGCCCTGGGAGAAGGCAGGAAGCAGAGGAGAAGCTTATCTTTTGGGGAGAGACATTCTGTTGTGTCTGTGTGCTGGTCCAGCACCAGCTTCAGCCTGGGACACAGGGAACCCTGGGTGTTTTGCCTCCCATGGAACGGTCTCTGGCCCTGCAGGCAGCTGAGCTCTACCTGAACTTGGACCTCATCCGAGAAGCTATTGATGCCTTAATTGAAGGGGAGGAATGGAGCAAAGCCAAGCACACGGCCAAGGAGTTTGACCCCAGGTATGCCCTGAGCTTTGCAAACTACCCCCTTCCTGTTCCCCCCCGCCACCCCCAGCTGGTCCCCTGTCCTGTCTGTACTGTCCTGTTGCCCCTAGGTTTCCTGGATTCTTCCCACAGTGCCTTTCCCAAGCTCAACAGGGCACATTTTCCACAGCCACTCTTCCCAAGCCATTTAACATTCTGACACTTTCCTGTTGCCACACATCCCACAAAAACTGTTTTCCCCTTTGGTTTCACCCCTATGCCTGTCTCCCTTGCCATAACTCTGTGCTTGCACTTCCTTCTGAAAGCCCTGTGAGCCCTTGTTCTCCTCACATACTGTGTTGTGAAGAGCTGCTCAGACCCTTCCCTTCCCTGTCCATCTGTGCACCAGCAGCCTGCTAGCAAGACACAGCTGCAAGTCTGCTAGTTCCAAAGTTGAATCCAGCCTCTGCACTGCTGCAAGACATGAGTCTTGCTGCCTTTTGGGATTCTTTCTACCTGCAGGTCAGAGGAGTACGTGGACCAGCGTTACAAGGAGTATTTAAAAAAACAAGGAAAGGTGGATTCGGTACGTATTTGGGATGTCTGCAGGCTGGGGAGTGATGTCAGGACCTGTGCAGATCCTGGGGTCTTTTGCCTGGCTATGAGTACGAGTGAGAAGTCTGTATGTGCCTGTGAGCCATGGCTACTGCGTGCCAGACCACAGAATCATAGGAGGGTTTGGCTGGGAAAGGACCTTAAAGCTTACCTCAAGCTCATCTCGTTCCACCTCCTGCTTTGGGCAGGGACACCTTGCACTAGAGTGGGTTGCTCCAAGCACACATTGCTAGGTCCTGTCCAATTTGTTGTCCACCAACACCCCCAAGTCCTTCTCCTCTGCACTGCCCTCCATTCTCCACGCAGGCTGCATCTCCCACCCAGTGCATGGGGTTCCTCTGACCCAGGGGCAGCACCTGTCTCTTGCTGGCCTTCATAAGGTGCACATGGGCCAACCTCCTCAGCCTGAGCAGGTCCCTCTCAGTGGAAGATGGGTCACACAGGCTCAGTGATTTCATGCTGTGGAGGGGAGGAGACTGTGTGTCTGGGAAAAAGGCATGGCTGATCTGATGCTTGTGTGCTTGTGAGTAGAAAGCCTGGCCTGCCCAATGAATTCATGGCTGTTTCCATCCTCAGCTGGTGGGAATTGATGTCATGGCAGCTCTGGATATATATGCAAAGCAGGGGCAGTGGGAGAAGTGCCTGGAGGTCGCAGCTAAGCAGGTGAGTGCTTGTGTGAGCCCTCAGGGACAGACCTGGGCTCCTGGAGCCCTGCAGTGGGTGGGCAGCATGGGGAGCCACTGCAGGGGCTCCACACCACCGTCCCCATCGTGGCCAGTGAGGCTGAGTGGGGAAGTGCTGGAACCTGGAAGCATATTGTGTTTAAATTTTGTGATTAATGGAGCATTAGAAGAAGCTAAATGAGTTGTTTGGGCTGGAAGTAATTGGTACCATGGAAACAGGGATCTGTAGAAGAAAGCTTTCTTTCTCTGTGTTCTTGAGAGCGGTGGTGTTGGTCAGAATGAGACTTCCTAGTCAGGAAAGCAAATCTGACATTTTTTCAGTTTTACTGACCTGAAACTAACAAAATTACCTCATCAGATTAATAAAATGGAGAAAAGCAAAATGAAACTATTTTACAGAGCTCTTTCAAGGGAGTAGCAGGAGAAGACAGCTCTCGATTACCAGGAGTACTCTGAGGGATGGTTATTGATTGGTGATTGGCTATTAAACAGTTATTGGTTAAATGGTGTTGGTCATGGAGGTAACCAAGGGTGAGCAGTTCTTCGGAGTGAGGTACTGGTTCAGATTGAGTAACAGGGCAGCCTTGGCAACAGCATCTGCAGTTAGTAGGGACATCACAACTTGTCACTCAGGCCAGCTGAAGCCTTGGAAAAGCACTGGGAATGTCTGGGACTGTGGTTTTACAACTTTGTTCCAATAACCAACATTTGGATTCTACTAGAGTGAACCTGGTGTCTCTTAGACTTGGGCTTCTCTGTGATGCAGATGGTCTCTGATGAAGTCATTGTTCTCTTGGGAGGCTTCCCTGTTGATGTTCTGCTTATCAGGAGCCAGAGAATAACTGCACACTCCATTTAATGGGAAACACTCAGTTTATTGCATTGGGCACCACAAGGCCACACTGAGTCTGAGAATATCTTGGTGTCTGCCTGTGCCTCCAGGAGAGCACTGGCATGATCCTTTTCCATAGCCAGTGCAGAATATAATCAGTGTGACTCAGCTGCTCTACAGTGATTATACAGCAAAAATGGGACATTTATTAAAACAGGTCACATACCAGACTTCACCTTTATCCCAGACTGTGCTGAACACAGTGCTTCACCAGCACCCATCTGGCTGTTGGAGTTCTGGCATCTGCTGGGACACTCATCCTTCTTCTGCATAATAAACTTGCTTCCATTGCTCAGCTTTTAACAGGGTTGCACATTTTGTGCCATTTTCTTCCTCTCATTGCTATATTTATGCATGTGTGAAGCAGTTCTTTCCTCACTTGAATTTCTGTGAGGCCAACACCAGTTCTCAGCAGTGTCTGTGGGGTCAGCACTGGTGTGAGCAGCACTCTGAGAAGGTCTGCAGTCCTGGAGCTGTGACAGTGTGTGGGTAATGGACTAGAGCAGCTTTGTAAATTACAAACATCTTCACCCAGGGTTTTGGTTACTTTCTGGGTAGACTGAGGGCTGCTTTACAGTAGGTAGCCTTGTTGACATATAATGGAGGTGCTGCATCCTTCAGGTGTTTGGCAGTATTCCTTTGGCAAGTGGTGGGCAGCTGCAAAACAGCTGTATTTGCATGTGTGGAGGATCAGCACAGCATCAGCCAGCCAAGACAAAGGTGTCAGTAGGGCCCAGATCAAACCCAGGAGTGCTTAGGGCAGTCTGGCTCTGATTACCTGTTTCACCCTTTGGGACTCAGGGTGGGGCTGTGCACACATGGCTGAATCCATCCCCACCAAGTTCATGAGCCTCATGCTGTTGCTTTCCATGTGTCTTCTCCAGAGCTATCAGGTCCTGCACAAGTTTGTGGCTCTGTATGCAACACACCTGATCTGTGAGGGCTGCTGGGACAAAGCCCTGCACCTGTACGCCCAGCACGGAGCTCCTGCCAACCCCCAGGTAAGGAGGGCACCCCCAGCTGGGCTGTCCAGGGGGCTGTGGTCTGCTGCATGATCAGGCTCCCGGCCTGAGCTGGACTGCTCATGTCCAGCATGCCCAGCCCTCCAGTGGGTTCTTCCAGAGGAAAGAAGGGAATCTCCTGGCTTGTTCTCCACAGGAGGGAGCAGGGGAAGTTGGGTGTTTGTGTTTGTTTTGAGCACCTTGAGCACCAAGCTCAGAACAAAAGGAACCATTTGCCTCTCTCAGAGCATTGGCTGCAGGCAGGATCCTTCCATCCTTCCCCGTTTGCCTGCCTTGTCCCCAGCCCCCCTCCCAGCCAGTGACCTGCAGCACTGCCCCTCTGCAGCCCTTTTCTTGGCCTGTGCTTGGCAGCAGGAGAGCTCTGGAGTCTGCTGGCTCCTCATCTGTCTCCTTCCACACCTGTGTCCTTTTTGTTGCAGAATTTCAACATCTACAAGCGTCTGTTTGTGGAGATGGTGAATGCTCCTGGCAGGAACTGTGCCGAGGCGTACTCCGGCTGGGCTGAGCTGCGGGACGTGCTCCTGGCTCTGGTGAGTGTGGCCCTGGCACCCCTGCCTGCTCAGCTCCTTGGGGGGCTTGGCTCAACAGGGAGAGGAGCCAGTCTCTCAACAGGTGACATGGACAGCGTTCTCAGAACAAAAACTAAGAGTGGAGAGCTGGCAGTGTGGACACTGGGAAAACAGGATCCTGGGAAGTGGGTGTGGCTGAGCAAGAGAAGGCAGAGAGGCAGACCTTGTGCTCCAGGCCAAATCCTGGCAGTGGGTCTGGACACTGGCCCTTGCTCCAGGCCAAATCCTGGCAGTGGGTTTGGACACTGGCCCTTGCTCCAGGCCAAATCCTGGCAGTGGGTCTGGACACTGGCCCTTGCTCCAGGCCAAATCCTGGCAGTGGGTCTGGACACTGGCCCTTGCTCCAGGCCAAATCCTGGCAGTGGGTCTGGACACTGGCCCTTGCAGAGCTCCAGGTGTCACTGTGACATGGGAGCTGTCCTGACATCCTCTTCTCATCCTACCCCCCAATCAGCAGATTGCACAGGGAAAGCACAGAGCTACTGAGCCTGGAAAATATGAATTCCCCCCATGGAGGCTGGGAGCCTTCTGTTCCTCGTTCCTGTCCAGAGCACCTCAGCCAGAGCCATGATTGCCTTATCTCTGTTTCTGTCCCTACTGCAAACATAAGCAAAATCAAAAAATCCTCCCTTTGTCCATGCAGGCTCACCCCTGCTTCCAGTGCTGGCTGTTGTTGCAGTACTGGTGACTGCCCCTGGCTCCCACAGCTCCTTCCTTCAGCATTCTTTCAGACCCAGAGCACCCAAGGCCCAGCCCTCGTCCAGTCCAGAGGTGTCTGGATATTCCAGATCCTTCTGTCTCCTGACTGCCCTGTCTCACGTGGATGAAGAGTGCCCTCGTGCTCTCCTGCTCTCAGTTCCTCTCCTTTTCTCTTCTCAGTGTGAAAACTTGGTGAAGTGCAGCGAGGCGAGCCCTGCAGCGCACGAGGAGTTTGAGAGGCTGCTGCTGATCTCCCACTACTGCGCCGCCCGCTCCGCCGCGCAGGGCCTGAGGCAGCTGGTGAGGCTTTGGAGCTCCTCTGCCAGCTCACCACCCAGAGGGGAGCCCCATGGGCATCTGCAGGTTTGGGGCTGTTCATAGGGCACTCTTCCCATAAATGACCCATCATGGATGCATGAGAATGGGGCTGCAGTAACCTGGGAGCCCACCTCTAGCAGGTGGAGCTGTAGGTGCTGCTTTCTACTTACCATGGGGACTGTCCCAGCCTCTGTGGCTGAGCTGTAAACCAGGGCAGGAGCTGATCCATGTGCTTGGCACGACTTGTGAGAGCAGAGGTGCCAGCAGAAAATTAGGAATCACAAAAAGTCTGATCTTCCCAAGAGTGGGATGGCTTCCTCTCTGCTCTCCTGGGCTCCAAGAGCTGCTGGGCTTCACACGTGGTCTTCTGAGCAGATCGTCTGCCCAGGGCTTCAGCAGGTACTGGTGCTGTGTGCTGGGCCTCTTGGGGCCCTTTGGGAGCTCCTGGGCCTCTGGGGGGGCATCACAAGGCCCTGTGACTCTTTTGGAGTCTTGTGTGTGCTGAGATTTGTTCTTGGCCTCCCTGCTGAAGTCTTGATCCATGTGAGATTGTGGAATTGTTCTAGAGCTCTGGATGGATGTGCTACTAGAGTTGTGATGGAGAAGGCTGTGAAAAGGAAAAGAACTCCAGTGAAAGCCACAGGGAAGACTGGGACTTCCCCCTGGCTGTGTGTGTGGATGTTGGGGGTCCAGAGACATGTCAGACAGCAAGAGCCAAGTCTGATGTCTTGGAAACCTGTACAGATCTCCACAGCTGTGGAATGTTAAGGGGCTGGGCAGTCATTTGGGACCATGAAGAAGAGGTGGCCTTGACAGTTCTTGTGTGACAATAGATATCTGGCAGCAGAAAAGTGAAATTACCCTTCAATTCCTCACCCCTGCACCAAAATTCTTACATAATTGCATACAAGAAAAAAAATTATTGAGACTGGCTGGAATAAGTTTCTGGAGTGGCTGGAGAGTCTCCATTCCTTGAGATGGTCAAAACCTGACCAGGCATGTTCCTGAACCAGGTATGTAGCAGCCTCTGCTTTGGGGCTAGGGGCAGAATTTGGGAACTGCCAGCAGTGTCAGGCCAGCAGTGCCTTCCAACCTCACCTGTTGTATGACTTAGATGGGGGTTGTTTGGGTGTGGCTTCTCGTGAAAAATAGCAAGGCTTCTAAAGCAGACGGATTTCACCCTCAGGTGACAGCCCCATGTGTCCTGTAGTGATGGAGCTCAGGGTCAGGACTGAGGTTTTTGACCTTTATTACCTGTAGGGCATGTGTGGGTGCAGAGTCCTTGCTGTGAGTCTGGGGGGATCTCATGAGATCCCTTCCAGCCTGTTTTCTCTTTGCTGAACTTGTTGCTCTGTGCCCCAGGACACCATGGCTGCCCAGCTGTCCATTTCCCTGCTGCGCCACACAGATCTGCTCCCTGCAGACAAGGCTTTCTATGAGGCTGGGATGGCTGCCAAGGTAAGAGCTGCCTGCCTCTGCACCAGGGAAGGACACAGGACACCCTGGCCTCGGGGATTCTTGGCTTTATCTTCCCAAATCCTGGACTCTCACTGGAGGCTGTTCCTCGAGCAGCTGGCCAGACCTCAGCCAGTGAGCAGATGGGACCTACAGACCCAGGGGTGGACAGAGGCCATGTTCTGGCTGTGTCAGTGTGGATCTGAGGCTGCTCAGCCCTGCTCTGCATCACCCAAGTGTCTGACAGTCTGCCTGGGAGCTGTGACACATGGCAAGGACAGCAGCATGTCCTCACTGCCTGCACTTGGCTGTGCAATAACAGAATCATGGAATGGTTTAGGTGGGAAGGGACCTTAAAGCTCTACTTGTTCCATCCCCTGACATGGGCAAGGACACCTTCCACAATCCCAGACTGCTCCAAGCCCCATCCAGCCCGGTCATAATGCCTGTCTCCATTCTGTGGGACAGCCTGTGGTGATGAGCTGGTTGGGCACTGTGGCACAGAGCTGCATCCTTCCTAGCCATGGCTCTGGGAGAAGAGCTGGCTGTGAGGATGAGCTGCCCAGTCCCACTCAGGGTTCCTCTCCATACCAGGCAGTCAGCTGGGAGAACATGGCATTTGTCTTCCTGAACCGCTTCCTGGACCTCTCAGATGTGAGTATGCTCCGTGGGGGAGGGAGGGCTGGCTCTCCAAAAGGGCAGTGGCACTGCCATTGCTGCCACAGAGCCACTGCATACCCCAGGCTGGCCAGGGCTCACCTGAGGCTCCTGCAGGGCAGCACAGCCTGGAGCTTGGACTGATGGGGAGAGCCCCCTGATCCTCCCCAGTGTGTGCCTGGAGCAGGGGGCACCCTCACACTCCCTGTGGGAGGTCCTGCCCTGCAGGGCACCTGCACAGCCCTGCCCCAGTCACCCTGGACGTGCCAGTGCCACTGTGCACATGCAGCAAAGAGCACATGGGCCTGACAGTTCAGGCCTGAAATCCTCATGGCTGCAGATGCCTTTACAGCGTTCAGGGTGATCACTCAGGTTGTTCCAAGGGAAGAAAAACTACTTGGGAGGTGAAGGCCATGGCCCAGTCCTTTGGCCACTGTGATACAGGACTCGGGGGTCCCCTCAGTCCCTTGCTTGTCCAGCAGGCTGGCCACCAGAAACACCAAATCCAAGGGAGCTGACACACCTCACTGTGCCACGCTCTCAAGTGCTGTCAGCAGCAGCTGGGGTAAACAAAAGCACTCAATTACATCTTTCCCTTTTTCAAGGCCACCTGCAGAGTGTGGTCATGGGTGACAGGAGGGCCTGGTCACCACAGCACCAACAGGCAGGGGCATCCTGGCCAGGAATTGTGCTGTGAGCTCTAAACTGGCATTGCCCAGTACTCTACCCCTTCTTTCCAGGCCATTGAAGAAGGGAACCTGGATTCCCTGGACCATTCTGATTTTCAGCAGACAGACATTCCCTTTGAAGTGCCCCTTCCAGCCCATCAGCACGTGCCTGTGAGTGTCACCTGTCTTCTTCAGCAGTGGTGCTGCTTCAGGGCCTCTGAACAGGGAGTGGGGTGGGGCTGGGGTTGGAGAGGCTGCAGGAGATGGAAACGGACCCAGAACTGGCACCTTCTGCCTGTCCCTGCACTGTGAGCACACACACACGTGCACAGATGTGTGCACACAGTTGTGTACACAAATGTGTGCACAGATGTGTTCCACACACACACACACACCTATGTACACCCACACACCTGTACATACACAAACACACTCTCTTCCTCTCCCCAGCACACACTTACCTGTGCATACACAGACACACACACACCCACACTCTCTCTCACTCGCTCTCTCTCATGCTCCCCAGCACACACACCCACACTCTCTCTCTCTCCCCAGCACACACACACACACACTCTCTCTCTCCCCAGCACACACACACACACACTTACCTGTACACACACACACACCCACACTCTCTCTCTCTCCCCAGCACACACACACACACACTTACCTGTACATACAAAGACACACACACCCACACTCTCACTCGCTCTCCCTCTCTCTTTCTCTCCCCAGCACACACACACACACACACTCACACACACTCTCTCTCTTTCTCTCCCCAGCACACACACACACACTCACACAGACACTCTCTCTCTCTTCCTCTCCCCAGCACACACACACACACACACACACACACACACTCTCTTCCTCTCCCCAGCACACACACACACACTCACACACACACTCTCTCTCTCTTCCTCTCCCCAGCACACACACACACACACACACACACACACACTCTCTTCCTCTCCCCAGCACACTCACACACACACACTCACACTCTCTCCCCCCCAGCACACACACACTTACCTGTACACACACTCACACACACACACTCTCTTCCTCTCCCCAGCACACTCACACACACACACACACTCACACACACACAACACACACACACACTCACACACACACACTCACACTCACACACACTCTCTCTCCCCCAGCACACACACACACACACACTCACACACACACACTCTCTCTCTCTCCCCCAGCACACACACACTCACACACACACACTCACACACACACACTCTCTCTCCCCCAGCACACACACACACACACACTCACACTCACACACACTCTCTCTCCCCCAGCACACTCACACACACACACACACTCACACACACACACTCTCTCTCTCCCCCAGCACACACACTTACCTGTACATACACTCACACACTCACACTCACACACTCTCTCTCTCTCCCCCAGCACACTCACACACACACACACACTCACACACACTCTCTCTCTCTCCCCCAGCACACACCCACACTCACGCCCCGCTGTGCACCATGCATGTGTGTGCTGTGTGCTGTGTGCGCATCACGCACGCCTGTCCTGCTCTCCCCTGTGCTCCCTGCTGCGGGGGGGCAGCAGCAGCAGCCCGGTTCCAGCCTGGCACTGGCCTTTGCCCCCAGGAGGAGCAGCGGGAGGAGGTGAGGGACTGGGTGCTGACGGTGTCCATGGACCAGCGGCTGCAGCAGGCGCTGCCGCAGGACGAGCGCGGCACCTACGAAGCCTCGCTGGTGGCAGCGGGGACAGGGGTGCCCTCCCTGCCCTGCCTGCTCACAGGTAAGCTCCAGGCCAGCTCACTTGGACAAGAGATGACACAGTGCCCTGCAGGGAGCGGGAACTGCGGGGTGGCTCTGGCAGGAGGTCTGGGCTGTGCTCTGAGAGCACTGGAGGGACTGTGTGGCTGTGGGGAACCAGCTCTGCTGGAGGAGATAGGGCATTTTTACTGTGGGGGTGAGCGAGCACTGGAACAGATTGCACAGAAGTTGTGAGAGTGCCATCCTTAGAGACAGTCAGAAGCTGTCTGGACGCAGCCCTGGGCTGGGGTGGCCCTGCCTGAACAGGGAGTTGAGCCATTCAGACCCCAGAGCAATTCTGAGCTCAGCTACTCTGTGGTTCAGGGATGGCTCGGGCTGGCACAGCTCTGCCTGGGGACTCCAGGCTGCCCAGCACAGACAGTCGAGAATGGGCAGCACCTGGCCCTGCTCTGTAATGCAGGACTTAAAAAGGGTCAGAGAAGGGGGAGAAGGCGTGGGCCACCAGTAACAGGGCTGTGGCTCCGAAAGTCAGAAGCTGGGTGCCATTGCCCACGGGCAGTTCAGCCTTAATCTTCCCTCAAAATCCCCCCACTTTGAACTCCCCTTCTCCATTTTGGTCTCCTAGAGACCAAGGCAGCATTATTCCCCCAACACACTGTGCTACTGGGACAGCCCCAGCTACAGCACAGGGAAGGGGTGCACCAGCTGGGAGGGGGCTGCTGTGGGGCTCAGCTTGTTCTGAATGTGTCACTTTGTGCCCAGGGTACCCAGTGCTAGGAAACCAGATTGAGCTGAGGCCAGGCCGAGAAATGAAGAAGGATGCATGGTACAAATTCGTGATGGCTGTCAAGGTGAGCCAGACCCCCCAGGCAGGGAGACAGGCTGTGGGGGGGTTCGGCCCCTCGTGCTGGCAATGCAGCATCCTGGCTGAGTCATGGTCCCAGGGCAGTTCACTGCACTGACAGAGCTGGTGGTGGGGATTACCAGACCCAGTCCTGCCAGCCCAGGGGTGCCTTCAGGCAGGGGGCACAGGGGTGCCCCTTCCAGTGCCAAGGCCTCTCTCTTTCTGCAGACATCCCACAGCCCTGAAGGCCAGGATGTGATCGAGTTCCTCCGACGGTGGTGTGGGGGACTCCCAAGCACCAGCTTCTCATTTCAGTGAGCAGGACTGGGGCAGCTTTCAGGCCTGTTCCTCAGCACCTTCCACATCCAATAAACATGTTATCTCAGCCCTGCAGTGCTCCTGTTTGCCAGGGGATGCTGGGCCCAGAACACTGCAGCTGCTGGGCACAGGGCTGCAACCCCAGTGTCTCAACCCCCGAGTCCATGGGTGACTTCCACACTGAGGCCATGGCTCTGCCAACATCCCTGTGCTTGGGGAGTGGCAGGCACAGGGATGGGCTTACAGAGTAGCTGCACTTTCCTTCCCTTGGCATGCCTTGCTCCCAACCAGCAGTCACCTGACAGAGCCTCTTAGAACAGCCAGTGTAGAAAGGCAAAGTTTATTTATTCAAGAAAACTAGAGATCTACACCAAAGGGATTCTTCCCCTTCTGTTCCCTGACATGTCTGAGCACGAGCACAGGCACAGCCAGCTGCCATGCCTGCAATGGCACCAGGACTTGGGCCCCAGCACCTTTGCCCACCCCCTTTGCCCACCCCAGCACCTTTGCCCACCCCCTGTCATCACTGCTGACAGAAACCAAGAGCCTTCAGCCCACCAGGAAGGGCCCGGCAGCTTGGGGCGAGGATGGGAGAGCATCTGGGGCCCACGGCACCTGCTGACCTGCAGGGTCTGTCCCAGGTGGGGTGGAGGAGCTGGGGGGAGGGGACAAGGCACACCCTCACCCCTGCAGCCCACTGCAGGAGGGGTGACACCACCTTGGCCCCAACCTTGCTGGATCACAGCGCTCCTGCAGCACCACCTGGGAGAGGAGGAGCAGTGTCAGTGCCAGGCTGTGCTGCAGGGCCCAGCACCACTGACTCCTCTGCCCATGTGTCTAGGAAGAGATGTTTTGGGAGGGCTGGTGTGGGCATGGGCCCTCTTGATGGCAGAGCCTGCTCTCCCATCCCAAGCACAGCCCATGTGGGGTACTCACCTCTCCAGCTACGCTGGAGACTCAGCAAGTCCTGGCAGGAGCTGCTGCCTCTCACGGAGTGGCTTCTCCATTGCTGTACTTGGCCTGGCCAGCTAGAGGGGAAAAAATAGACAAAAAGATGTGTAGGGTGGCAAGGACATGTGATGGGCAACGTTCTCACAAAAAAAGAACAAGCCTGGCTACCTGGGGGATAAAGAATAGGGTCCTTCTGCAACTCCCCATGAAGGGGTGCTGGTCTGGCACTTAGGCTGGCTAGAAGAGGTTCCAATTCAGCATCCCCCCCTTGTTCCCAGCAGAACCCAGCACCACCATGGGGGAGATCCAGGGAGATCTGTCCAGGGAGATCTGTACCTGCTCTTTGCCATAGGTGTGTGCACAGGGTCCGATGCCCTGGAAGACCAGAGCCACCAAGCAGCTCCTGCCCGAGAGCACGGCTTCCACAGCTGCCAGCAGCAGGGAGGAGAACCAGAGGGCCAGGGCTGTGTCCTGCGGGGCAGGGGGTCACAGGAACGTGGGCACTGCACCAGGCTGGCTGAACACACTCAGCGGAGACTGTGTGGACAGCAGGGGAAAGAAGGGGGAGGGAGAGAGAAGGGAAACGGGACAGAGAGAGAGAGTGAAAAGACGAGAGGAAGCAGAGAGAGAAAGAAGCTGCTGGGAGGAGTGGGGCCGTGCAGTGACTCACGTAGATGCGCGTGGTGTTGAAGGGACAGTCGTTGGTCGCAATGGCTGCACGGGCGTCCAGGGGCAGCGCGGAGCTGTTGCAGCCCCTGACCAGGTGTGTGCCCCGGCTGTGCACCGTCAGGGCAAAGGCCAGCGCCAGCCCCACGCTGCACGCAGTGGACAGCAGGCAGTTCAGCAGAGAGACGCCCAGCAGGGTCCAGTGCTGCAGGCGGCAAGAATAGGAGTGGGATGGCAGGAGCTCGGGGAAACGCTCGGGCCGGGCACCTGTGTCTCCGCAGAGCTGCTCCCCCAGGGGCACACAGGACCTCTCGCCTCTTCCAGGACGGCTCAGCCACGCCCTCGGATGAGGCTCTCGCACCTTTCGCATCCCTCCACACCCTGCGAGCTCTGTACCGCTGGACGCCCCTTGGCTCGGGCTCCGTGGAGACCCCCACGCGTGCCGGGAGCCCGCAGCCCAGCCCGGCGCATCCCGCCCCGTGTCCGCCCACCCTACGAGCCCACGCGGGACCCCCGACCCGGCTGCAGCTTCGCCCACCGGAGCGCTTCTGGCCCAGGACGGCGCTCCCGCCCTCCCGGAGCGGCCGGCGGGGCCGAGCCGGGGACAGGCGGCACCCGCAGCGCCGGCAGCCGCCGCCGAGGCGGAAGGAGCGCGCGGGGCCAAGGTCCAGGGGAGCGGCTGCCGGCGGGGCAGGGCCGCGCCGAGGTCCCCCCGCCGGCTCGGCCGCAGCCCCGCACTCACCAGGACCGCCCGGGACAGGTTGTGCGACACCAGGATGGCGACGATGCCCGCGGCGATGCTCTGCGGGGAGAGCTGCGCTCAGCAGGGCCCGGGCGGGGCAGGGCCCGCCGCCCCCCGCCCGCTCCGGCCGCGCTCACCAGCAGCCCCGAGCACACCGACACCACGTTGGCCGCCGCGTACTCGGGGGTGACGGCGCGGTGGGCGCCGGCCACGTGCCGCAGCACCGAGCCGTGCACGATGGCGCCCAGCACGAGGCTGCCGTGGCCCAGCACGATCAGCCCCAGCCCGGTGCGCATCAGCCGCCGCGGCTCCGCCAGCGCTCCCGGCGCCCGCCGCCCCCCGGCCATGGCCGCCGCCGCCGCCGCCGCTCGCACCGCCCCGGGGCAGGGACGGGCGGCTCGGCCCGGCCCCCCCGGCCCGCCCCGCAAGAGGCGGCACTCGCGTCTTTACAAAACAGTTTATTAAAAATAGGAAATGATAGAAATGAGATGCAGGAGCCGCGGCTCGGCCCCGCCGCGCGCCAGGACGACACTGGGCCCCGGGGCCGCTGCAGCCCCGGGAGGCTCCGGTAAGGGCCGGGGGCTGCAGGGGCCGCGGGGCCGCAGCCCGGGGCCAGCACACGCCGTGACCCCGGCGGGTGCGAACCAGTAAACAAAGTGCAGCCGGCGGCGGGAGCGAAGCGCCGGGCGGGGAGGGGGGACGAGCTCGGCCACCCCTGGGCCCATGGCGCGGGAATGGGGGGGAGTGACCGGGGGTGCAGGGCTTAGGGGCTCACCCCTGCTTACCTTTAAATTAAAAAAAAAAACAAAACAAAAAACAACAAAAAAAAAAAAAAAAAACCAAAAGGAAAGAAAAAACCCATTTCTGTGCTGTGCAAAAGACACTTTGTACAATTCAAACAGAACAAACTCCATGCACATGAGTGGGACTGCAGAACGCCCCAAGCCAGGCCTCAGCTCCGCAGCACAACCTGGCAAATCCCAACAAAAACAGGGCTGGAAATAATACTGATGCGCAAAGTCCCCTTTAGGAGGCGGGCAGGGAGGACTGTCGATGAGCCCAGCCACGGCACATGCAGGATGAGCTTCCAAGCACTGCAGCTGGGGTCTTGCAGGTGCCCGACAGCGACAGCGGAGGGCAGACACAGATGGTCGCAGGCAGCGAGGCCACGCTGGCTGCCCAGGAGCCACGGGGCTAGGATGACACAGTCACGGCCGTCAGGGCTCCGTTCCGAGTGTAGTAGAACTTGCTAAATGCCTCTTCAAGTAAACAGGTGAGTCTGCTCTGGTCAGCCTGGGCAGAACAAGGACAGTGAGGGGTAAGCCCCATCCACTCAAAGCTGAGAGCATGGCTGGAGACCCCCAGGGCAGGTACCTGGCTTATACCTCCTGCCTCCTGCCCCCCAAAAGGGCAAAAGCCATTGAACTCTGAGGAAGGAACACAGGCCCACAGCCCTACCTGAGCCCCTGCTTACCTCGCTGATGAATCCCAGCTGGACCAGTTCAGCTGCCAGCTCCTGGATGTTGTCATCTACAACACAAGGAAAGGTGTCAGTCCTTGCTCCAAGTGTGCTGCTGGCCCAGTGCACCTGGAGGGGCAGAAGTATACTTACTGGGCTGAAGGTCACAGCTCAAGTGTCGATTCAACTTGTCTTCCAGTTTCAGCAGCAGTGTCAGCTGCAGGACAAACAAATTCTCATGAGGGATTACAGTCCTACAAGCTGCCATGGCAAGCCCAAAGCAACCCTAGAAACGCCCCTGGGATGGGAACCACCCCTCCAGAGCCCCACAGGGATCTAACAGAACAGCCACAGCCAGTTCCATCCTGAACTGCAGCTGGCAGCACCATCCTGTGCTGGGAGCCAGGGCCTGGGGGTGGGCCAGGTGCCAGGTCAGCAGCAGGCACAGGCCTGGGACAGGTCCTAGGCTGGCAGCTGCAGCAGAGCAGGGTTACCCCAGGCACCAGCAGCACATCAGAGCCACGAGCCCTGCACAGTGCCCCGGCCTGCCCCTGCTCAGCCAGACATAGAAACATACGTGGTGCTTCACGCCCTCCTCCACAGACTCGATGTTGCACTGCATCAGCACCACCTGGAACAGAGGCACAGATCCCATCAGCAGCCACCCCACAGAGCCCCCCAGCAGCCTCCCCACAGAGCCCACCAGCAGCCACCCCACAGAGCCCACCAGCAGCCACCCCACAGAGCCCCCCAGCAGCCACCCCACAGAGCCCACCAGCAGCCGCCCCAGAGCCCACCAGCAGCCACCCCAGAGCCCTGCCTGGCCATGGGAGAGCAGGGCTGAGCCCTTCCTCAGCGAGGCTGAGCCCCTCCTCAGCGAGGCTGAGCCCCTCCTCAGTGAGGCTGAGCCCCTCCTCAGCGAGGCTGAGCCCCTCCTCAGCGAGGCTGAGCCCCTCCTCAGCGAGGCTGAGCCCCTCCTCAGCGAGGCTGAGCCTTTACCTTGCGGGTCTCCACCTCAGCAGGCTCTGGAGTCGGGGTTTTCACCGACGGGGGAGCAATGGGAGATTTCACCACGACCTGCTGGGGCTGCTGGGGTCGTGGCATCCCAAAGGCTGTGAGGGGATAGATTCCATTCCTACAAGGAAGGAGCAGCATCTGAGGTTATACCTCTCCAGAACTTTTCCAGTCTCACACACAATGGAAGGTGTCTTAAAAAAATCCCTCTTACCTCACATCCTCCAGGAACTTATCCAGCTCCAATGCTGGAGATTGTGAGAAGCTGAAAAACAAAATGTCCTGGGATGAGAAATTGTCTCACAGTACCATCCACCTGGGTCTCTTGGGGTGCAGTTTCAAATCCCCAAGTCCTGGGCTGTGTCCACAGGCAGGATGGGTATGGACAGGCAGCCACTGGTGTGACAAGCTCTTATCTTCCCTTAAGGACATAACTATCTATGTGAGCTAGGGTGAGGCAGCAGTTATGGCAGAGCCAGTCTCACAGCCCTCAGACCTGTGCAACGCAGTTCTTTGGAGGGTGGCCCAGTGACACCACTCCTGGTGAGCTGTTTCACAAATACCTGCCATACCAGGTCCCAGGTTGCAACAAACACTTGAACAGCCAAACCCCTGTCTCAAGGCTGCTCTGAAGCATTCCAGAGATGAGGTAAGGACTGCAAAACTGCTGGAAGCCTGACAGGATGTCCTCAAGTGCTTTATGGGCTGCACACCTGCCTCAGCTCCCAGAGCACTCTCCAGCCCCTCCCACAGCCCCAGCAGCTGGAATCGTCCCATCCTCTAACACAGCAGTAGGTTTCAACAAAAACTTCCTTTTTTTTTTTTCTAGCAGCTTGGTTTGCATGGCAGTCTGATGAACCATCCAGAAATGATGCTGACATTTCAAGTGATTGCTGCTTTCTTTCCCTTTTCCAGCACCTCTGAGGAATGGCACTACCAAAAGGCGAGTTCCAGGCTGGCACCCATGGACAGCCACACCTGCAGAGACTGACACCCCATGTGTGTGAGGATCTCTCTCTACACCTTTGGTTGTTCACTTGTTGTCCTCCATTTTGAAACTATACATTCCAAAGGGAATTTCATACTACGTTTCCTAGCACTATGGCAACTGGGATGTCAGCTTTTGGAAGGATCTCTGCGGCTCAGAGCTGCTTATGCGGACGGAGCTGCTCCTCCTTGTCATCTTGGTCACTCTTGTTCAGCAGCCTGAGCATCCCAGAACTCTGGGCTCCCCTGGAAGCACACTAGGCTTCTCTGGGAATACAGTATTCACATCTTAGTCCTCAGCTAATCCCTTGAGTAGCCAAGGCTTTGCTATCCAAAATGTGCCTGACTTTTCTGGCACTCTGCTTGTTCCATATGTATTACAGTCACTCCCTTGGGGGCCACCCCTACAGTGCAGGTACTGCTGTGTGTCACTGCCTGTGTCATACTGTGTCACTGACAGCTGCCTCAGCTGCCTTTCCCTGTGCAGAGTGTGGAGTAAGATGCTCCATTAGGAAAACACTGAGGAACCCTTTCTCTGAAGTGAGAAAGTGACTCCATCTGGCTAGTTTGTGATTGGTCAGAGCACCTTCCCAAACTGTTCAGCCATGTTTTGCTGAGGACTGCTACAACTACAGCATGTTCATTTCATCTGTCCATTTGGGGAACAATTCATCTCAGCTGCTCCCAGGAAACAGGTGCAAGGTCCCCTTCCATCTAGGAATAACTCCCCAGAAGTGTGTGTGCCCAGACAGTGACTCGTTGTCACCTCCAGCCCCACCAGCTCCCACTGGCACCCAGGCAACACTGAGCTGGTGGGCAGCGTCCCAGTGCTCACACCAGTGCCCCAGCACTGCTCCCCTGAGCAGCCCCCCTGGGCACATCATGGGGACTCACATCATCTTGACTCCTTCCCTGTCCTCGTGGTTGATCTCTGCCAACACCGCGTTCATGTCGAGGTTTTTGGTCATTTCTTCTAAAGCATTTTCAGGAATCATATCTATTAAAAAAAAGGAGTAACTTGCAGCAGTTGCAGTTCTCTCTCCAGCCTTAGGAAAGCAATGAAAAGTGCGGAGATGCTCTGAGAGCAGGTCGGACACCACAGCCCTCCCAGCCCCACAGCTGTGTCTGCCAGCCAGGAACCTGCAGAGCAGCAGGGCATGGGGAGGGCTGTTCCCAGGCTGCCAGCTCAGCAAAGCTCTGCAGAGCACTGACCACGTGGGGACGTGGCTCCCAGGGCTCTGTACTCACGCTGGTGCCCAACGATGCAGTGAGCAGCCAAGAGCTTCAGCGAGGGCACCTCAAACAGAGCCTGGTGGAACAGGAGCTCCCGGGCCGTGGGGCGCCTGCCAGGGTCCTGCTCCAGACACTTCTGAATGAACTCCTAGAGGGAAAACCTGCGTGAGACCCTGAGCAGCAGCAGCAGCAGAGCAATCCAGGGCACGGAGCCCGTGGCTCACCCGCTGCAGGGGGTCCTCCAGCAGCTGGATGGCACTGTTGATGGCTTCCTGCGGCACGTAGGAGGACTCCCCGTTCCCCTGGATCTCCAGCACTGCCATCTGCAAACACAGAGCAGAGCATCAGACTCCACTGGGACTGACAGACTGCAGGGCAGACAGGCTCAAGGAGACCACTGCCAAGCATGAGATCACCACAGCCGAGCTGTGTGGGGGTACTTAAGGTCACATTTGGAGAGACAGAGAGAATGGCTGCCTCATTACAACAGCTTGCTCCTAGCACCCCAGGACTGCCAGGGAGCCCTGGGAACTCTGCCAGCAACAACCTGGACAGTAAGTGTCTCCATTGTGAACCTCACGATCCATTGGCCTGTTACTCTGTTTGATAATTCCATAATGAAGCAGTGACTGGATCACTGCCAGGATCTGACAGTGTCCCTTCTGGCTGTGTGAATAGCTCTGCATCACAGAACAAGAGCAAGCACACAACACATCAAGAATGGGCTCCAGACAATACACAGACACTCATTCCCAGCTAGGAAAGGTTGGAAAATATTGCAGGGAGTGTCTGCACTCAGCTTAAGTTTTGTTTCCTGAAAGTTGTGTCTTTCCACAGTTCTCTTCCTGCTTCACTAATGGAATGTGCAGCACAGGTTGAGGGTTCCTTGTGTTGGCTTTCTGACAATTCTTCTCAGAAAATACTCCTAACAACAGTTCCCATTACCTGGACTTGGACCTACTGACGGCAAGGACAGAGGAAGCACAAAGCTGCTAGTACCAGGTATGTCAGTCTCACATTGACTGCAACCAGCACCTCCATCAGATGGGCACAGGCTGGCCCAGAAAAGTGACAGACTACAGCTGTCCTCTGCCCCAAACACCCCAGGCAGTGGTCACACACATGGACATTACATAACAGTCTGCAGCAGTGACTATTCCCTCCAGCCACTGAGTCTGACTTCAGGACTGGCCAAGACCCGCTAAGTAATGCATTACCCATTAGGAATTTGGGAAGAACTGCAAATCCCTGAGCCATTTACTCCTTAGTGAGGCACTTGGGGGAGCCTCCATAGGGATCCCACCAAGGCAAACTGCACTTGGCTCTGAGAACAAAACACACTTGCTACTGAGCAAACCCACCCACGGCCACAGCCCTCCCAGAGCTCTTTCTTTCCTCAGATTCATCATCTCTGTCCCAAAGTTTGACACTCACCTCCAGTGCACACATCCCAAAGGAGTAGATGTCCACAGCAGTGGTGACATTGGCAACTTCTGTAACACAGAAATAGCACTGTTATCAGTCAGCTCTGCATGCAGCAGCACCACTCTGCCCCAGGCTGGGACAGTCCTGCAGCTTCTCCCTCCTCTGCTACCAAAGAACAGAGGAGCTGAAGCATTTCAGCAGGCAAATGGCTCAGAACTGTTAATGTGGCATCTGTCAGGAGCCTGGAACTGAGAACAAGGTGCAGGACAGCTTGGAAGCATCAGTAAGGACAAAAAATCCCCAGGCTTGCAGCCACAGCCACAGCATACCTCCATATTCTGGGGCAAAGAAGTGCAGGTTCTTCTGCTCCTCACGACAGGTCTTCACGTGGTTGTTAATTGTGTCTGGTGCCACTAGAAGAAAACCAGGAATGCTTAGGATACAGGAAACCACATCCCATCCCTGATGACATCCTAGGGAACGCCTGCAACTCCAGGCCCTTGGTGCCCAAAGGGGCAGAATGGTGGCATCAAGGTGAGCCTTCACAGCCTCCATCTCTTGTCACCTGCCCTGACCCAACACATTCCTGCACTGTTTCCTTGGCAGCTTAGCATCACCCTCCAAGGGCAAACCTGGAGACCACAACTGCTGCCTGCCAGGAGGACAAGGTGGGAACAACTCCCAGCAGAAATGCCTGACTTCAAACAGATCCATAGCATTTGTCACAAGCAAGTCACTCATTCAGAACGGCAGCCTGAGGAACAGCCAGAGGTGCCAAGGTCACTGCAATTGCTCACCACCTTAGAGCTCTGGGAGGATGGACCTACCAGGCAACTCTTCCACATTTCAGGAGGATGCTGGTGCCAAAGCAGCTCCAGACAAGAATCAAGCCAAGCTGCTGAGGGAAGGGAGGTGACCACCCAGACAGCAGAACCTCCCAGCAGCCAGCACCTCCACAAACCACTCACAGCTGTGGGGAGGAAATAACTTGCAGCCACAAGAACAGTGAGCAGAGCACAAGTATGGACCCCCACGAAAGATAAGCTTTTGGGAGAGCCGCCTCTGCAGAGACTGCAAACAACTCTCTGCAAACAACTCTCTGAAACTAAACTGTTTCTCCCTGCTGTCTGCCAGGGAGAAACACTGAGGTGGGCAGGGAGCACAGAGCCACCACCCATTTGAAGCTCTACTGTCACACTGGAATGTGCCCAGTCCCAGAGTCCCATGTCCCACTGGTCACCCCCTGGACAATCCCCATCAGTCCCCATCTGCACTGGCACACCGTGGGCTGACATGGGACGTGCCAAACCTCTTGCATTTCTCCACACCAAGGAGGATTCCCAGCTGAGGGACCAGTTACCAGTTTCAGAGAGGAGATGCTCTCTGGGCTCTAGTCAGACAAGAAGGACCTCCCCTGGTAACTCAGCTCAGCCTTGCTATGGCACACACCAGATCATGTCACCCAAGCTGAGCGCTGGAAGCAGAGCTTGCTCCAATAGCTAGGGGCTTCTTTACCAACCAGCCCTTCACAAGGAACTGCTTTCTGTTCCCTGTGTTAGCTCTGATCCTAGGAGTCCAGCAAGATGACTTCATTCCTAGTGCTCACCTGTTCCCAGACATCACCAGATCCTCTCACCTTCACAGCACCAAGCAGCATAAGCTACATTCTTTGTCTTTCTCCTAAGACATGTTCTGCTTTCCCAATGACACTGACTGCTTTGGACAAGTTCTGGCCAGGGCACTGCACCATCACACCAGTTCTCTCTACTGGAGACTGCCCCAAAGGATGTCAACTCCCCCACACACCCCCACATGACAACTGGCTCGAAGCCTCCCCTGAGGAGCCAGAAATGCCAGATCCTCACCAGCACCCAAATGATGAGCTCTGGATTTCTGCTCACCTTAGCATTTTGTACTCCTCAGTCAGGTACAACTGGAATTTGCCCAGTCCTCTGCACTGGACTGGATGTGTTCCTGTGCTGCTGGAGCCAACCCCTCAGCACCAACCCTGTCACCACACATCCATCCAGTGCCAGACTTGGCACACAGAGTAAAGCACCCATGGCTTGTCCAGCACACTGGGTTCTCATACCAGGCCTTCTAAAGAGAGTATTTTAGGCTTTAGAAGCCCTTCTGTTCCAACATCAGATTTATGTTGTTGTTGAGGGGATCCTGGATGTCTCTATGCCCAATGCAGTGTACAGAACTATCACACAGATGTTTGTGATACCTGTTAAACCTACAGCTACTGCAGGCACGTCAGGGGGACTCCCAGTGGCAAACCAGACAATGTGGGGAGAGAAAATAATTTATTTTTAAACTCACATTGTAAAAGGAAACAGGGACCAAAAACTCAACAACCCAGTCCTGCCAAATACAGAGCCAAATCAGCCAAGTGAAGTCACCCTCCACACAATGTTGTGATCAGCTTCCTTTTCCAGTCTCTTTAAAGCCCATTATGAGCACATGTTGGATGGCAAGGCCACTTCACTGTCCAGGCACTCTGTTCTTGGCTCCTGTGCCCGTTTAAGGACAGGGCTGAGGCAGCAATCAGTGACAGAACAGATTATCAGCAGAAGCCTCAGTGGTGACAGCTGGCACACCTCTACACCAGGCAGGCAGAGTGCAGCCAGAGTGCAAGTCTAGCCCACTGTACTGGGCTCCATCTACAGTGTCCTAATGAGGTCCAGCCAGCCTTAATAATCAGCTCCTCTGCATCCAGGTCCCACAGACCTTCTGCAGCAGCACCAGCATTTCTGGAAAGAACTGGGCTCACACTGTCTGTGGGACCCTCCCTCTCAGACACACAGAACTGACACACAGGCAGCTCTGAATTTGTTGCTGTGGATCAGCCAGGGACCTGTCCCCTCTGGAACTCTGCTCCTTGTGCTTCCTAGCTTGCTGAGTCCTACTGGACTGTTCTTCCATCACTACTGCAGAGACTGGCTCTGCAGCTAGGTCTGATCAGCCACACCTGGCAGGGAATCTGCCTGTTCCAGCCATTTATACCCAGCTCACGTGCAGCCTGGCTGAGGTGACAGGCATCACCTCACTCTGTCACTGCAGAGCTGAGGCAGCACAGGGTCAGTGACATCAGACCCCAGAATCTCCTGTGTGTCTCAGAGCTAAGCAGGGACAGCCCTGCCACAGTCCTGCTCTATGCATCACTGACAGCACAACTTGCTCCTGAGGTCAGCTCTGAAAAATTTCCTGCAGGTGTGTTCAACACAGCAGCTGGAAGTGCTGTTACAACTGTGGCAGGATTTTAGATGGTAAGACAAGAAATTTGGGTGTGGTCTGGTCACTGTTGCAGGTCATCCTGATGCATGGGCCACTTAGCAATGGCAGGGGCTTGGGAGCTTCACCTGAGCCTACATTTTAAACCAACCTCCTGACTGTACAAGGTAAGAACACACCTGAAGTTACCTCTGACACAGGCTCTCCTGCCTGACTCACACATGGCTGCTATCTGTCACTCATACACCTATTTCTGTATTCTCAAACTGGCTCCATGCTGTGCATGTTTGGATGGATGGAGGCTGAGGATGGTTACTGAGTGAGACAAATGATGAAGACCATAAAGGAAAGTCAGATCACCAACAGTAACAACAAATGTGTCCTTCTCAGCCACAAGAAGGTGACTACAAGGGGCAGATTACAAGACAGCCCCATGGGAATTGACAAGTCTGGTGGGCAATTAGCAGAGATGAATTTTAGAAAAAGGTTCAGCCAAATATGGTGTCTGAGCAGGACAGGTGACAGGAAGAGATGTGAAGCACAGCAGAGGGTAGGGCAAGCAACATGTCTTTGACAAGCTGAACTCAATCTGACAACAAAAGCATAAAAAAGATAATGGGCACTCCTACAGGAACATGCTGTAGCTGGTCAGACCTCTCAAACTCTCAAGAACATGCAAAAGAAGTTGGCCAGAGCAAGTGGCAGCCTGTGTGCCCACTGGTTGTTAGCAGTGCCAGCCAGGGAGGCAATGGTGGCACTCCTTCCTAGCTGTGCCCACAGCAGGTTTAGCAGAGCTGCCTGGGCACCCAGCCCCTGCTCTGGAACACTCCCTGCTGCAGAGGACACTTCCCTCTTGTGCAGTGTCCATCTCACCCCATCTCTGCCTTTACTCGGCACTCAGAACTTCCTCCTTGCAGGCAGCAAAGATCTCCTGTCCCACAGCCCTGCTCCCCTCCTGCAGCAGCCCCTGAGCTGTTTGGGTTCTTGTGAGCACTCTGCAAAGCAGAGCAGGGCTGCCCTCCTCAGCAAAGGGCCAGCGCCCTGGCCACGAGAAAGCAGGGGAAGCAGGTGTCAGTGGAAGGATCAACAGCTGATCTCTGAGATTGTCCCAGGCTTGCTGTGCAACCCAGCAGAGGGATTGTTGATGGTCAACACCTAAAAATTATCAGCTGAACCCAAGACCACCCTCTGCAGCTGTGAAGAGGTGACCACAGGGCCAGGAGAGGTATGAGGCCACATTATTATGCCCTGCACTCATATGCCCCAGGCACTTCCACTCCTGCAGAAGGGTACAAGGCTGCACAAACCCACAAGGTCAGGGTTTCCTTTCTCTGCACACAGCCATGACAAAAGCTTTTTTTATTAGGGAGAGCAAGACCTAGAAAATAAGGAACTAGGAAGTTATTTGGCATAAAAAGAAGCATACAGACATTAAACGAGGAGTCAAACAGGAAGAAGTGTCATATTTACACTGATCACAGAATAAAAGCTCCCAACAGCCCTCAGATCTGTATCAGGGATTGCAAACAGTGTTTGCAAAATGTTTGCAACACTGAGTCACCAGAAGGAACAGGATTTTATTATTTTTGGCAGTTGAGTATCATTAGCTGAAGGAGCAAATAGATTCAGTGTATGAAAAGTTCACCACACAGTGTTCCCAGTGCAGGTAAAGCTTACACACATATGCACACATCTACTGACATGGTTTCCCAGCAGGAAACCAGCCTCTGCTAAAGCACTGCCCATGGCTACTCCAGAGAAAACACTGCTGGAGCAGCATCAGTGCTACTGGCAACAGAGAGGTAATGTCACACAAAACTGGAGAAGGCTACTCTCCAAAGAAATTAACACAGAATCAAAATCCTGGCATGGCTCCTGCGGGAAGAGACCTGTGGAGATCCAGGTCTTATCCAACACCCCTGCTCCAGCAGGGACACCCAGAGCTGGTTGCCCAGGACCATGTCATGGTAACTCCAAGAATGGAGACTCCATCCCAGTCTTGGGCAGCCTGTGTTTGTGCCACCACCACACTGAGAATGCCCTGGGTCCAGAGGGACCACCTGGGCTGCAGCCGGTGCTGTGGCCTCTGCTCCTGTCCCCAGGAGCGCAGGGCTCACCTGCAGAGCCCTCCCTGCAGGTGCCACACTGGGGCTCACCTGCAGAGCCCTCCCTGCAGGTGCCACACCAGGGCTCACCCACAGAGCCTTCCCTGCAGGTGTCACACCAGGGCTCACCTGCAGAGCCCTCCCTGCAGGTGTCACACCGGGGCTCACCTGCAGAGCCCTCCCTGCAGGTGCCACACCAGGGCTCACCCACAGAGCCCTCCCTGCAGGTGTCACACCAGGGCTCACCCCCGGAGCCCTCCCTGCAGGTGCCACACTGGGGCTCACCTGCAGAGCCCTCCCTGCAGGTGTCACACCGGGGCTCACCTGCAGAGCCCTCCCTGCAGGTGTCACACCGGGGCTCACCTGCAGAGCCCTCCCTGCCCGTGCCACACCGGGGCTCACCTGCAGAGCCCTCCCTGCAGGTGCCACACCAGGGCTCACCCACAGAGCCCTCCTTGCAGGTGTCACACCGGAACTCACCCGCGGAGCCCTCCCTGCAGGTGTCACACTGGGGCTCACCCACAGAGCCCTCCCTGCAGGTGTCACACCGGGCTCACCCCCGGAGCCCTCCCTGCCCGTGCCACACCGGGGCTCACCTGCAGAGCCCTCCCTGCAGGTGTCACACCGGGGCTCACCCACAGAGCCCTCCCTGCAGGTGTCACACCGGGGCTCACCTGCAGAGCCCTCCCTGCAGGTGTCACACCGGGGCTGCCCCAGGCTCAGCTCCCTCAGCCTCACCCCGGCAGAGCCGCTCCGGCCCTGCAGCATCACAGGCTGCTCGGGGCTGTCCCCAGCCTGTCCCTGTCCCTCGTGTCCTGGGCACCCAGCCCTGGGCCCGGATCTACGGGGGGGCTGCACTGAGCAGAGGGCCAGGACCATCCCCTCCCTCCTCTGGCAGAGTTCTGCCAGGGCATCATCAGCTACTTCTAGGGCCAGGGCACACACTGCTGTCAGCGAGCCACAGAGGGACAGGATCACACTGTGTCACATTTCTCATGAAGCAGCAAGTGGTATTGTTCCATTTAAAAAGATTACTTAAGAGTTCTAAGTTGACGTGTTTGACCACATCCATTACATGGAAGCAGAAAGTAGAAGCAGGCAGAGCAGGAAAAACAAGAACAGATAAAAAAGAGCTATAAGATTATTATCTGCCAATCCTGGCTGCATGCAGGGTCTTAAACAGTGACCTAGGAGCTTATTGGCACTTTATCTGGAAAAATTCATGATACAAATAACTTCATCCCTAACAAAGTGTGTTGGGAGATCTGCAATCTGTGCCCAAAACCAAGTTCCACATTCTAGACCAGAAGAAGGAGGGTTTCACTGACCATGAAAACCCTGCTTGGGCTACACCAATGCAATACTGCTATGAAAAAGATATATATGTTCACATCACAGTGCAAGAATTACATGCAATCAGAAAAAGCAAGGACATTCACTGAAATGCCACAGGCTGAGCTACTCTGGAGGAGCCATCTGTTCCCAGAAGACAGATGTGCACTAGAAAACAAGTCCTCAGAAACATGACTGTGGAGATGATCTTCTGCTGTAGAGCAGCTCTGCATAACAGAAGCAGGGACTGAACCAATATAAATGTACACTCGAAAATGCAATTAGGGCCCACAAGACCAAGCATTTCAAGTACAACTTTCCCAAATTTCAAACTCCACATCTTTGATTATCATTGCTCCACAACGTGCCAAAGGACCTTGTGAGATTGAACCTGCAGCAAAGCTCATCCTTGGGAGCAGGTGCCAGAGTGCCAACACTGCTTGGCCCACACAGCTCCAGACCTACACCACAAACCTGTCCAGGCTGGGAGGGACCTCTAGAGAAGACAGCTCACCCCTGCTCAGGCACAGCCAGCCACCACAGGCTGCCCTTGCTTGCTGGTGTTTAAGTGATCTTTTCAGAGCTGGCACGAAGGAGCTCCCTAAACTGCTGAGATTCACAAAGCCTTCAACCAAAGGGCCCTGGGAAGGAAGAGACACCTGCAGCTGCTGGGCTAATATGAGAATGGGTGAATGAAGACCTGGGTGACTGTAATTCACATCCCCATGCCCACTGGGAAAGTCACATAAAAGCAGAGAAAACACAGAGCTGAACAAAACTGAAGCAGCAGTGCCTTCAGTGCAACACAGAAATAACAATGACCTCAGAAAATGGATGTTCCATAACCTGGAGCACTAAACAGAGACATTTCAACCTTTTAAAATATCTTACTTAACTGAAAACAACCACCAGTCTAGATGCCATCGTTTTCTGGTGTTTTCATGAATGAGGTCAGTCACAGCAGCACACAGAGGGTACTCAGAGCTAGGGAAATAAGTACTAGGAGCAAGAGCTGGCTTTTAAACCTTCTGCAAAATAAAAATTAGTTTATTACTATCACAGCATAGAAGGAGGAAAATCTTTGCCACAAGGCCACCAAGGTCACCAGTTCTCCCCACCAAACTGGACCTTAAAAATGCCACCACCCTCCCCCAGACACACACACTGAGCCCTGGTCAGCAGGGGCAGCCACAACTTCCAGCACGGACAGAACCCATGGACTGCCACTCAGCCCTGGCTGCTCCTCTGCTCTAACTCTGCTTACACAAAAACCCAGGGCAGCTCTGGAACTGCTTCTGCCACTCTAGCAAACACAGCAGCAGCTACAGCATTGCAGTATTGCAACTGCATCGTTACACCATCACATTAAAATCCTCCTCATGCTAGTCAACCCAGTTTGTTCAACAGTTTCCCAAGAACAAGCCAAATCAGAAGTGCCTTCACTTGGAGACAGGCTTTTGCACCAAGAGCTTCACAGACAACACAGAGCCATGGCAGTCAGACCTTTAAAAGAAAAAACAGCCCCCCCAAAAAGTAGCCTGGATCCAACCTTGAACTTTCTTCTAGACAAAAAGTTCCACTCAAAACAATTTCCGTGCCCAGTCTCATTCCCAGCAGCACCTGTAGTCACAGTCAAACCTTATGAATATCTGCCTTGGTCTTGCCAAGGTTCTAAGGAACCAAAAATGTTTGGCTTGGTAGACAATGTGCTTGACTCACACATAAAACTGCACAGTTAGAAAAGCTAAACTACATCTATTCATGTTACATTCTCCTAAATCAATGCTAACATGCCATTTTAATGGCAGATTTTTCTATGTCTGATGACTTAAATTATCCATTATTTTCCCTTTAACACCACGCCTGCCATAGTTGAAAAAATAAAAAAGCCAGATCCAAGATATCCTACTAACCTCTTATTTCTGCATCACCTCAGGTGTCTGTTAAGAATGTGTAAGCCAGCATGGCATTTAAAGATCAGGCAACAAAATCCAAGGGACTGAAGTGATGACTAAAATAAGATTAGTTATGAAAGCATGTCACTCACAGCCTCATCAGCTCAATGCTCAAGCAAAACAGGAGCCTTACACCCTAGATTTAGTGTTTTCAAACCCAAATCACTGCTCAAGATCTAAGGCTTAAACCATCCCCAGCTCTCATATCAACAGTACCTCCTGGTACAACAGTGTCAGAACAAGTCCCCAGCCAGCCATCCAGGAGAGCTCAGTGTTCCAAGGCCAGCTGATGCTGTTCCAGCACAGGGGAGGTACCACAGCACCTCCTCATGCCTGCAGAGGGCTCGTTCAGGCTGCTCCTGTCCTTCTAGAACCAGGGCCTTTGGTTCTGCTCACAGGGGTGACTGATTTTGGAGGAGGGGCTGGCCAGCCCTGCTGCCCTCAGCCTGGCTGAGCCCAGGCTCAGGCTCAGCCCAGGCTCAGGCTCAGCCCAGGCTCAGCCAGGTTCCCACTCTGTGGGCTCGTTCCTGGGCCAGTCTGCTCGCTGCTGCTCTGCCACCCTGCAGCCATCCCCAGGGACACCTGCCCTCCTCAGGACTCCAGCCCTGACTCCATCCCCATCCCCCTCAGCTACACTAGACCCTAGACTGAGCTTTCCAGGAGCCTCTGCTCTGCTGGCAATGCAGGGTGGCACAGCACGTCCTCCTGCCAACCTGGAAGGCACAGAGCCCATCTGGTCAGGCCCTTGCCCTTTCCACCACTTCAGCTGATGGTTGGTAGGTTCCCAACTCAGTAGAAACAAACTCTAACCATCGAGAATAATCCTGATGGCAAAAAATAAAGTAAATAATTATTTTAAATGTAAATATGGTGTTCTATGCAATAGTGTTACAAATTGCAGCACTCGACTCCTTCTCTGGCTCCCACTGGCCCAACTCCCTCCTCATATGCACAGATCTCCCCAAAACCAGAGATTTATCTGGGGAAATATCAACAGCCAAGCTTACTTCAATCCAGGGACTCATCTGGGGCATGAGGGACCTGGCCATCAGGAGCCAGACACATTCACTGAAACATTCATCTCAAAACCAACACATCTAAGGAGTTCAAACTACAAGCAAGCAATTGGATAGCCAAGCACACAGTGGGGGCTAGTCCAGGGCTGGGTCCCAGCCAAGGGCAGCAGAGCAGCAGCAAGGAAGAGCCTAATGGACGTGGGAAGTTCAGCTGGGAAGAGCTCAGAACAAGGCATGGCTTGTTGACATGCAGGAGCTGGCATGCACAGGGCCCGTGGACTAGCACACGCTAAGAACATGGAGAGGGAGAAAACTAACAACCAGGAGACTTCACAAAGGGCAGTGCTCCCTCTCTGTAAGGCTCTGGGCAAGAGCACAAGGAACTGTTTGCATCCCAGCACAGAACATGAGCTCTCCAAGCAGGATGCACCTAAGCCAAACAGTTTTACACACAGCCTTATAGCAAGGGAACACTGTAAATACATCAGTGTGTATGTTTGTGTGTTACAAATATAGATACACACACATATATATATAAATATATATATACAGATACACACAGAGAGAAAATCATGTACATGACATAAGTGGAGTCACATCACAGGAGCGGAGAAGTTTGCTCACCATTAGCAAATATCCTATGAAAGACTGTTGTAACAGAGCAGCCCGTGAGCGGGAAGTAAAACGAGATAAAGTCAATGAGTTGGTGAACAGCAAAGCACTTACATCCATAGAGACAGCTGGGTCAGAGTCAGGGCACACAGGGACACGACTGAGCACTGGGCCCTGCCTCCAGCCACCTCTTCAAAAGAAATTTACCTAAGGAACATCAGGGCTTCTACCTGAGAACCAGACCAGGCAGGGGAGACAAGGCATCTCTGACCAAGCAGAAGACTATGGCTGACTCTGCCACCAAGCAGCCAGAAATTCTGTTCTTCTGTGAGTGTCCTACAGTCCCACCCACCCCACCCCTTTAGCAGAGAATTCCCTTTCTCTACATCCCAGCAGCTTCTGGCCACAGATCTCAGCAGGAGAGCCCACACTTACACACCTGGCCACATGATGCCACAGCAGAGCTAACACCCACAAGAGTCCTGCCCCATGGCCTGGAACTGAGGGCAGACCCTGAGCAGACACAACTAAAGACAGACTGAGGCTAAGGTCAGATGTGGTGCAGCCAGGAGAGACACACACAGCAGCAATGCCTGGGGGCACAAGGGGAAATCTGCACTGCACTCCATGGAGCCTCCTCTGTGCTCCATCAAGGTCTCACTCAGCAGCTCCTAACACACTGCCAAGTCTCAGGAGCACCAGAGGACACTGACACCCTCTAGCTTGAGGCCTCCCTTCTGCTGGGGCACTCCAAGAGCTGCCCAAAAGGGTTTTAACTCAAACACATCACTTCTTTCTACCTGTGAAAGAAGTGTGAATGATTCTTATGCTGCCAGTGGGAATTCCAGGACCAGCTCCCAGCAATGCCATCAGGAGAAGGCAGCAGCACCAGGCACCCCGTTGTGAACACACTGTTCTCCCCCCACTCAGAGCAGCTGCAGCCCCAGGAACACACCTGGCAGCACATCCCCTCACCAGCCAGCACAGACACCCACGGAGGCACCACTGTGCTGCACCTGGGCTCTGGGAAGAGTACACAGGGCACAACCTGGACTAGCACAAGGAATGCTTTCATCTGACCACAGCTCCACAAAGCAGGTGGAACATTCCAGTCTCTGGGAACACCAGTGGCAAGGTTAAGAGCTGTAGGTGTCTTTCCTATCCTCATCACGAGTTCTCCAAAGCTCTCCACTCATTTGAAACACTCTCCTTAAATCTGTAAACTCTGTACTTTATGGAACTGGAGAATAAAACATTAGCAAATTAATGGATTTTGGATGGCTTTTGCATTTAAGCATTATGCAAAATCTTTCCTCCCTCCCACTCCCTTTTTCTTCCAGAGCTGACCCCCAGCACACAGATTTCCATACTAACAGACAAACAGTGATCAGTGCAGCCAGTGCACGTGCTCCTGCCTCTGAGGGAGCAGCAAGGAGCAAAGGGCTGTTCCCACCCCTGAACGAGTGTCACAGGAGCCACATCAGGCTCCTGTGACACTCCTGTCACATTTCAATGTGACACTGCTCTCCTGGCACGCCCTCCCCCAGCAGACAGCAGGATGTCCTGCAGTGCACACCAGCAGCTCCCTTAGACAGCTTTTTGCCCCACATTCAGCAAGTATTCTCTTTGCAAAGCCACAGGGAGAGGAGCTTTGGGAGCAGCACCCAGCACAGTTCTGGGGACAGAGACAGCACCAAAGCACAGCTCACAGTGCACGGAACCCTCGTTCCCCAGAAATCCACGGAAGTTACTGTCCTGCTGCTTTCAGGTAAATACAGGAAGTGCTCAGACACCAGCCAGCTGTACAGAACAAGGACAGGAAGCAGCAAACATGAGCCTGGCATTGTCAGTGACCCTGGAGCAGCTGTCTTTCCAGGCCCAAAACCCAAACTCAGCCCATGTGGCACTGCAAAGGCAGCAGTGCCAGGGAGAAAGGCTCAAGCTCCAACACAACCAGCAGTCCTGGGGATGCAGCTTTGCCTTTTCTGGTTGGGTGGGCATTGCAGGAATAGGAATACATCCTGCAACACTGCCAACTCTAATTCCAGCCTGCAATGGAGCCACAGCTTTCCCCTCTGGAGGATTCCTCTTTCGACCACAAGCCCACTTGCAATCACTTCCTTTTTTATTTAGCAAGGACCAGAATCTTTTAGGTAAATTACTTCACTTCTGAACGTGAGGTGAGCCGGGCAGCCTGCAGCTGTGGAGCAGGGAGGTCTGCTCAGGAACAGCTGCACATGAGCACTGCAGCTGCAGCCACACTGCAGCACATCCTGCAGCTGTAACAGCACAGACACCCACTTCTCCTGGCATGAGCACACACGTCCCTCCTGCTGCACCTGACAGAAGCAAAGCTTTCTGAAGCTGAAGGGACCCAAGCTGTAACAGTGCTGAGGCCACCACTCGTGCCCACAGCTGAAGAGCCACCTTCCTACACAGCCTCTGAAAGCAGCCCTGGAGCTGCACACTCTGGCAATGGCAGGTCTGAGGAGCTGCAGGATCTCCCTGTGGTGAAAGCCTTGGCTGCAATGCCAGCTCCATGGGTTTGCTTTTACAGACAGCACTGACTGCCCTGCAGAAAGATGGCAGCTGCATGGCATCTTGAAACTAAACTAAAAAAGGGAATTTCTTGAGTACTCAAGTCTTCCTAACAGTCTGAACTGAATGCCAGGGAGTTTGCCAGCATACAGGTAGTAGATGTACTCACTCTTGGAAATCTCTCCCACTTGGACAAAGTCAGGAAAACACAACAAAGTCTGTGTGACAACATGATGACATCAGCTTGTGTGAAGAGCAAGTCCCCAAGTTTACAGGCAGGTCAGGATCAGAGTGCTCCTTCTGCCATGATCCTGTCTGCCTGGTACATGCACAAACCTGCTACCCCAGTTCTGGAACAAAACAACAACACAGAGTTCTCTGATGGGAAGGAGAGGCTATTTCTGGATGACAGGTGATGCAGAGCATCCTTCCCTGTACACTGCCACATCCAACCAGAACTCACACAGACAATAGCTCCAGGAAAGCAAAGACCTATTCCTCGGGTCGAGAATACTTGCCAAAGTTGAACAACAGGCAGCAAAGCTGTCCCTTGAAAGGTCATGTCAAGGTGTGAAATAATGCATCCTGACTGCAGACAGATTTTTAGAGACATGGGAATAGCAGGAAAAACCAGAGCATGCAAGGATGCTCTGCACTGCCAGGAACATCACTGCTTACTTATGAAATAAACCATTCTGGCACAGGGGGGCTGCTCCAGCAGGGCACGTGTGTGCCAAACAGGCTGAGGGCAGCTGGGCAGCCTGAAGGCAGTCCCATTATCCCATGGGATTATGGGATGCTGGATAAGCCACTCACTGCAGCCAGAGTCTGTCCACTTTATTATAAACACGGGCTGCTACAAGCAGCACTCTTGTGGCTTCATGGACACAGCTCCCCAGGCAGCTGCCAAAGCTCCACAGTGCTGGGAGGAGAACTCTGTGTATCAACATGAAAACCTGCCAAGCAGATGAACCCACAGATGATGTGCTTACAAAACCTCCAGGTTTCAGCATCATTTCCTGCATCATGCCCTTGAGACAAAAAGCTAAAGAGGAGGCTAAAAGGCAAACAGTACCCAGTATCAGTCACTCCTGCACCTGACAAGGGCCCAGTCACCAGTGAATTCTGCTCCCGGTCTCTGGCACATCTGATGTGGAGGTGGAGAAGCACATGTACACACATGCCTATCGTGCCAAGGAGCCTGGGAAAGAGTAGGTGCCCTTCTCTGTTTGGTCAGTCTGTCTGATAAGGCAGGGGCACCCCCAGCAAGCATTACCTGACCCGATTTTGATCAGTCCGTTGTGCTGGATGAAGATGGTGTCACAGGTCAGGTTGCCATGGATGATGGGAGGATCACAGGAGTGGAGGTAGCTGGAGATGCAGAACAGAGCACTGGTCAAGGCCTTGAACCCCTCCCTTCACACCCTCCCACGCCAAGAAACATCAGAAGAGAACAGGAGAGCAAAGGGCACATGCCAGGGAGATACAGCAGCCGGGGGATACAATTCAGAGCCTGTACGTCAGCCTCTGGCTGAGAACCAGGAACAAACAGGAATTGTCTCTAATGAATCTCCAGAACATGGCAGAGGGGGAGAGAAAGCTTTTTTCTATCAGTTCCCAAGAAACTCAGGGTACCAGAAGTAAAGACACGATTTCATCCAACCCAGTACTGCTGGCTGGATTCTAAAAGGGTTACAATTTTAATTTTATACCAAAAATACCAGAGCCTTAGTCTGTCCCTACTCAGAAGGGACCAAAGAGGCACTTGATGCTATACATACACAACTGGGCATGTTTGTCAGCAGGCACAAATAAAGCTTTTCAGTGCTGGGTCCCAGGTACACTCTGGTTTTGCATCTCACTCTGCTTGGGTTTATGTTAGCAGCTAGCATAAATGAGGAAAGTCAGCTCCCAGAAGCTTATTAGAACCAAAACTATTCACCAATAGCTGTTATTTAGCCAAATGGCACCAGAGTTTCCTCTATGGAGTGCAAGCCATGCTCTGTCATCCAGACTGCTGTCTTTCTAAGGTTCTAATTAGCTACTCACCAACTCTAGCCCAGGTGGAAAAGAGTTTTTAAAACCCACACCACATTCTACTCAGCTGTACTGTGCTAAGATGGCTGCAGAAGAGCTGCACTACCAAGAAATGTACACACACATCTAACAACACCACGCCTCAATATCCATGAATCCACTGCCTGTAACAGGCCTGCAGCCTGCCAACACTGTGGAAGTTTTTCACAGTCCTCTCCGATGGAACTTGATTTCCCTGTCATCTTTGCAAATCCTCCTGACCAAGGAGAAACCGGGATTATAAAGCTGGATCCTCTGGAGAGCTCTCTAACACTTAACTGCCACATCAGTCCCAATGGCTGGGATGTCAAGGTCAGCACCCCTCGTACCTGAGAGCAGAGAGGATCTGGGTACACCACCGCTTCCATGCCTGCAGATACAAGGGGAAAAGGAGAAAAGTCATCCACAAGGAGCTAATCTGTAGTTCTGTGATTCACAGCCCACTCACAGGAAGCAATACCTGCTCCAGCTTTTACTCAGTGCAGGTGTAAGGAATCAGCACTCCTACAGTCAGCTGTTTCTACATATTCCCATGGATCCAGGTAGACACCTGTCCTCCAGTCTCCCGTGTACAGACACCTTCCCCCTTCCTGTCACACCACACTTGAGAAGCTGCAGAGCTGCTGGCAGTAAAGCAACCAGCACAGAACTGCTGTCCCAGAGAAGCTGCAGCTGAACTCAGTAACACAGGGACACAGGGGAGCTGCAGCAATGTGTTATCTATCACCAGTTCTCACTGGGATCCTCTGCTGAAAGGGCTTCCCAGGGGCTGATGGCTCTAAAGAGTTATGGTCACACACAAAAAAAGAGTTACCTTCTCATTCATAGTTTTGTGGTTTTTCTTTGTCTTCTTCAGGAACTGTTTCAGGCTCCCTGAAGACATGTACTCAGTGATGAAGATCACCTGTGGGGCAGCATGACACGTTACCCTCCACCTTGCTGATGACCTAACAATGAGAATCCAACAGCCTGATGGTTGCACTTACCCTGGCCTTGTTCTCTTTGACATCAGCCCAGTATTTGTGGAACTTCACAATGTTCAGATGATCCAGCTGAATTAAGTTGTCAAACACTGCTTTAACTTTCTCCTTAACATCAAAAAGACAAAAAAAAGTCCTATCAGAGACCACACCAAATATCCTTTTTTCCTCTTGGGTCTTGGTCCCCCCAAACACTAACATGTATGTCAAGCCCCTATGCTAAGAACAGGCAGGATCCCACTTTCTTCTGCACTGTGTCTCAGCAGATTTGATTGCCAAGTCTAAATGAACACAAGGGCTCATGGAAATAGCCCAACAGCCTTCCAGGACTTAAGCCAGATTTGCTACATTTGGACAGCACAGCCTTCCAAACCCAGCCAATAACCCACACAAAAAGTATCCATAACCCCACCCCAGGGCAGGGTAGGCTCCTCACATCCTGTTGGGATGAACTTACTTCCTGAAGCTTGAAGTTCTTCCGCTCAGAAAACTGAACTTCATTCCAGACAACCTCCACTCCTTCCTCGGTGTCCATGGCCAGGTAGGCGCTGTCAATGCCCGGGACATTGCGCTGGTTCACCTGCAGGGAAGGGTGGAGACCCTGTGAGCTCAAAGCCAGCCACACCTGACCACTGCCATGCAGCAACCACTGGAAAATTATGAACCTGCTCATTAACTTTGAATTGAATGAGAATTCCAGGACAGGATTTGCACATGTATCTTGGAGCAGGGCATATCCCAAACATGAGTCACTGCAGAGCACTGAGCAGCAGGTCCTGAGCACACCAGTGGGGAAACCTCATGTGCACAAACACTGTGCTGCAGCAAAGCTGCCTTCCACCAACAATATATTAGATTTTCATGGCTCAGGACACCTGCAGCTCATTCCACCACAAAAAATCCACTCCAACAATACAAAAAGGATACAGAAATGTCTCAATAACTCAGACACAGCTTTGTGAAGGCGTCCTCTGAAAGGTGATGACACCTGAAACTCAATCAAAGCAGAGAGGAACAAGGGGAAAGCTGAAGCTTCAGAGATGGGAACCAACAACACAAGGGAAATCCCTACAGTAATTTCTTCAGTTAATAATTGTAAACATTGACACAGCACAAGTACATCCACACTGAATATTAAAGACACAGATGAGCACTCAGAAAGCAGCAATGTAAGGGGAGGGGATTGAGAGTCTGGAGCCCAGCACGAGGATGGCAAGGGCTGTGGGAGGACATAAGGCTGAAAGAGCCACAGAGATCAGAGGTGAATCCTGCTCACAGCAGCAAAGCTATCTATAACATTGTTCCTCTTCAGATAAGCAGCAGCATTCAAAGATGAACACGGTCTCTTTCATCCAGCATCCATGGCATTTACTGGAATGCCTCTGCCAGGCAATTTCACAGGCACACAGCAGTCACAGTCATGGTGGATATCCCACTGCAGGCAACGTGCAGTGACAGAACTGGATTCAAAGCACTTAGAGAAGACAAGAAGGTAGAATTCACCTTTTAATTGTCAACCAGCAATCATTACTGTTCCCATCTGCTGGCCACACACCAAGAATCACTTCACAGACCCATAGGACAACTGGGTTGGAAGAGACTCTCAAGGATCACGGCAGTCCAGCTTCTAGTCCTGCACAGGAAAACGCCAAGAGTCCCATCCCACCCTGTGTCTAAGAGCACTGTCTCAACACCCCCTGAACTCAGACAGGGCTGGTGCTGATCACCAGGCCCGGCAGCTTTCAGCTGATCCAGTTTCCCCCCTGAGGTAAGTGTTAACACAGATTTGCCTGGCAAATCCAGACTCATCTTCTGCTTCTGTCACCTCCAAAACATTTCAGAGCTCCTCCTTCTCATATTGTGTCACCCTCTCGTCCCTCTAGGGACCCCATCAGCATCCTACTGCTGGAAACTTCTCACCTTATGTAAGAGCTCCCTCAAAAATACCTTCTCCCTTGGCAGCCACTTTCACATGATCAAAGTTACCCAATTTCGTCATGCCAGCTGAGTTACTCTATCCCATTCTACTCCTCCCACAGCCTGACAACACAGAGTGACAGGTCACCAACACAGGTGGGATCTTTTATGATCTCCCAAAGGACTCTGAACAGGCCCAATGACCTTTCATACTCTGGCACTGCAGGTGACACTGCAGGGACAAAGCCTGCCAAGCACAGCAAACCCAGAGTGACACAGACTTCTCTGGCAACATAGCAGTGGATTACAATGACACAATTACAATGATTACAATGACACAAGCAGCTAGCTGCAAGGTGTGGCACAGGCAGGAATAAGGGGTACAGCCAATAATTACACAAGGAGAGCCTGAGCTACAGAGGACAGCTATGGAAAATCATCACAGGAGGTGACAGCCCAGCATGACCCACCCCACTTCCTTCCACTGGAGCTGCCTACATAACTGAGGAGTGAAAGGACTGAGATTTGGTTTAGGAAGGCGTTCATATTGATCCTAAAAACTTTATCTATATATGTATGTATGTATGTATGTATGTATGTATTTGAACATACTGATACCAGCAGGCCAGGCCTGTTTTATTTCATCATTAAAGAAAGCTGAAGGAATAAAAATAATTAAGGATAGAACATTTATTCCTTGAAATTTTAAAATAACTAATATCTTAGGGATGACAGCAACATAAAAATCACCCAGTACAATTACTAAAGCTGAATGGCAAAAGGCTTTAACTTCAGGGAAGGTTAAAGAAGCCCAAGGCAGCAGAAAGGCAGGTGTGTGTGAGCAGTGCAAGGACAAGGTAACAGCCACCACACTGACACCCAGTGCCCCTGCATCCCTTTGGATCCTCCTTCTTCACCCCACCTGCCTCCTGTTCACAGGAACACCTAAATGATGGATCCAACACTTTAAGGCCCTCTCCTGAAAAGCATCCAGCTTTACTGGACTGAGTAAAACCTCAAGTACCAGCAACTACTGAAAATCTGCCCCAGTTATGCAGCTGGGGCTGTGGAGGACCTGTCACATCTCCCACTTCTGGCCAAGCTCCCTGAGCATAAATGATTTCCATGACTCATAGGCACTATCCCAGAGCACCAGATATGACTCAGGACACCAAATCCAGCTGACATCACCCATGGCAATTCTGTTCCCCAGGAGATTCAACAGCCTGGGGAGAAGAGTAAAAGGGGGAAAATGCAAACAGACAACTGAAAGGCAACAGCAGACAAATCCCTACTGCACATCCCTTCCCATGCTCAGCAAAGCAGAATCCTGAACCCTCATGAAAGCACTGAGATGATTTATTACTCTGGTGTTTGTCCCAGACAGGCCCAGAGCAGGCAGCTCCTACACTCTGAGGGAGGAAGTGATCTGAGCCCAGCTTAGCCCGAATTTCTGCAGCACAGCACAGGAAGCAGCTCTGCACTGCAGAACTACAAACACAGCTCTGAGTCCATGTAAGCAAAAGGAAAGGAAACTCAACAACAATTTCAAATACTTAAAGGGGTACAGGAGGAGGGCACAGTAGCCCTAAGGGCGGAAAAGTCTGGAAGTTAAAATTCCCTTTGGAAAGTTATTCCATTGTCCAAAGCATTTTTTTCCTACAGCTCTCAAACATCTGTATATCTGTTGCTGAAAGAGCACAGACTTTTGGAGAGACATCCTGTAGCTCACATGATCTGTCAATTAAACCAAAAATAAAAACAGCCTAAATCACAAGTCACAGTGATTACTTACAACCTAGGGATAAAAGGTACAAAAACTGGGAAAAAGTCCACAAAAACTAGAGTATCAGTACAGAATGGACTTGCACATTGAAGAAGAGCTGGGGAGAGGCAGCACACCAGGCCCTACTCCCAACAGAAGCCCCAGATCTGGTTCAGAGTAGCATGGATATGTTACCCAGTTTCCCTGACCATTGTTTAAGCCAGAGAAAGGTGAAAGCTCTGCCCAACCACCTGGGAAATGGTTGGGACTAGGGATAAGAGACCCCCAGAGCCAGCAGCTGGGCCATGAGGAGCTCAACTTCTCTTGAGCTGTGGGGAAACTAAAAGCAGCAAATTTACCACAGAAATTGAACAAAAAGGGCTCTCTGGGGTCGGAGGCTAATCCAGAATGTAACACAATAAAGAATGCCAGGTCCTCTGCAGGCAAAGGGAAAAGAAATCCAACCAAGCAAAGACACAATGCCACTTCACGTTTTAATTAAACTGACACACTGGCCTTGGCAATTACAGTCATGGCAGTGAAATACTGAAAGGCTTTAATTCAACAAGAAAATTAAAACAACCAGTGTAATTTAACAGCAGCAAGGAAAGGAAGGTATTGAGTATTACCTTGGCTGTACAGACACATCATACAGCAACTAAACTGTAAGGAAAAGACAATCTGACCACCACCACCAATACAGTAATTGGTTCTTCCAGACATGCTGCAACAAGTAACAGGATCGAACACATCAGCAAGAAGTTAGTCTGTTAACCCAATGCACAGATCTGGACTGCTTAAAGACAGAGCTGAAAGTCCTCCATGTGCTGAAGTTCTCCCTCACTCCTACCTTCACTGCACCAGCTCAGGAGCTGCTGTGCTGAAACCCAAGCCAAAGCTGACACATCCCTGTCACCTGCCATGGGTCCTGCTCTGTGCTGGCCCGCACAGCTGAGCCCTGCTGGGAGCCAGGACACCCTGCCTGGAGGCCAGGCCCCTCCTGCCAGCCAGGGCTGCATCTGCTGTCCAGGAAAGGGACAAGTTTGGAACCCCTGCACGGTGTCACACTGCCTGTGTCACACCACCATTCCACAGGCTGTCGCCCAGCAGCCATCCAGCCTCTCCAAAAGCACTCTGACAATTCTGGCTAAACAACACACTGCAGGACAGACCTAACTACCAACTCCCACCAGGAAACTCCCCAGGCAGTAGATCAGAGTTTACAAAAACACAAAAGTATGACAGGAGTCAAGATACTCTGAACAGAAACAGCACTCCTCTGGATACATCAGTGAGATTGGAAAAGCAGTCTCAGTTCATGGAGCCCAGCCCTCCCCCAGCACTGCCAAGGCCACCACTAACCCGTCCTGCACAGTGCCACATCCACACTGCTTTTAAATTCCTGCAGGGATGGGGACTGCACCCCTGCCCTGGGCAGCCCCTGCCAAGGCTGGACATAGCTTTAAGGAAGGAGTTTTCCTTAATACCCAACCTGGACCTCCTGTGGCCCAGCCTGAGGCCGTTTCCCCCTGTCCTGTCCCTGTTCCCTGGGAACACAGCCCGACCTCCCCCTGGACCTCCCCCTGGCTGTCCCCTCCTGTCAGGGACTTGTGCAAAGCCACAAGGTCCCCCCTGAGCCTCCTTTTCTCCAGGCTGAGCCCCTTCCCAGCTCCCTCAGCCTGTCCTGGGCTCCAGCCCCTTCCCAGCTCTGTTCCCTTCTCTGGACACACTCCAGCCCCTCGATATCTCTCCTGCTGGGAGGGGCCCAGAGCTGCCCCCAGGATTTGAGGTGCAGCCCCACCAGTGCCAAGTATCCCAGAGGGAAAGAGGCATCATCCCACCTATTTAATGGATACCAGAAATTAATACAAATTGCCTAATGCAAGACCAAAGGGACAAGTGCTCAGTTTCACTTGGTGCTTCAAAACAAACAAGGAATCCAGTGGAGTCCAAGAGCTCAGTCACACTGAGCTGGTCTGTGGCAGGAGGAAGAAGCAATGATTCTTCATCCCTAACTCCCAAAGGGAAACAGAAACAGCACAGCAAAATAAACAAGGGAGTGTGGAAGAAACCCTCAATATCTATAAATAAGCCCATTCAGACAGTTCATCAGGAAGGTTCTGGTAACTGCACTGGGAATGAGTGCCAGCAGTTTGACACTCCAAGGAGAAAGGGAAAACCAGACAGGACAAACTCCATGTGACAAACTCCCAGTCTGCTACAGCCCATCCTGTTCTTCTGTGATACTTTCACTTGGCAGAGAAACCTTCAAATCACTGCAGGTGACATTTCATGTTTTCTGATAATACTGGAGAAAGCAGGCAATGAGATGAGCAAACATCATATTTTAAACAGGACCATGAACACCTGATCTTGACACACACGTATAAATGGCAAAGCTGACTGCCATAAAATGTCAGAAGTAAAAATGGCTGCAAGGTGAGATTGTCAGTAATTTTGAAATGGAGTAAGAGTATTTGGGTACACTGTTCATGGGGTGTTTGAGGGAACTTCCAAAAGTACACAAGAAGAACGATCAAGACAAGTTTCAAGCCAAGCCCTTAGCCTTGTCACCATCACCTGTACTGTCTTTTTGTTAAACTACTTTTCAAACTATTTTCTGTGCCAATGTGATTCTCAATCTCTGTGCATGTGCACAGGCAAGAACACACACCTGCAAGCAACCTTCACACCAGATAAGCAGAGTTGGCACAAGAGGCCTTGGGGTCGGATTTTGCAGAGACAGAGAGCCTGAGAGGAAGGTACTAGACACCTGAAATGGGATTTTTCCTGAGCACTGATAAAGAGAAACAGAATACAGCTTTCCTGCCATCCATGTCACCGTGGGATGCTTGAAGAGCACCATGCTTTCAGGGCTAACCCAGGTCTGGCTGTGCCTCTGTCTGTCAGGGTTTGCCAGGCAGCCTCCCTGCAGGCAGGACCTGGAGTCAGAGCCAGCACACAGCCTCTCCCCTCTGCTGGCCCAGCAGGAAGCCTCTCCCCAGTGCAAGCTCCACTGAAGCTGTGGCAGCTGTCAGGACACCACGATGGCTGCCTGGGCCTCCCAAGACAGAGGGCTGGTGAGGGAAGGCTTTGGTGCTGCTGCAGACCACGGCATTTTTAGAACAGCTCTGTAAGGAATGCAGAGAGAGCTCTATCCCTCAGCTGCAGGGAGCCCAGCCCCTCCAGCCTCGCAGGAGCTCTGGAGAGCAGCAGCCAGCCAGCCCTGCTCCAGCCACTGCTGCAAGGAGTGAGTGCCAGCTGTCTGTCACAGCCTGTGAGCAAGGACACAACGGGGTTGTGACAAAAGCTCAACCCCCTCTGCACCCTGAAGTGCCCCTCAGCTCATTCTGGCACATCCCAAGGGGTCATTTCTTTCAGGGAGGCCTCACATGAGCCAATAAAAATGTTAAAAGGCTTCACAAACTCCCTTCTTCTTAATATCTTCCCTGTGGTCAAGGAATGCTATAAAAACTACAGCATGGCATTAGTTTTCTGCACCAAGTGGAAAAAAAATAGATCTATTGTCAAAACCTGTCAGGGAGCTGGCAGCCCTCTAAGTGCCAGCTTGCTTGGAGTTCTGCTGCTTATCTTTTACTATCTCAGCAAGTTTCTTTTCAGTCACAACAGAGGCTGAGAAAAATCAGGCTCCAGCATCCCAGAATCCAAACACTCAGTCTGTTAGCATTTTTTCTCCAAGAATCCTGCACTCTGTCCCCTTGAAGAAATGTAAATTCAGAGGTACAAAAGTCACCAACTGCCTTCAAATGAAAAATTATTCAAGCAACTGAGACTCCCCCTGGAAGTGAGAAGACAACAAAGAGATGAAGATGCAGCAGACCCGGTGTTTCAGTTCCTGTCTCTCTGAGTTCAGGTCCTCATGAATCACAGCTATTTCTTAACATTGGATAGTTCCAGCATAGATCGAGAGCATCTGTAAGCCTGAGCACTGAAATCCAGCTGTAACATCCAGCCATCAACAGCTGAGGAGTGCCAATCCAAATGTCAGACAGATCTTCCATACAAGAAAGAGAACCAAACTCATGGCAGTGTGCTGCCTAAATGAATTTTTTAACTTCCAGTATCCAATGAAGAACAGCAAGACTGGACTCACATGTGCAGGTGCACACTGTCTCAAACTCTGCCCCCTGAGCTCTGCTCCTGACCTGACAGCCAGGCCCACAGGGAACCCCACCCATCACGCTGTCACAGTCTGCACGTCACGGTAAGGGAAGCTGTGAAGGGCTGCAGCTTTCATCCAGGGTGAAAAACCTCAGACAGAAAAAAAAGAATTACTCAGCATGGCAACCACTGCATGCACAGCCACACTGACACATGAGGCATGTGCCCAGAGACAAGGCAGAAAGGAACATCTTGATCTCAGCAGTCACTGAAGTGGGGCAGAACGCGGAAGGTGCAGCAGGGGAAAGCCCGGCAGCTGATCCACAAGTGAGCTGTAACACATGAGCCACAGAGCCACGAGGTCACCGATGGCTACCAGGAACTGAAACGTCCCCTTCAGCGACCCCAAAAATCCCGCTCAACACATCAGAGTCTGTGGGACAGGTGCCCAACCCCTGTGCCTGCCCTTGGTGCAGGACAGCACAGGACAAGTTTCCAGATGACAGACAGGACACGAGCAGGGCTGCAAGAACAGCACACTGTTCTCCCACTGCTCTTGAGCAGCCTGGCACATTCTCTGGGAAAAGGTAAAGGTACTTAAGCACAGATCAGTGCTCATTATCCCATTTTCTGCCTCTTCTGCTCTAATTGCTAGGCTGAAGAGCGCAGCAGCACTGGAAGAGAGCAGCACCACCCTGAGCAGGCTGTGCCTCGTGAGGAGCTCACAGAACAGGCAGCCAGGCCCAGGCCTCTGCCCTCTTCACCCTGACAGACACACTCACAGACCCCAAAAAGGGGACCTGCTTGTGCCCACACAAGCATGGCACGGACTCCTTCACTCCAAAGTACACTACAAAGATGTCAACAAAGTACTTCTTATAAAGCCTTGGTTTACACAGTCACACGGTGTTCTCCTCCCCAGAACACGTACAGAGAGAAACTTGGTCAAGAGGCAGCCCTGACACACAGCAAACCCAAGGACATGGCCATCTAGGAGGGGCTGAGCCTCTCCTACTCACAGGAGCTTGCCAAGCCAAACACTGTAACGCCGGGCTGAAAACAAAGATTCTGCTGCAGCAGTGCACAACTCTTCCTGCAGTTATGTGTCATCCACGTAGCTTCCAGCAGGGACAGCAGGCACGGAGCTCTCAGTTTCAGGAGGCTAAACCTGACCTGCTAATGTGGTGCTGCAATCCTGCTCCATTAGGAAGTTTCTATTCCTAGGAGGCACAGCAGATAATTCTCGAGATACTTGGACAACCCAAGTAAAGTAAGCTATGCATGCATGCTGCCTGCAAGAGGGAAATGGAAATGTCCTGTCACAGCAGGGCAGCAGAAACAGAAGGGCTGGGTTTTCAGGGACAGCAAGCAGAAGAGAGCCAGGTGAGCACAGGCTGGGAGACCCCAGCAGCCCTGTGACCACCCTGCCCTCATGCTGTGGGGCCTTCCCCTGTGCTTCAGCCACGGGACAAGACACTCTGTAAAGCCTCAGCTGTGCGCTGGTCAGGAGAGCAACCAGGGATGTGGGCACAATTCCAGAGCCAGATTCAGCTCTGGGGGGAAAGCAGCACAGTCCACAACACGGCAGGAACCACAGGTACTTCTCCATGTTCCACAAAAAATGGAATTTGGGGAACATAAGCATTTTCTATCTTGTTAAAAAGGGTTCCTAGTTAAAAATGTCACAGAAGCATTTGATTTTATTAAAACTACTCTGAACTTTCATGGGAATTACACTCTTTGCACTACAGAAGCTCCCTGTTTATAGGAAGAATTACAATCAATGAACTCAAGACTCAATCTTTTTTTACATCTGAAATTTAAGCAGGAATAGAATACAGAATAGCCAGCTGGAAGGGACCTCCACAGATTTCCTGGTTCCAATGTTCAACCCAATCAGGGCTGGCCCATGTCACAGCCTGTTGGGCATTGTCCAAATGCCTCAAATACAGACAAGCCTGGGGCACCGACCTCCTCTCCAGGAAGCCTGGGGCAGGTGTGACCCTCTTGGTAAGGAAATGCTCCCTCTTGTCCAGCCTGAGCCCCCCCAGATGAAGCTTGGAGCCATTCCCTGGTGTCGTGGCCCTGGATCCCAGGGAAAAGACCTACAGAGGGAGTATCCCCTCTCATGAACATCTGGCTCTGCTGTGTGTGATAGCCCCAGGATGGGGTTCTGTGTCCTCCCATGCTGCTCCCGCCTGACGAGGTTTGCCCTCTCGATGCCAGGGCACATGCTCGCTCCACCCGAGCTGCTGCCGCCCAGCACCCGGTCCCTGCGGTCCCTTTCCGCAGGGCTGCGCTCTTGTCCCCGCTCATCCCTGTTCCCAGCAGCGTTCCCTCTCGTGAACCAGTGTATTTTCGTTGGCGGACACGGCTCAGCTCCGCTCGGTGCCCGCTCGGCCGGCGCTGCCCCGGTCCCCTCCCCGAGCCCGGCGTGGCCCCGAGGGTGTGGCCGCCCCGGGGCGTGGCCAGAGAGGGCCGCAGCCAATGGAAGCCGCCGACGATGATGTAACGCTCCGCGCCATCTGCCATTGGTTGGCGAGGCCGACCCGCAGGCCCCGCCCTGGCCCCCAGCCCCGCCCCGCGGTGTCCCGGGACCGGCCCTGGTTCTGGTTCTGGTCCCGGTCCCGGTTCCGAATGGGCCGCTAGGGAGGGCCCGAGACCGCTATCCCCGAACCGGGAGCAGCAGCCCGGGCGTGCGGGGCCGGCATGGCCAGCGCAGGCCGTCCTGCCCCCCGCCACCGTGCCGGACCGGCGGCGCGGGCACCGTCCCGCCGAGAGCTGCTCGTTTCGGTAAGCAGGTACCGACATCCGCGGCGCACAGCCAGCCCGCCCCTCCCTGCACTGCCGGCACAGCTCCACCTCTGCTGCAGCGAGTGCATCGCTCATGGATGGTGAAACAATCTTTAAAAAAAAAAAAAAAAAAAAAAAAAGCGAGGCCATTACATTTCAAAGCCTACACCCGGAGCACGGCACTCGGAGCAAGCAGGAAAGGATGTCACACGTAGGAAGTACCAGAGCACAGGCAGAACACGCTGTCTCAACCATGTGTGTGCACCCATTCCTCTCCAGATTATCATGTCTCATTGTTTCCACGGTGCCACCTCATCCCACATCCAGCAGGCACTGCCATAATAAAAGATCAGGATTGCATGACTGGGAAAAGGTCGGCAAATGCTTTTTCCACAAGTGACACCATCTCCTGAGAGCGGTGTGAG